>NC_056729.1:1629076843-1629391843 GCF_019279795.1 Protopterus annectens
TATAGGCAGAGTATAGCGATTCACCTGCAGAATTAGAGGTCTTAGAGTCGCCTAATAAATTTTTGTTATTGGAGTGTAAGTCTTTTTTTCTGGTATGTGGCTTGATTATATTATATAGAGCTTGTTTTTTTTTTCTGGGTGATGTAGAATCTTATGTGATAGAATTAGCTGATTATACAGTAGGAGATGAAGAAATTCAAGCCATTGTAGTTGTTTTAGGGATGTGCAATGATGTGAACTATAGGGTGAGTTGGTGGAAAACCTGGCAATTTTATTGTAGCATACTTCTAATTTACTGCTGTCAGTTTTTCTTAGATTAGTGAGAATTGGTGAGGCATATGTTAGTGGTCTTATTTGTCAAAAAGGGTTTGTTCCTATACAGAGCCCCAAGTTTATTGTGGACTTTTTTTATGGTTTGAGCAACATGAATGTCAAACGTCAAGTTGCAGTCGATCTCTATACCTGGAAGTTTGGCGTGATTAACAGGTGTGATAATAGTATTATTTTTGGATGGATGGTTATTATACATCAGTTTCTAGAATCCACTTCAAGCCCCCTTTATAAAGTCACGCTAGATGTAAGGAAAGCTTTTTTTAACTTCTTGTAAATAGAAAGGTAGTGGTGTGAGTCACTGGCATCGTACACAGCTTTTTGAACCTATTTTCATTTCACTTATTTTTGCTTGAATTACTCTGATTTGTATTCAGTTTAACAATAGGTGTAAGTGGTCAACAAAATAAACTAGCTGATCTGCATGTTTAGGGCTTCCACTTTTTATTCCAAATGTGGACAGACCCTCTCCCACATTCTTTTTGAGGTGTTAAAAACTATCACAGTAATCCAGGGACTGTTAACTGACTATTCCATCTACTTCAAAGAATTTTTAACAGACATTAAAACTGCTTTGCTGTTCACCAGTTTGTGCACTGGGAAGGGGTTTGTTTTATCTTGAACACTGGCAAAATGTGCCATATTTGTTTAAAAATATTTCCTTACACTGCAGCATAGAACAAAATAAGTCTGACTTTCTGTTCTTGCATTTGGGCTAATGTATTTTTTTCTCTTTCTGAGGCACAAATGACTTTGTGAGCAACATTTTCCCACCCCTGTTGCACTGGTAGCTACAGCCCTGACATGTTACACAGTCCATGTTGGAGTGAATGACTTGAGACATACCTCCCTGGACTACATGAAAAGAGACATGGAAGAGCTCTCGGATCATGTGGCCCAGGCAGGTATGACCCTAGCCCTGAGTAGCATCCTGCCTTCGCCCAGAATGATACCACAGTATAAAGACAAAATGATTGACTTCAACAATTGGCTAAGCTTCTGGTGTAATTTAAAGGGGATCCAGTATCTGTCTGCCTGGGACAACATGATCGACAAACCACAATGCTTTGGGTCTGCAGCTGTCACCGCTGGGATTCAGGTTATTGGCTAAAGCTCTTGCCACCCCATAGTGCCTTTTTTAGGCAAGGTTCAAAGTACAAAACCACCACTGTAACAGGTACAAGCATGCAAAATCTGAAGGTAATTCTAGAAGTCTAAACCTCAAAATGAACTCTCTCAAGGCACTCCTAAAAATGGAGAACATCGATATCTTTGCAGTAACTGAGACCTGGTTCAAGACTCCAGAGAGCACCCCTGCAATACCAGGCTACAACTCTCACCAAACTTTTCAGCCACCAAACCAAGACCAAAATACTAAAGGTGGAGGAGTGTCCATATTCACCAAGGATATTCACACCACCAGGCTAGTTGCCCAACACAATGCATCTGAAATTCTCCAGGTGCAGCTAACACTACGTAAGACTACAATCCAAATTGTAGCTTGCTACAGATCCCCCACCATGCCCCAAGATTCTCACTACACCTTTCTAAACATACTGGAAAATATTAAGATACAACCAAACACCCTAATACTGGGTGATTTCAAATACCCTGCCATTAACTGGGAAAACTACTCGGGTACCAACACCTTTTCCCAATGGTTCTTGGAATTCATAAATTCCAATGCTCTGGATCAACTAATCTATTGTCCCGCCAGGGGCTCCAATATCCCTGACCTGGTGATTACCAACATGGGAGATAGATGTTCAACACCAGTGGTCACCCCCCTCATTGGTCAGGTCTGACCATAAGCAAATCACCCTTGACATCCACATCCCACCCCCACCTGCCAGTAAGGAAACCTCCATAAAAAACTTCTCCAAAG
Organism: Protopterus annectens; assembly: GCF_019279795.1. Lineage (NCBI taxonomy): Eukaryota > Metazoa > Chordata > Ceratodontiformes > Protopteridae > Protopterus > Protopterus annectens. The sequence goes on from NC_056729.1 coordinate 1,629,079,059, forward strand.
CCAACTTTATGCTACTTAAGTCAGAAGTGACAAACTTCAAGGCACTGTACACGAGCACATCCACTCGTGCATGAATCATGCTATCCCAAATAGAACCAAGATGCTCTCCTCCAAAAAAAGAAGCCAATCTGGTGGTCCCCTGCCATAAACAAACAATACAACAGAAGGAAGAAACTGTTGCAAAAAAGTGGAAAATCCCAGGATGCAAAAAACTCCCTTAGCAGCCTCAGTAAGAAGCTGAGCTCCCTCATAAAATCCTTCATAGCTAGTTACAAAAATAAAAATGCCAAAGATTCCAAAGACAACTGTGAAAATTGGGGGATGATGGGCATAGGCTGCCAGCCTAGTCAAATAGAATTTGATACATAATTCTATCAATTGTAAATAGAAATGTAAAATACAGCCTTGTTTCTTAAATGAAAGAAAACACTGTAAAATGTGAACTTCAAGATTGTAGCAACATTGTCATCTGCTGTAAGGAAAACTAAGCCAATCATTTCACATCTGTTCTTTTAAAGTTAAAACTGTGTCTTGTATACCCTTTTGATCTAAATAGTGGTGCCGAAGTGGCTGGCTGAACACATCCTTTCTATTGTCTTAACTTAAGGAATAATTGCTAGAGTGTACATGTGAAATGTCTTTTATTGTTGTAGTTTCCTGAACAGGTGTTAGATTGCGAAATAATGTAGCCTTTTCTGGCCTGGGAACTCCAGAATAAGTGTCAAAATGATGTAATGTATATACTGGGAAAACCTAAGTGTCAAAATGATGTAATCTGGGAGGGCCTAGCAGAGATGTTTGTTAGTGAGTTTAAAAATTAGAAGTTATGTACTCACCATAACGTTCCATCTGAGTAGGTGACTTCATTCGGATGCAACCTGTGGGTATCGGATCCGACCTCGGATCCGAGCCGGCAATTCAAAAGCTTAGGCTCCGAGCTCCTAGCTCCTCCCTCTTACCCATAACCCCTTGCCAAGCCCTGACTGACCTCAGATTGAGTTTGCCTCAAAATACTGACAACAGTACACTAAAACAGCATAATACTCGCTCTATAAAGGTCAGGGGGATGGAGGGGGGGATGGTTGCATCCGAATGAAGTCACCTACTCAGATGGAACGTTATGGTGAGTACATAACTTCTAAATCTGAAGTAGGCAGACTTCATTCGTCTGCAACCTGTGGGACAGAGTCCCTAGCTACCTGAATCTTGGGCGTCATGGAAGGATGTTCCGAGCACCGCTGAGCCAAAGGATGCTCTTCCTCTAGAAACAACATCCACCTTATAATGAGAAATAAAAGTATGAGGCGAGGCCCAAGTAGCTGCCGCGCAGATATCATCCAATGATACACGGGACTTAAAGGCGGCTGACGTGGAAACTGCCCTAGTAGAATGAGCCGTAACCCTCTGAGGAGCAGGTCTACCTGAAGTGTCATATGCCTGCAGAATACAATTAGCGATCCACTTAGATAATGTGACTTTAGATACTGCTTTACCCAGAGCAAATTTAGCAAAGGAGACGAACAGCTGATCTGATTTCCTGTGACCAGCTGTTCTGTGAATATAAAAACATAATTGTCTATGAACATCCAAGGAATGCAATTTGTATTCTCCTTTGTTTGAGTATTTGGGAAAAAACACAGGTAAATTAATCGACTGGTTAATATTGGATTCAGAAGAGACCTTCGGAAGAAAAGATGGATTGGTCCTGAGGCACACCCTATCAGGGAAGAAAGAAAGGTAAGGCGGCTTGACGCATAGAGCCTGAAGCTCAGACACTCTTCTGGCTGAAGTGATAGCTACCAGGAAGGCAGTCTTCCAGGAAAGGTACTTTAAATCAGCAGAAGCTGCAGGCTCGAAGGGAGGAGCAGTAAGGGCTTGCAGAACTAAAGACAAGTCCCAAGGTGGTACAACCTCCTTGACTGGAGGCCTCAACAAAAAAACTCCTTTGAGAAATGTTTTGCATAACTTCGCCGTCATAAGGGGAGCTGTGTCATGACCAATGTGATAATGCGAGATAGCTGCCAATTGTACCTTAATCGTGGAAGAACTAGCCCCTTGATGAAAGAGGTCTGTTAGAAAATCCAGCACCGCTGACATAGGTGCCGAGAAAGGATCCAACGTTCTCTGTACTGCCCAAATAGAGAATCTCTTCCATTTACTCCGATAAACCTGCCTGGTGGAAGGTTTATGAGCTGCCACTAAAATGGCCTTGACCGGTGATGAGATACCGGGAGTCCTAATTAAGGATGGAACTGGAGCAGCCAAGCTGTCAACTTCAGGGTGCGCAGATTGGGAACCGACATTCCCAGAGGGTGAGAGATGAGATCCGAAATTGGATCCAGAATCCAGGGTGGATTGATTTTGTGAGACCATACGAAGGGGAACCAAGGTTGTCGAGGCCAGAACGGGGCAATGAGAATCATTCTGCTCCCCAAACTGTTGGCTTTCTGCAGAAGCCTCTGCATCAGAGGAAGTGGAGGGTAGGCATAAAGGAGACCGGGAGGCCAAGCATGCACCAGAGCATCTCTCGGGAACTCCCCTGGTGGGGGAAGCAGAGCGAAGAAATTGTCGCATTTGGCGTTTGAGGGAGAGGCAAAAAGATCGCAACAGGGTTGCCCCCAGACGGCAAAAATCTTCTTCGCTACTTGAGGATTGAGAGACCACTCGTGTGGAGAAAGGATGGTGCGACTGAGCTTGTCCGCAAGGATGTTGGACTTTCCCGGAATGTGCGTTGCTACCAGAAAGCGTTTGGTGGAAATTGCCCATTCCCAGACTCTCATGGCCTCTCGACAAAGGGGATAAGACCTGGTTCCTCCCTGTTTGTTGATATACCAGACTACCGACATGTTGTCTGTCTGAATCGCAATAGTCCCTGAAGGAAGAACGTGGTGAAGTGCTTGCAACGCTAGGAGCACCGCCCTCATTTCCAGGACATTTATATGCAATGACGTCTCTGTGGGATTCCACGTGCCTTGGACAATCTTTCCTGCAGAATGTCGCCCCCCACCCGAGGCAAGAAGCGCCCGTGGTCACTGTGGCTCGGGGAAATGCAGCACAAAAAGGTCTCCCTGCCAGGGGCTCCGGAGAAAGAAGCCACCACAGAAGGGAGTCCCTGCACGCCTTGCTGACCGCAATCGGGGCGTTGAGAGAGGAACAAAGAGGGGACCACTGAACCTGAAGGGTCCATTGAAGAACCCGCATGCGTAAGCGAGCATGAATGAGAAGCGGAATAGCTGCCACCATAGAACCTAGGGCCCTCAGGACCGAAGCTGCAGTTGGAGATGGTTGCAGGACCGCTGCCACATGACACTTCAGGTTGGCAATTCTGTCTGGAGTGAGGAAGGCTCGCATTGATCTGGTGTTTAGTCTTCCTCCTATGAAATCTATAACCTGTGTGGGGTGCAGTAAAGATTTCTCCCAGTTGATCGTGATGCCCAGCCTTGGTGCTAGTTGAAGAAAGTAATCCCTGGCTGAGCACAGAAGATGCCTTGATGATGCCGTCAGGAGCCAGTCGTCCAGGTACGGAAAGACCTGTAATCCCTGGAGCCTCAGGTGGGCCGCTACCACCGCTAGCACCTTGGTGAACACCCTGGGGCTGAGGTGAGACCAAAGGGGAGGACCCTGAACTGATAATGACTGGCTCCCAGCCGGAAGCGAAGAAACCTCCTGGATCGCCTGTCCATCCGAATGTGGTAGTACGCCCTTGAGGTCGATGGAGCACATCCAGTCGTTCTCCCTCAAGAGGGGAAGTATAGATTGCAGGGTGACCATCCGGAACTTTTGCTTGGTTACTGACAGGTTCAGCTGGGAAAGGTCTAAGATTGGTCTTAGGTCCCCCGTTTTCTTTGGCACCAAAAAAAACCTGGAGTAAAACCCTAATCCGGTTTGATCTCGGGGGATGCGCTGGATAGCTCTTTTTTCTAGCAGCTGTTCGATTTCGACAGCTGCCGCCTCCCTTTGGTCGGGTGGAACATCTGGGAGGCTGCGAGATTTGGGAATCTTGAATAGGGGAATTGAATATCCTCTGGATATGACACGAAGCACACAACTGTCTGTTGTTATGGACTCCCAAGAAGTCAGGTGCCTCGAAAACCGCCCCCCGACTGCCTCCAGAGGCGGACAGCCGGGCAACCCTTCAGGGCTGCTGCGTGGGTCTATCAGAGAAAGGTTCTCTGGACCCAAAGTTGCCAGGAGCCCCCCTGCCTCTAGCACGACGACCTCCCCGTCCTCCTCTGCCATGGAAGGACTGGTTATCCGGAGCAGGTTGGGACTGCTGCGACTTCCAGAACCACATCTTCTTCTGTCCCTTTTGGTTCTTAGAGAAGGACCTCTGGGGAGCTGAGAAGCGGACTCCGACGGCAGACAGCATCTTCCCGTCCTTTTCGCTCTGGACTAGTGTCTCGCGAACAGTCTTGCCAAATAAGGCAGAACCATCGAAGGGGGCATTCGCGAAGGTCGCCTCGAAGGGCTCTGCAAAATCACAATGGCGGAGCCAGGCCTGTCGCCTCATGACTAGGCCTGCTCCGCTGGCTCTAGCGGCTCCCTCAGTAGCATGAGAAAGCAGCCGCATAGATGTATTGGAAACTGATCTGAGAGTGGCCATTCGGGTGGAATAAACCTGTTTATCCTCACTCGACATGGACTCCGGGGGAGATGCAGCATATTCTTTAATCAGATCCCGCTGCATCCTAATGACATGTGCCATGTAGTTCAGCGCTCTCAAGGAGAAGGTTGCTGAACTAAAAACTCGCTTCCCAATGCGATCCATCGAGCGGGACTCCTTGCCCGGAGGATGCACGGAGGGACTCTCCTAGGCCAATTCCCTCTTCGTGGCTGCAGCCATCATCATGGCATCTACTGGGGGGCCCTTACTCCAGTGGGTGCGGTCCGATGGAGGGGAAAGAATGCGGTCCGGGCGCTTAGGGATAGGCTCAATGGTGTCCGGATCCTTCCACGCCCTGATGGAAATAAGGTCCACCAGGGGGTCAGCAGGAGGGGACACCCAAGAGGTAGAAGGGCCCGCCTCGAATGCCTCCAAGAACACAGACTCGTCCGAGGAAGCCTTGGGGGGCTGACCACCCCCCCTGATACTTAACATATCCATGATATCTCCAAATGAGACGGCCTCAGGGGGTGAACTAGGGGAGCCTTCCCTTCATCCAAGTCTGTGTCTTCAGTAACGGACTCGGGAGTCCATGTGCCTCCTTTGCACTTACGCTTCTGAGGTACTTCATCGGGGGGGCTGTCCGAGGAGTACTCTTCAGCAGTTGGATGTTCCAAGGGAACCACTTGGGACATCGAGGCGGGCTGTCCCTGGGACCGGCTGGTGGGGGCCTGGCCCAACTGCAAGGGAGTGCGGGATGGAGCCGTGGCAGGGACCGGGGTCCGGATGTCCTCAACAGTGCCCTTTCCACTACGTCGAAAGCCGAGGGGAGCCAGCTTCTAAACCCCGAGAGCCGACCCCCACTCGGATCCGACGCAAGGATCGGAGTCGGAGCCGAAACCGTCGGATCCGAGAGACCAGTGCGCTCCGACCTGGACGGAGCCGAAGACACACCAGCTCCCTCGGATCCGAGGCTCGGCCCTCGGCTCCGAGAGGTCGGGTCCGGCACCAAGCACTCAAGGGATGGGACGGATCCGAGGTGCGCCGACCTATCGGATCCGACCCACCCCCGGATCCAAATCTGCCCGGCGCCGACAGCTCCGAACCCGTGGTATGGGTCGGAGAAGGAGCCAAGGGGGCGAAAGGGGTCGGCCCTCCCGGATGGGGGGGGGCTAGGAGCACTCCCATCTGCATTTGGGCCTGGATGAATTTCCTCATCATCCGGTCCATATCAGCTTCACTCATTGAAAAGGTTGACCTGGAGGAGGCCACCGAAGCGGACCTAGAGAGCCGCCTCGGAGACCTCCTAGAAGGGCTAGCCTCCTCCTCCTCGGGTCCAGGAGAGAACCGAGGGGAGTGGAGCCGAGGAGGAGGAAAGCTAGAAGGCACAGGGGAGGCCCGCTTAGATGGAGGAGCCGAACTGGAAGTTTCGGCTCTCTGCTTGTGGTGCCTCTCCCTGTGCCTCTCCTTCTTCTCTCCCTCCCTAGAGGATTCTTTCCCCTCCGGCAACTTAGAGGAAGGTTGAGTCCCAGCCGGAGGGGGAGAACCCACAGCAACAGGTTGCTGAGTGGAAGGGGCAGAGGCCGAAGCGGTATCTGGAGGTAAAAGACCCGCCAGCACCAGCTTCGACCTCCGCTCCCTCAAAGCCCGGGGGTTGAACCCTGCACAAATGGTACAACCAGATGACAGGTGTTCAACCCCCAAGCATTTAACGCACCGAGTGTGGCCATCCGCTGGGGACAGCTTATGGCCACACTCGGTACATTTCGAGAAAACAGCCTTATGGGCTTCAGACATCACAACCCTAAGGCCTAATACAACACACACACAAACTACGCAAAACCCGAGAATTATTAAATAAAAGAGAGAGGAAAGCCTAAACACACTCAACACTAACTATATCAACAACAAAAATAGAGATTTTTAAAACTTTTTCTGTCAAAAATTCTTATCTTATCTTCAACAACGCCAGGGGCTCTAGAATCCCGTAGCTACTTGAAAAGCGGCAAACGAAATCTGAGGTCAGTCAGGGCTTGGCAAGGGGTTATGGGTAAGAGGGAGGAGCTAGGAGCTCGGAGCCTAAGCTTTTGAATTGCCGGCTCGGATCCGAGGTCGGATCCGATACCCACAGGTTGCAGACGAATGAAGTCTGCCTACTTCAGATCTATTGTTCAGCGAGAGAGACTGTAAGCATTTTATCTTGATATCCACCTTATCAGCACTCTGCCTATTGTCTTATGTAAGTAGTGTCTTAGAAGTATGTTTTCTTGTAGTAATAGCTAGGAACTTAGAAGAAAGTTAGACAAGTGTTTTTCTGTTATATCAGAACTTTCCTACTGTATTCTTTTAAGTTTCTGTGTGATCTCTGAACTCTTAGATATCACTGTGGTGTAGTAGTATTGTATTGTGTTTTAATCATTTATTATTAAATATTTTAAAACCTTTTACCTGTGGCTGGTTTGTGTAGAGATAAGTAGGCTCTAGAGTACATTGCATATTTATAGAGTTTATTGTAATAAGCCACTCTAATAAGCCTTAGACTAGTCACATTACCAATTGGATAATAATATTGCACAGTAATAATTGAACACCCTTTTAAGGGCCTTTGGGGAGCTGATAAGTATTAGCTGGTGGTTGCAGAAATTACTACTGTATAGACTGGGTAAAGGGACACAGCTGGAGAATCTGTGTCAGCCTTTCTCAGGAGTGTCTGTGAAGTTGTATAAATACTTATCTCAAAATGTGTGTGGTGTGTCAGCTACCTGGGCAGGGACACGAAACACTGGTGGGACAGAGAGGGTACTGGAAGTTAGCTTGCCAGCTAGGCTGAGATCTGGACCCTATAGCTGTGACAGTGGGGAGTCTTACTGGGTACCTGGAGAGCAAGGGAGCAACCAGCCCCAGATTGACTGTGATCTCTGTGTGCACTTAAGGGAAATTGTACTTCACTGTGTGTATTTGTTATCCTTTCCTCTTATATGAGACACCCTCCCTGGCGTTAGTGGTTAGGATTGAGGCTCCTTGATTGCTGGGTCAGGGCACAGACGTCACAACAACCACAAGGCATTCTATAGTTATGTCAAGAATCTAAATGGCAATGCTCAGATCTGTTCTGAGCTACAACAGAATGGCATTAAATATGCTGATCCCAAGGATATTGCCAATATCCTGGCAGATCGATTTAGTCCAACTTCACCCGCCCTCTCACCCCCTAAAGGGTCCATCACAATACCAAAAGATTGCCAAATTCCAGTAATCATGGCCACACAGGTAGAAGCAGCACTCTCCAAAGCTAAGAATACAGCATCCATGGGACCAGATGACATCCCTGGCTGTGTACTACATGAACTACAAAATGAACTGGCACCTCACCTAGGTGTCATGCTTAATCATAGCCTCACCTCAGGCTTCATGCTCACTGAGTGGTGTACAGCTACAGTTATCCCATTCCACAAGGGGGGATCCACCTTGGATCCCGGGAACTACCGTCCCATCAGTCTGATGAGTCTGATCTGCAAGGGCATGGAACTTATAAGCAAAGACATTGGCAACCTTCAAACAATGGACCCCACCCAGTTTGGGTTCGTGAAGGGTCGATCTTGTCTCATGAACCTGACTGACTTATTCGAATCAGTCTCCAGAGCTGTGGATGAGGGTAAGGCAGTACACACAGCCTATCTGGACCTTGTTAAAGCCTTTGACACCACCCCCCACTCTAGAATCATAGATAAACTTACTAAGCTAGGCATAAATCCCCACGTCACTCGATGGGTTGCCAACTGGCTTACTGACACAACCCAGACTGTAAAAGTAGCCGACTCCAAATCCAGCTCCAGACAAGTGGAGTACCTCAGGGTTCAGTCCTGGGACCGCTCTTGTTTGGCATCTACTTCTCTGAAGTACAGGCCAACACTAAGGGACTCTGGCTAACAAAGTTCGCAGATGACTGCAAACTGGGAGCCATTACTGAATCCCCAAATGATGTGGATATTCTACACAAGGGCCTTACAGAAACAGATACTTGGTGCCCAGAGCCATGGGCTCAAGCTTAATGCCAAGAAATGTATAGTTATCCCTTTTGGGAAAAAACATGTATCCATGAATTACCACACAGGTGGCAGTACACTAAACACTGAAAGTGTGATAAGAGACTTAGGGACACAGGTGGACATTGGTCTGACCTTCGATAACCACATCGCCACAACAGTCAGGAAATCCTTCTATGTGGCACAGCTCATCACTATGGGCTTTTCATCCAGAAAAAAAGGAGGTCATTGTCCCACTGTACTCATCCCTCATTAGACCCATTGTAGAGTACAACGCCCCATTTGGTATACATCTCAGAAGACATCTGCAAAAGCTGGAAAGGCCGCAGAAATACCTCACTAAAAGAATCACAGGCCTAAAGCAGATGACCTATGCTGACCGTCTAAAAAAACTCCAGCTTTACTCTGTGGCATATCGTCTACTGAGAGGCGATCTCTGCTTAACATACAAGGCCATGTCAAACCCTGAGCTGTTGGACATGCTCCACTTAAAGAAATCCCAATCCCTCAGAGCCACATGCTCCAGGGATCTAAACCTTGTCATCACAATGAACAAAACATGCTGGAGGGATAGGTTCCTGACCCAGAGACTCTCCATACTCTGGAATAGACTGCCCATACATGTCAAGAAGAGTGCCTCCTTAGCCCTCTTCAAAAGGAACCTTGACGATTGGATGGGAGATGGGAAATTTACCCCGGGGATCACGTCAGTCGCCCTGCTAGACAGGGGTTCAGGGAAGTAAATATTGTGGGAAGAAAAATCCGGAGAATTGTTTGGCTAGGCTTGTATAGGCCCTAGGGCTGACAGCATAGTACCAACCTATGAACCTATGAACATTCCAACACTTCATCCAACCATACCTGTCAACCTCTTACCGCAATAAATCTGGACAGTCTAAAATAATTGGGAGATAGAGGATGAAATATAGGGACTGATTTTAAATATTGCCCTTCTGAAATTATAAAGTTGCTATAATAACAAGATTTGTGTTAGCATGCAGTTTCTAAAGAATATCAAGTCGTAAACTCAAATGTACGTCATTACTTAGCGAATTCAATCCTCAGGGATTTGTCAGAAAACTACAAGTTTTATGAAGAACAGTCAGAATATGAATCAAAAAACTGGGCATTCTTCAAAAACCTGTACAGATTTTTGCCTCATATTTTTGATCTGTTCCTCATAAAATGTGTGCTTTTCTGGCAAATCACTGTGATAATCTGAGGACTGAAGTCACCAAATAATGACATGCAACTGAGTTTCAAACTTCAAATCGTGCAGAAAATGTAAGCTAAAAACATCTATGTTACTCTAGCAACTTTGTAAATTTGTAAGAGCAATATTTAAAATAAGTCCATATTTTTGGGCCTTTGTCCCCTCATTTTGTCACTCTTTATCCAGATTTCTTGCACTAAGAATTTGAGAGTTATGTTGTCCTCTTAAAAAATATTTATTAACTCTTACTTCCTCAAAGCAGTTACCATCTTGATAAACTCATAGAGACCACACTGGTGAGCTTACCACTAATGGTATTTTATCCCGTTCCCTCCTTTGTTGGCAGCATGCATACTGTTGATAGGACTCTTACTTGTACAAAAGCACCTTTGCTTTCAATCTGCCCTCCTAAATGGGATGCATCCTTCATAAATTGTTTCTCCATCATAATTACATAAATAGAAAGTTTTTAACTATCTGCTCTCGGTAAATAGTTTTGTCATAGCATATCACACCTTGTCATTTTCCAAGCATTACAGAAAACATCTGCTGTCTCACTGGTACATGCATGTTGTATGCTGATTCTTTTTTGTGCTATTAACAATCACACTCACATTGGCATAAGTAAAAGAGATAATGTGACTTTTGAAGCAAGATAGAGGTTTGAAACATATATTGCAATTCACTTAAAAAGTGACAGTTGCTGATCTTGTGAAACACAGAAGAAGCCAAGAACCATCACAGGGGACTTAAACGGTTACAGTACTGATGATTTACAAGAAATCTGCCAAGCTATGATGAAGTTGCTATAGGCTGCTGGCCAAGAAGTGAAAAAGCAGTTTGACGACGGAAGTGAAATACAAAGAAAACAACATGATATAAATAGAAATAACCTTTACACTCACAGTACTGAAAGTTATGAAATTTTGCAATGTATGTGCTTAAGAATTATACTGGTCATTACAGATGAACTGTAATATTCTAGTAGTCCTACTATAATTATATTCTCTACCTTTTGCTGATAATACAATTTTTTTATATACATTTTCCTATATTTTCCCAGGATTTTAAGTATCTGAGGAGTCCCATAAGCTTTGATATACTATTGCTGCAGTGTTGAATGACACACAATACACACTGCCCTATTTGGCAAGTAAATAGCATTTTGCATGCCCAAAGACTCTATGTACTCAGGGACAAGAATTATGCATCTGGGTGTTGATGTAAGGGATCAGTCCTGCTGTTTACTTTTACTGTTGTGAATTCCCTGCCAAAAAGAAACTATCTTTTTTGCTCAAGTACCTCTGTATCCTGTATTTCTGTTTCTATCATCACTCTGAAAATCCTACTTTCTTCTTTCCCACAAATTACATAGCATTTCCTTCATCAGTTCAGCACTGGCTCATATTTGTTTTTTATTTTTCTGCTGCTGCCACATTGTTTCTCAATGCCTCTTTGACTGCCTTTACCCTCCTGAACTTGTCATCCCCTTATTGCTTTCACTAGAGACAGAGTTGTTCTGTTGTCCTTACTCCTATTTCCCTTTCACTGTCCCCTAGTTTTGTTGTAGCTACTCAGGATTAACTTTGTTTGTGTCTTTCGGCTTTTTCTCGGTTAGGGGTCGTCACAGCGGAACTCCAGTCTGCTAATGATTGGAGTAGATTTTTACGTGCTGGCTTGCCGGGCCTAATGCACAACCCTCAACGAAGGAACACCCATTCATGCATGTCGCCACACAGAAGATGCTCTAACTGAGAATCGAACGGGCAACGTCTAACTGTGAGGCGACAATGCTACCGCAGCACCACCACTGCAGTACACAGCTACTCAGGTTAAAAATGAATAAGGAAGGAGGAAATAAAATAAGATAAAGCTATTCAGGATTAACGTTATCTTATTTTATTTTCTCCTTCCTTATTCATTTTACTTGTGATTACTACTTTTACCTTTAACACCATAGCATTTACTGTATGCATACTCTCCATTCCCCTTTACTCTGTTTATTTTTCTGGAGCTTTTCTTTTCACACCATCCACCACCTTTTTCCTCATTCTACTTTTAGTCATGGCAGTTGGGCAAGTCTACATTATTATTTTTTTTTCTGGATTTTATTTATTTCCAGTATTGCCAAGATTGGTTTATTGGTTAATTTTGCTTAATTTGGCCTTACCACCTACCTCTAATTCCCACCCCCTACCCCTAATTCCCACCCCCTTTATACTACCTTTATAATACACTCCAAGGTAGCCAGCAAATCCAGCTGATGTTATCTCCAGTCCACTATTCTACAACAAGACCTCCTGGTCATTCTGTTATCACCTACTCTGTCATTATAATAACCAATCAAATCAACACAATTAGCACATTTTCACTCAAATTCCTCCCTACTCTGTTGCACCATGCCCTTTACTAAATTCACATTTCCACTGCTACTTGTTTTCTACTGAAAACCAAAGTACTGCTGGAAACTAAGGTGCATTTGAGGGGGATTGAACTTGTCTGACCTCTGCCAAAAGGAGGCACAAAATTTGAGTGTACTTATACAGAGGATGGATACAGAAGAAGCAGTTAGGAAACTTAAGATGATGAAGACACCAGGCTTTGATGGCAGCCTATAGTGATCTGAAAAAAGAAGGAGAAAGAAGTTATACAAATATGACAGATCACGTTCAATCAAATATTACAGGGAGAAGAAATAACAAGATCCTAGGGAGATAAGGTGATACTAGGGTTATCAAATAAAGGGATGGATTTGACCCATTTGGGTTCTTACAGACCAGTTGTTGTTGTGTCTTTCGGCTTTTCCCGGTTAGGGGTCACCACAGCGGAACTCCGGTCCGCTAATGATTGGCAGTAGATTTTTACATGCCGAGTTGCCGGCCCTGACGCACAACCTTCAACGAAGGTACACCCATTCACGCATGTCTCCACACAGAAGATGCTCTAGCTGAGAATCGAACAGGACAACATCTTACTGCGAGGTGACAATGCTACCGCAGCAGCACCACCACCACAGTGGTTCTTACAGACCAGTATTGATACTAAACTATAATTCCAGGGTTTTCACAACAATTGTCAGGAACAGAAAGGCCAAAATACAGATGCAAATTGTATGTATGGATCAATGCAGTTTTATAAAGGGAAGATAAACCTTTGACAAAATATTGAAAGCTTTATTAATTCAACAAGATGCAGAAACATCAAAGAAAGTACTGAAGCCTGTGGGATGGGATGCTGAGAAGGCATCTTTCAGCATAAGATGAGGATGTCTCACCAATGCATTGGAGGAATTTGGCTTCTGAAGTATGTGGATTAATTAATCACAACAGGTGTGCAGACAAAGTTAAAATATTATGATAGGCTTTCTAAAGTGTGCAGGGATGAGGCAGGGGTGCCCACTACCCCTCTAATTTGTACTATATTTGGAATCCCTAGCAGTAGAAATAAGAAAATCAGAACTAAAAGGATACAAATGGCAGGGCATAACTGAAAAGATAGCACTATTTGCAGGTGGTATAATTTTAGGGTTCCTTAGAATGACGAAAGTTGAAAAAAAATCGAACGGCTAAAAAAGCCGAATATTCAGCCACTTGAGATCGGTTTTCTGAGATCGCAGTACAGTGAAGATCGGAAAATGTTCCCTTTCCTCACTGTAGTGCGATCTCGGAGTTGGTATATATAATTAGCGGTGGGGGGTGGGGGTGGGCCAGCCCCCCACAAAACCGATTTTGAGTAACTGCATATTTGGCTATTTAGCCATTCAATTTTTCAAACTTTCATCATTTTAATAGGGACCCTCATTTTATATCTAACAGACCCAGAGTTTGAAATACCAAAACTTTTTCAGAATTTAAATAAATATAATAGAATGTAATGTTATGAAATTAATGGTTTTAAAACCAAGGCGACATCCATTAACTATAAATCTGTACATGCCTTGGTTCAAAGCTTCCCCTCATTCTGGGAATATTACAGAATAAAATGCTTAGGAATACGAATAACCAAAAACATGAAACAGACAGTAGGGGAAATGTGGATGGAGACAAAAAAGATAATAACTAAATTACAGCAATGGGGCTTGATATCTGTAGAAACAGACAACAAAATCCACTATCTAGTCCTGTTGATACTGTATGTAGCATAAGCTTGTTTTACAACACCTAGGGAAAAATCTGGCATGCTATAACAAAAGAAACAAAAGAGTTTATTTGGGAGAGTAAAAATATCAGAATAAGCTCCTAACAGAACAAGGAGAATTAGCCACACTGGACTTAAAACAAAAAGAATACTTTCAAGCCACACAGTTAAAACTCTGATTGTTGTTACAATATGACACTTATAAATTAAAATGGAAGACAATAGTGCTATGTGAGGAAGGAGAGGCTCAGCGGATACAAGGACACATCAAAAGTAGTATGTTTCTTCTGATAAGCAATAAGCAAGTTCAGGAATGGAAAAGACAGACATTACCTACTGAATTTATGGAAAGAAAAAAAGGGAATCAAAAGGTGGAAGAGGGTGCCAAATTATGGAAGAGGAAGACCCCAGATTCTGGAAACAGATAAGGAGGGAGAAAGGATGGAAGGAGTGGGAGGAGGTGTAAAGTACAGTTGTGTACACCTACCATAAATGTAGATGTTCGAGTGTCTTCACTGTTGCAGTCATAACTGTAGGGTGCTCCTGCCGGCAGGCAGCCCGAGGTCGGCCAGAATCCCAAAGCCTGGGTCCGGCGTCGGCTGTACAAGCTAGTACCCTGATGTCAGCATGCTCTGGTACATAGCCCTCAGCCGACGCCATCTTCTCCAGCCTTTCTTGCCCTAGATGTCAGAAGTCCCCAATAAATCATAAATGAGTCCCACTAGGAAACACAAATACACCACAAAAAAGAGAAAAAGAGGGGATAGGAGGGAGGGAAACACCGACTGCAACAGTGAAGACACTCGAACATCTACATTTATGGTAGGTGTACACAACTGTACTATGTTCATCGTGTTTCACTGTTGCAGTCATAACTGTAGGGTGGAATCCCAAAGCAGTGAAAAAAGGGGGGAGGTTTAGACAGAAGAAGGGGCAGCAAGAAGACCCTGCAAAACAGCAGAGGCAAAACCTGCCCTGGTCTTAGAATACAAAGGAAGATTGTAGTGCTTGGAAAAAGTATGCACAGAACTCCAAGTGGCAGCTTCCAAGATATCCTTGGTAGGAACTCCCCTGAGAAAAGCTGTAGAAGTAGCAGCTGCTCTAGTAGAATGACTTCTCACAGTACCTGGAAATTGTTTCCCATGATGAGTGTAACAAAATCTTATTCCATAAGAAATCCATTTGGAAATAGTTTGTTTGGAAATAGCCTTTCCAAGAGAACTGGAGGCAAAAGAAACAAACAATTGGTTAGATTTTCTGAACTCTTTAATCTTGTCCAAATAAAATCGTAACTGTCTGTGCACGTCCAAGGAATGCAAAATCCTTTCTCCTTTATTCTGAGGATTAGGAAAGAAGGTAGGAAGGTGAATTGTTTGATTCAAAGTCACTTTCGAAATCACCTTAGGCATGAAAGTAGGATTGGTCCTCAAGGATACTCTGTCCTGGTGGAAAATAAGGTAAGGTTCCACAGCCATGAGAGCTTGCAACTCTGAGACTCTTCTGGCAGAAGTCAAAGCTAACAAAAGAACTGTCTTCCAAGATAAAAACTTAATATCTGAAGATGCAGCAGGCTCAAAAGGAGGCAAAGTAAGTTTTTCTAAAACATAATTAAGATCCCAAGCAGGAACAGGAGGGGTTCTGGGAGGTCTTAAATTCTTAGCCCCTCTCAAGAATTGTCTCACCAAAGGATGAGAAAAAACAGGGGGATCAGGATTGAAATGAGCAGAAATAGCAGAAGCATGAATCTTAATGGAAGAAAAGGAAAGTCCATTAGACAAAAGATCTAAAAGGTAAAGCAAAATAGAAGAGAGATCAGGCACCAGAGGGTCCAAGCCTCGGTCCTGCATCCAAATGCAAAATCTCTTCCATTTAGAGGCATAGGATTTCCTAGTGCTAGGTCGTCTAGCTTCCAAGAGAACATCCAAAACTTGTTTGGGAAGACTAGAAGAGATCAAATTCCTTTGAAGAGCCAAGCTGCCAGACAAAGGGTCTTGAGATTGGAATGTAGCAACTGACCCTGATGCTGGGACAGAAGAGAAGGGTTCAGAGGGAGAATCCAAGGAGGCTCCAAGAACAGGTGCTTTAAAGTTGGATACCAAAACTGTCGAGGCCAATTTGGAGCAATCAAGATGAGGAACTTGGGCTTGTCCTGTTTTATCTTTAGTAAAATCTGAGGAAGAAGAGGAAGAGGAGGGAAGGCATATCCCGAAAGGTTTCTCCAGCTGAAGGACAGGGCATCCACTTTCCAAGCTGTTTTGTGGAATGACCTGGTGCAAAAGAGAGGCAGCTGATGATTGAGATGGGATGCAAACAGATCTATCTGGGGGCATCCCCAAACTGCAGTAATCCTGTTGAATAAGTTGGTGTCTAGCATCCATTCGTGAGGATCTAAAATGTTCCTGCTCAGGCTGTCCGCAAAGAGATTCTGTTCTCCTGATATGAATTGGGCCTGAAGATGTAGATTCAGATTTAGAGCTGTGTCCCATAAAGCCATAGCTAGTCTGCAAAGGGGGTACGAATGAGAACCCCCCTGCTTGTTTATGTACCACATGACTGTGGTGTTGTCTGTGCAAATCAAAAGAGGTCCTGGATGCAAAAGGTACTTGAAGGCTAGAAGAGCATTTTGAACTGCCAACATTTCCTTCAGATTGATGTGCCAGTGAAGATGATCCTTTGTCCAGGTTCCCTGCTGGCAATTGCCTAGAAAATGTGCTCCCCAAGCATAATCCGAGGCATCCGTGGTTATGATTTGAGAAGGTTGAGGAAGACGGAAAGGCTTTCCTTCGTTTAACGCACACACCCGGGACCACCAAAGGAACTCCTTCTGGAGGCAGGGGATCAGAGAAATCAGAGTGTCCAGATCGTGGTAATGCTGCGACCATACACTTTTCAGATACCCTTGAAGCTTTCTCATATGAAGCCTTGCATTTGGAATCAACAGAATGCAGGAAGCCATGTAGCCCAGTGCCTGCAGGAATTTCCTTGCAGTGAGCTGAGGTAGAGTTGCCAAAGTTTTGAAAATTGAAGCCAGCTGTATTTGTTTTTCTGTAGTGAGGAAGGCCCTTTGTAAGGTTGTATTTAAGAGAGCTCCCAGAAATACCATTTGTTGAGAAGGGATCAAATGTGACTTTTTTGTGTTCACTGAAAATCCCAGTAGGAGGAGAAGACGTTGAACAAAATCCAGATGTTGAAGTAAAAGATCCTTGCTGTCTGCCTGAATAAGGCAGTCATCCAAATAGGGGTAAATCTGAATCCCCCGGAGTCTGCAATAAGCCACTACTGGTGCCAGGCACTTGGTAAAGACTCTGGGCGCAGTAGATAAACCAAAGGGCAGTACAGAGAATTGAAAGTGTCTCGAGCCTGCCTTGAACCTGAGGAATTTCCTGCATTCCTGCCTGATGGGAATGTGCAAATAAGCTTCCTTTAGATCCAATGTCACCATCCAGGCATCTTGAGAGAGCATTGGAATCAGCTGCTGTAGAGTAAGCATCTTGAATTTTGGAATTTCCAAAAAGGTGTTCAACACAGAAAGGTCCAGAATAGGTCTCCATGAGCTTTGCTTTCTTGGAACCAGAAACAGTCTTGAATAAAAACCTTTTCCCATCTCTGAGAGTGGAACAGGCTCTATGGCTCTCATGGCCAGAAGAGCATCCACTTGATTTAAGGCCTCTGACCATTGATGTTTTGGCAGATCTGGCCAACCGAAAGCCCTTGGCAAGGTATGAAAGTGGAATTTGTAGCCTTTTAAAATCACGTCCAATACCCATTTGTCCTGGGTAATATGAGTCCAATTTCTGTAAAAAGAGAAAGTTTTCCTCCGAGAGGGGCATCCAGGTAAAGAGGTCCTGTAGCCCAACCGAGAGAGTCATTGAGTTTGCTTCCTTTGAGATTGGGATCTGTCTTCTCCCCTTCTAGGTGAAGAAGCAGTCCATTGTCTCGATCTGTAGGAGGCCTGAGCTTGGCCACGACCTCTGGAGCGTCTATATCTTCCCCTTTGAGGCCTGTCAGACGTGGGAAAGGACCAATTTTTGGAGGGCCAATTCCTGGAAAATCTAGGAGGCTGAACTTGCAAGAAATCTTTCACAGTTTGCATAGATTTTGCCTTTTCTTCCATCTTTTTAATAACCTCCTTAGCCTTAGATCCAAAAAGAACATCATGCTGAACAGGGGCATCTAATAATTTAACCTTAACCTGTTCAGGTAAACTTTGCTCATGAAGCCAAGCATGTCTCCTGATAACAGTACCAGAGGCTGCGGCCCTGCAAGAAGCATCCAAAGCATCAAAACCACAATGCAAGCTATATTTGTTCAGTTGTTCAGTTGCATGCAATACATCCTGTAGTTCCTTATCTTCTGCACATGCAGGAAGGGAGGCAAGCTTTTGCTTTAAAACAGACAAAAGAAATTGCTGATACTTAAACATATGAAACTGGCAATTTAAAGCCCTAACAGAAAGGGTAGCAGAAGTATATACCTTTTTACCCCACCTGTCTAAGGCACGAGAATCCTTCTCAGAGGGAATAGGATTCTTAGAAGAAGCAACTTTAGCAGCCTTAGAGCCCTGAGATATAGTTTCAGGATCTGCAGAAGGATTCTTAAACAAGAACAAATGAGATTCAGGAACCCTATAAAACCTATCAGGCTTAGAGGGAGCAGGAGGCATGGAGTCAGGATTCAAATTAGCCTCAAAAAAAGCATCATCCACAATGTCAAGAACAGGAGGGATAGCCAAAGGCCTATGTTGAGGAAGAAGAAGGAATTCTCTAAGCCTCTTCTTGGAAGCAGAATAATCCTGACCTTCCCAATGAAAATGTTCCCTCATCTCATGTAAGGTTTCCCCAAAAGAAAAATCTTCAGGCGGAGAGGCAGAGGGCAAGGAGTCCTCAGCATCCGAATCCTCATAAGGAGGAAAAGAATATTCCTGATCAGAGGAAGAGACAGAAGATATAGAAGCCTGGTCAGAGGAATCCATAGGAACATCCTGTCGAGGCCTTTTCTCAGGGGGGGGGGTGAGAACCCCTAATCATAGTAAGCAAATCTTCAGCCATCCTTAACAATTGCTTCTGTGTCCTGGGAGTAGATTCAGAAGTAGCTTGAGCAGGAGCTTTGGACTTAACAGGAGTCTTTGTCTTTGCCTTTGAAATAGTGATGTGAGTAGGCCTGAATACCCCCTCAGAAGCCGGTACCTGCGCAGCGGCTCCGGACCCATCTGAGGAAGCGACGTCCGAAGGTCCTGCAGCAGATAAAATAGAAGGCCTAGATGGCTCCCCATGGGAGTCCGTATCGGCCATCGGTTCAGAAGTGGTGGACGACAAGGGCTGCAAAAGCGCCTCACTGACGACAGCCGAACCGGACGCTGGCTCCAGCTGCAACGAGTCCTGTTTGGCCCTCGGAGGCCTGTCCTTGTCTTTGCGCTTCTTTTGAATACCGGTAGAATCCGACGACATTCTATAATTGAAGCGTCTGCCAAAGTAATTCAGAGCCCAGTCGTACCTGCGTTTGATAGTACGAGAATTAAACCTGGCACAGAACCGACAACAAGAAACGTCGTGGTCAGGGCCTAAGCAAGGTAGACAGTAAGAGTGGAAATCTTTATGCGGTATTTGTTTCCCACACGTAATACAATTATTAACTTTTTCTGACATCGGAGGAACAAGAAAAAGATTCCACAACGGGGTACTTAGCTTTGAGAAGAGAAGTAAGAACTTCGGACGGACAACAACCAAAAACGCTGTTCGAAAATCGCCAACCAACGACTTGCGAGCTGCTTTCCACCGCACGGCAAGAAAGACTGGAGAAGATGGCGTCGGCTGAGGGCTATGTACCAGAGCGTGCTGACATCAGGGTACTAGCTTGTACAGCCGACGCCGGACCCAGACTTTGGGATTCTGGCCGACCTCAGGCTGCCTGCCGGCAGGAGCACCCTACAGTTATGACTGCAACAGTGAAACACGATGAACATCAGAGATTCAATTTACATCAAAAATAACAGCTTCTATACTGAGGGCTGATAACAATAGAAATTAAATAATGAGGGAAAGAAAAGGAGGACTAGACCTCCCCAACCAGAAGTGGTACAATACATAATAAGGGAAAGAGCAGGAGACTTTAGAAAGGGACATCTAATATCTAGGGCTTATAATAGCCTAGGGCAGATAAAGTAGAAAAAGAATACCAGAATCAATCAAGAATGAACAAATATTACACAGGAAATTTTTACTGAGGAATAGTGAAAGGAACAAAGTCTAACCCCAGATAAGCAACAAAATTCTGGAGATTTAAAATATTTTGATGAAACTGCCTGCATAAGTACTCCTATACCACATCTAGGCTTCCAAAAATTTTTCCCCCAGCAGATGACAATTGTTGGAAATGTGGCAAAGAAGAAACAGGAACATAGGAGCACATGTTTTCATGATAAGACTGATTGCAGCAATTTATAGCAAACATGCAGATGTTAATTAATAATATGAGAGGAAGGAATATTACTATTACTAGACAGCTAATGCTGCTAAGCTGGATGGGGAACAGATACCCAAACAGGATAATGTTCTAATTTCACTTTCAATGCTAGGGGGCAAAAAATGTTATCACCTGACGGTAGAAATCTAGAGACAACCCTCATCTAGTGGAACTGCAGGTTGTTACAGAGGAAATAGGGGAAAGAGAGCTCAAGATGGCAAGCCAAGGCAACAACAAATATTCGCGGTCCAAATAATCCAAATGGATAATCCCAGAAAGAGGTAAAGGAAACATACATGTAAAGTAAAAGTAAGTGGAAAGGCAACAGGAGAGGACAAGAGTGTAGAAACAAAAGACTAACAGAAGTGGTGGCTAAGGAGGATTGGCTCAGTGTACATAGTTTAGGACAATGTGTATATAAATATAATATCCTCGGCAAAAACGGGGATAGGAATAAATTAATCAGGAAATAAAAAGACTGGAATAGAAGGGGCAGAGATGTAAAACTTAAATATTTATATATGAGAAGGGAGTTATTAAACATAGAATAAATGACACTGCAATGTAACCCTTGGTATTAGGCCCAAGTAAATTGCATGAAAAACAAAAGTTACTCATCACCACAATGCATCTGTGCTGTCCATTTTCATTCTTCCTTAACTGATGGGTCTCAGATCCGACATTGGATTTGACTTGGCTGTTTTTACCAAATTCATGGATCCCCGCTCTCAAGCTCCTCCCTTTATCTATAACGACCCACTCTCCTGCTTTACCTCAGATTGAGTTTTGTTGCCCCACAGTGTTATATATCTCATACTGTAGTACAAAAGGAAACAATATAAATACATAGAGAGAGGCTGGAGCTCAAATCAGGGAACAGATGAGTTCACTAAAAAGACATTCCTTAGGCATCACTAGGATAAAGGGAAGGGGGTTGGAGGGTGGGGAGTTGAGGAAGAATGAAAAATTGACAACACAGATGCATTGTTATGGTGAGTACATAACTTTTGTACCTGATATTGTCATTTTCATTCATTCCTCAGCTGATGGGAGAGAGTGCCTAGCAAGATGAACCTTGGGTGGTCCTCATGGACCTCCAAAGTACAGCAGCACCAAATGCTGCCCTATTTCTAAATAGTATGTATAATCTGTAGTGAGTAATAAAGGTATGAGCATTGGACCAAGTGGCAGCTGCACAAATATCTATGACCAAAATACTGATGAGGTGGCTACTGACCTCATGGAAAGTACTTTGGGAGCTTTGATAAAGCTAAACATCTTTCTTTATAGACAAAGGATATACAATCAGTTAACCATTTGTCTACAGTCACTTTAGAGTTTCTTTAGGAACTGCTTTACCCAATTTGTTCTTGGAAGAACAAAAGATCAAATTTTCTTAGATTTCTTCTGTGTAAATAAAACCTCTGCTACCTATCTACATCCAGAAGATCCTGCATATATTCACTTTGTTTGAGAAATTAGGGAAGAACACGGGTTAATTGATGACTTGATTTAAATTAGCTTCTGAAGCTACCTTAGGTAGAAAAGAAGGGTTTTTGCATAATGACACTCTAGCTTTATGAAAGACCAAGTATGGATGTCTTGCAGAAAGGGCTTGGAGTTCAGATACTCATCTAGCAGAGGTAATAGTGATCAGAAAAATTGTTTTCCAAGATAGAAACTTGAGATCAATCTTAGTGGAAGGTTTGAAGGGAGGTTGGGTAACAGTTTGTAAAAGAATAGTCAAATCCAAAGGAGGGGTAGGATCTCTAACTGGGGGCATGAGTAGAAAGGTACCTTTGAGGAAAGTAATAGTAAAAAATCACAATATATTCAGATGAAGGCTGGAGAAACCCCTCAAAAAGCAAAATATTAGTAGAAAGTACATTCAGCCAGACACAGCAAAATGCTAAGGCACAAAAATATACTTCAGAACTTTATTACAACAACAAACAAATAAGTAAATACTTAATTCAAATTCAGGCGACCTATATTGGGATCATGACGTCTATCCCACCTGAATTTGAACTGAGCATTTATATGTCATTGTGCTTGTTTTATTTTAGATCTGATGAAGCACCTGTGATAGGCGCGAAAGCGCTCACCTTTTTAATTATGTTTGTTGTTTTAATGAAGTTCTTATGTATTCTAATGTAACTTAGCATTCTGCTGCATCTGGCTGGATATACTTTCTACTGATACCTTTGAGGAAGGCCTTACACAATCTCAAGGAAACCAGGGAAGAGTGATTCTCTCCTGAATAAAAATTTGAAATGGCCACTGGCTGAGCTTTGATAGTAGAGTAACTCGCCCAAATGTTAAAAATGGAGGCCAAAAAATCAAGAACTGCTGAGACTGGGGTGGAGTAAGGAACCAAACTTTCTGAAGGCCCCAAATTGAAAATCTTTTCCATTTCCTAGTGGAAAGCTTCTGAGAGGATAAAAGAATCTGTCAAATTGGAGAAGAGAGCCTGAACTGTCTAGCCATCACTGGAAATGGAGAAACCATGCAGTTAACTTGAGTCTGTTGATGTCTGGATGTTGTATCTCTGTCAGTTCAGATAGAATGCCTGCACGTGGATCCAGTATCCAAGGAGGATAAACAAGATGAGGCCAAAGGAAGGGAAACAAGACCTGTCAATGCCAAAAGGGTACAATGAGGATGATTGTGCTGTTCAACTGTAATGCTTTCTGTAGCA
This sequence comes from Protopterus annectens, assembly GCF_019279795.1. Classification (NCBI taxonomy): domain Eukaryota; kingdom Metazoa; phylum Chordata; order Ceratodontiformes; family Protopteridae; genus Protopterus; species Protopterus annectens. The sequence continues at coordinate 1,629,102,218 of NC_056729.1, forward strand.
GTATGAGGTTTAATGATAACAGGGAATAAGCATATAGGAGACGCTAGGGCCAATTGCAGACTACAGCATCTCTCAGTGACTCCTCCTGTGGAGAGATCAGTGCAAAGAACCTGCTACACTTGTTACTGAGGGGAGAAGCAAAATGATCGCAGCAAGGTTGACCCCATGGGCAAAAATCTCTTCCACCACTGTTTGATCGAGATACCACTTGTGAGGCATTAATATGGACCTGCTTAGTCTGTCTATGAGCATGTTGACTTTTCCCAGTAGGTGCATTGCCAAAAGACTGGAAGAGATCACCTACTGCCACACTCTCATTGCTTATCCACATAACGGGTAAGATCTGGTTCCTCCCTGCTTGTTGATATACCAGACTACTGACAGGTTTTCAGTATGTATCCCAATTATCCCTGAAGGTAGAACATATTAAAAGGCCTGCAACACTAGTAGGACAGCTCTCATCTCCAGGACATTGATGTGCAGATTGGACTCTACTGGGTGCCATACATCTTGGTCTGTTCTTCACAAGAAATGTCCTCCTCCACTCAATTTGGGAGGCATCAATGGTGACTGTGGCTACTTTTTTATGGAGAACAAAGGGATGATCTTGAGATACTTCTTTTAAATGTTTCCACAAAAGAAGGTACTTCTTCCAAACTTTGGAAATCTTGACTGCATGGCTCAGAGGATGTAGAAGTATAGGCCATTGTACTGATAGAGTCCATTGAAGGACCCACATATATCTGGCTAAGGTTTCATAGGTTTCATAGGTTCATACTAGGCTATCTGCCCGAGGGCATTTACAAGCCTAGCCCATAGTTTTGTGGCTTACGCCACCCCTTTAGTATGGGGAACTATACCCATTATTTTGCTGTGCCTCTGTTGAGCAGTGACACTGAGGTAATCCCTGGGGTATATCTGCGATCTCCCATCCATTGGTCAAGATTTCTCTTGAACAAGGCCAGCGAGGTGCTCTGCCTCACATATACCGGGATTTTATTCCACAGCATAGGGAGTCTTTGGGTGATGAATCTATCCCTCCAGCACGTCCTATTAATAGCCGTGTCGAGGTTTAAGTCTCCCGCCCTTGTCCTGCCAGACCAGAGTTACTGCAGCTGCCATTGATCCTAACACTTGGAGGACTAGCCATGCAGTTGGATGGGAAAGAGAAATCACCTTCATGACCTGAGAGTGCGAACTCTTTTTATAGGAAGTTCATCATGTCTAGATGAGCACCTATGAAGTCCAGGGTCTGTGCTGAAGTAAGCTGTGATTTGGTGTAGTTGACTGGGATGCCCAAAGAGTGACATATGTGGATGCTGGATGAGGCGGTTAGGAACCAGTCATCTAGACACTGAAACACTCGGAATCCCAGCAGTCTCAGGTGAGCCGCTACCACCGCCATGCATTTGGTGAAAACCCTGGGGGCTATGGTGAGACCAAAGGGCAGTGCTCTGAACTGATAATGGCCGACTCCCAGCTGGAAGTGCAGGTATCTTCTTTAGCATCTAATTGTTTTGATATGATAGTACGCATCTTGAAGATCTATTGAGTACATCCAATCGTCCTTTTGTAGAAGAGGAAAAATGGACTGAACCATGACCATCTGGAACTTTGAATATTTTACATACTGGTTGAGTTTGCTGAGATCCAGAATTGGTGTCAATTTCCCTGTCTTCTTTGGCACTAAAAAGAATCTTGTGTATGTTCCCAATCCTTGTTGGTCTGGGGGGGGGGTTTTGGATTAGCAGCTTTTCTATTTCCAGTGCTGCTGCCTCCCTCTGACTGGGTGGAACATTGGGGATGTTTTTCATTTTTGTTGGGGGAATTTGGGAAAATGGTATGAAATAACCTCTGCATATGATTTTCTGCACCCAAGTGTCTTTTGTGATGGATGCCCATGCTTCTGGTTGCAGAGATAAGCACCCCCCCGACCACTTCCAGAGTGCAGCAATTGGGTAATCCTTCAGGAATGCTGACAGGGCCTGTCAAGAGAATGTATCTTTAAAGTCCTGATTCTGTCAGCCACCTCTGCCACAAGGTCAATGTCTTCCATTAGAGTTCTCCCTCTGCCCCGGGAGGAACTCCTTGTGACTCCTGGAAAGTCCTTAGGACTTACGGAACCACATCTTACTACTACTACACTGATTCCTGGAGAAAGATCTCTGGAGAACAGAAAAATGAATACAAATGGCAGACAGAATCTTTACATCTTATTCACTTCTGGAGAGTGTTTCTTTAACTTTGAGGCAGAACAAACATGATCCATCAAAGGAAGCATTGATGAATGAAGACCTGAAGAGCTCTGCAAAATCACAGAAGCGTATCCAGTCAAGCCTCCTAACAGTTATGCTTGAACCTGCAATCAAAGTGGTACCCTCAGCCATGTGAGAGATTAACCTCATGGATGCATTAGAGATGGACTGTAGGGTGGCCAGTAGCGAAGAAGCTTTCTTCTGGTCCTCAACAGACATTTACCTTAAAAGAGATATGGAAAGGTCCTTGATCAGATCCCTTTATAGCCTAGTAAAATGAGTCAAATAATACAGCAACCTAAGGGCAAATGTTGCTGAGGCATAAATATACTTTCCAAATCTTTCCAATGCCCTCGAATCTCTATTAGAAGGGTGTACACATGAGCTCTGTTATGCATGCTCTCTCTTGGTGGCTGCCACCACCACCATGGCATCTATAGGGAATCCCTTGCTGCAGTTGGACCTATCTTTAAGGTTCGGCTAGAAACTTGTCGGATGTCTTAGGGATAAGTTCCATTGTATAGAGTTCCTTACATGCATGGGGTGAGATAAGGTCAATTGACTCATCAGCCAGAGAAACCACCCAAGACATAAGCAGGGCCAGGCCTGAAAGCCTCCAGAAAAACCTGACTCATCCTGGGAATGGGTATCAGAAGACCATCCACCTGTCTGTTTAAAGTGTTCTAGTATCTCTCTGAAGGAGACATCATCAGATGGAGATCTGGGGTACTCTTCCTCTACACTGAAGTCAGTGTCTTCGGTGACAGATTCCTGCAGGGAATCTAGGTGCCTCCTTCTGCACCTACTCTTCCTAGGAACCTCATCAGTGCGATAGTCTGATGAGGTATCAGAAGAGGGTTGGGAGCCCTGTGTAAGGACTGTCTGAATGTTGGAATGGGGAGGCTGTTCCAGTGGAGTAGACATAAAGTACAGTTTTGTACCTACCATAAATGTAGATGTCCGATAGGCATGCATCTGCAGTCCTTACAAATGGGTTGTCCTGTCGTCAGGCAGCCCTTCGGTCGGCCGGATTCCAAAGTCTGGGTCTGGCCTCGGCTGGTGTCGCACTTCACCCGACGTCATAGCTGCAGTTCTTCGGGTATAAAGGCATCAGCCGACGCCATTTTCCTCAGTGTTTCTTGCCCCAGATGCCAGGTGCCCTCTAGGAAGGCTTAATTTGGATAAATGCAAATGGTTCCAAATAGTAGAGAGCAAACAAAAAATAAGCATGTATGTACATATATACAAACAAATACACCATAATAGATTCCCCAGCTAGCTACAAGATGGGCAAATACCCTAGGAGTACCACAGAGGGAAGGAGGGTGGTAAATCCTGACTGCAGATGCATGCCTATCGGACATCTACATTTATGGTAGGTACAAAACTGTACTATGTCCTTCAAGGATGCATCTGCAGTCCTTACAAATGGGTAGAATACCATAGCCAAACTGGGGGAGGAGAAATAAGATTATGGTGTAGTTAAGATCCCTTGCAAAACAGCAGTGGCAAAACCTGCTCGGGATCTGGAGTATAAAGGTAAATTATAATGCTTGGCAAATGTATGCACGGAGCTCCAAGTAGCAGCCTCTAAAATGTCTTTGGTAGCCACTCCTCGTAAAAAGCTGTGGTAGTGGCTGTAGCCCTTGTAGAGTGAGGCCTGATGTTTTCTGGAGTTTTCTTCCCATGGTAGGAGTAACAAAATCTAATGCAATTTCCTATCCACTTAGAGATTGTCTGTTTTGAAATTGCTTTTCCTTCCATTCCTGTTGCATATGCTACCAGTAGCTGGTCAGTTTTTCTATTGCTCTTGGTCCTGTCCAGGTAGTAACGTAATTGTCTATGTACATCCAAGGTATGCAACAGTCTTTCTCCCTGTTCTGTGGGTTGGGGAAGAATGTAGGTAGGTGGATAGCTTGATTTAAAGATACCCTGGAGACCACCTTTGGCATAAAAGTAGGATTAGTTCTCATGGACACTCTATCTTGATGGAAGATCAGGAAGGGCTGTGCTGCCATTAATGCCTGTAGCTCAGATACCCTTCTTGCTGAAGTGATTGCAAGCAGGAAAGCAGTTTTCCATGATAAGTACTGTAAATCTGCTGTAGCTGCTGGCTCGAAAGGAGGGAGTGTCAACTTTTCTAGCACAAAGTTCAAGTCCCATGCTGGCAATGGTGGCTTCCTAGGTGGTTTTACATTTTTAATTCCTCTCAGAAACTGCCTGAGCAGAGGATGAGAGAAGACTGGAGGATCCAAGTTGTATTCTGCTGAAATAGCTGATGCATGAATCTTAATGGAAGAATAGGACAGGCCGTTGTGGAAGAGCTCTGCCAAGTATTCCAGGATGTTAGGTATGTTTGCAAGTGACACATTCTCTCCTTTTGCAGTACTCCAAATGAGATATCTTTTCCATTTTGCTGAATAATTTTTTCTTGTTGAGGGTCTGCGAGCCTCCAAGAGAATGTCCTTAACCCTTTGAGATAAACCCGGGTTATTTGGTCTTATGCAATGTTCCAGGCAGCCAGCTGCAGTGTTTTCAGGTTTGGATGCAGGGTTTTGAAGTTGTTCTGTGTTAACAGCAAGGGAACCAGGGCAGAGGCCATATTTGTTCCCGAGACATACTCCTCAGTAATGGGTACCAATGTTGCCTTGGCCAGTCTGGAGCTATCAGGATGATCCTTGGACGATCTTCTTTGATCTTCAATAGCACCTTGTGCATCAAAGGAAGAGGTGGGAATGCATATGCTGTCAGGTTTTTCCAACTGAAAGATAGGGAGTCCACTTTCCAAGCAAGTGGGTGGTACGTCCTTGTGCAGAATTTTTTCAGTTGGTGATTGTGTGGGGATGCAAATAAGTCTATTTCTGGTAGTCCCCATTTCCCTGTAATGGTTTTGAAGATGTCCGGATGCAGCATCCATTCGTGGGCATCTGTGGTAGTTCTGCTTAGGATGTCTGCTAGAGTATTTTCTTTTCCTGGCACAAAAATTGCTTGTAACTGAATGTTGAAGCTCAGTGCCACATTCCAGAGGTCCATTGCCATCCGGCATAGAGGGTATGAATGTGTGCCTCCTTGTTTGTTGATGTACCACATAACTGTGGTGTTGTCCGTCCTTATCAGCAGTTGACCCTGTCGAAGAAATGGTCGGAATGCCTGAATTGCCAGTTTTACTGCCAGCATTTCCTTTTGATTTATGTGTAGGTGCAGCTGGTCTTGAGTCCATAAGCCTTGTATGCACTTGTCCAGCATGTGTGCCCCCCAACCGAGGTCTGAGGCGTCTGTTGTGATGGTCTGGCTTGGTTGAGTGCTGTGGAAGGGCAGTCCCTTGTTTGATTGACAGGCCTGAGCCCACCATTGGAATTCTTGCTTCAGGCATGGAATTATTGGAATTTGGGTTTCTAGGCTGTGCTTGTGCTGAGACCATAAATTCCTTAGATACCACTGTAACTTTCTCATATGTAGTCTGGCATGTGGAATCAATACTATGCAGGATGCCATGTAGCCGAGAGCTTGCAGGACTTTTCTTGCTGTTAGCTGGTTCTGCTTTGTTAATGCCATGAAGTAGAGAGGGAGTTGCTCCTGTTTTTCTACTGTCAGGAATGCCATTTGTTTTGATGTGTTCAGATCTGCACCCAGGAAGGTTATCCTTTGGGATGGTATCAGCCTTGACTTTTTTATATTGACTGTGTATCCCAGGGCTTGCAGTAGATGAATGACCCTTTCCAAATCTTTTGTTAATTTGTTTTTGTTGTCCGCTTGTAACAGGCAGTCGTCCAGGTAAGGGTAAATTTGAATTCCCTGAAGCCTGCAATGAGCAATTACTGATGCCAGGCATTTCGTGAATACTCTGGGCGCAGTAGATAAGCCAAAGGGCAATGCTGAGAATTGATAATGCTCTGATCCTGCAAGAAATCTGAGGTATCTTCTGCAATTTGGTCATATGGGGACGTGCAGGTATGCCTCCTTGAGATATAGAGTTACCAGCCAAGACTCCTTGCCCAGCATGGGAAGAAGCTGCTGTAGGGTCAGCATTTTGAATTTTGGAACAATGAGGTATGTGTTTAAAGCGGACAGGTCGAGAATAGGTCTACATTGGTTTTCTTTTCTTGGTACCAGGAAGAGTCTGGAGTAAAATCCTTGTCCTTGTTCCATAGATGGTACCCTTTCTACAACTCTCATCCTTAGTAAGTGAGTTATTTGTTGTAGAGCTTCTGTCTTCTGATTTGGATGTAGGTTTGGCATTCCTCTCTTCCTTGGCAGAGTATGGAAGTGAAACCTGTAACCTTGGTCTATTGTCTGTAAAATCCATTTGTCTCCTGTGATGTAATGCCAGTTTACTGAAAATAAGGCTAGCTTCCCGCCTAAGGGTGCCTCTAGTTGTTCCCTGGTAGGCGGTGCCAGAGCCAAGTCACTGTGATTGTCCTGTGGAAGTGGTGGTGGCTGGATCTGTGGCTGTACCTCGCTGGTTGTTAGCCTGCCACTGACGACCCCTGTAGGCACCTCTGGATTGACCCCTGCCTCTTGAGCACCTATTCCTGCCTCTCGGAGCTCTGGAGGTGTCTGGAAAGGACCAATTCTTGGAAGGCCAGTTCCTGCTAAACCTTGGAGGCTGGACCTGCAAGAAATCCTTGACTGTCTGGACAGATTTTGCTTTCTCTTCCACCTTCTTCAGCACCTGCTGTGCAGGGGAGCCAAACAAATTGAGCTTATCCATGGGAGCATCTAGGAGTTTTGATTTTACATGGTCTGGTAAGGACTGCTCTTTTAACCATGCATGTCTTCTGATCACTGTGCCAGTCATGGCTGATCTAAAGGAGGCCTCCAGTGCATCATAGCCGCATTTTAAGGAATGATTACTGACCTGCTGAATGTTATGGACCATTTCCTGTACAGATTTTTGTCTAATGGTTCATCCGAGGACAGTTTTTAGTTAACTGGTCTAACATAAATTCCTGATACTGAATCATGTGGAATTGACAGTTCAAGGCCCTAGCTGAAAGAGTAGCAGAAGTGTAAACTTTTTTACCCCATCTCTCTAAGGACCTAGATTCCCTTTCAGAGGGAGGGATTTTTGGTAGAGGTAGCTGCTACAGCCTTGGGACCCTGGGAGATAGTTTCGGGATCTGCAAAAGGGGCCTTATACAAATGATAATGTGTGTCCGAACCCTGTAGTACCTATCGGGCTTAGCAGGGGCCGGAGGAAGAGAATCAGGAGCAGTACAAGCATCATTAAAAGCATCATCCACAACAGTAAGTACTGGAGGAATGGCTAAAGGCCTATGCTGTGGCAAATGCAAAAGGTTCTAAGCCTTTTCTAGAGTCTGAAAAATCCTGGCCCTGCCATTGAAATTGTTCCCTCATAGCATGCAAGGTTTCCCCAAAGAAAATTCCTCAGGCGGAGAGGCAGAAGGGATGGACTCTTCTGCATCAGAGTCCTCATAAGGAGAAAAAGGGGTCTCTGGAGGGTTTGAATTATCTGATTCATCAGAGGAGCCATCTGAAGAAACTGGCTCAGGGGGCTCTACTCTAGTCCTCTTCTCTGGAGGTGGGTGAGAGGCCCTGTCTGGATGTGGTTGGGATCCCCGGATCAAAGAAATGAGATCCTCTGCTAGACTAAGCATTTGTGAACTAGAACTAGGCCTGTGAGAAGGGGTCTTAGTAGGCACAGTTTTGATAGTTTTTGCTGCTTTAGCCCTGGCAAAGGCCTTAATCGACATGGATGCAGGAGGCCTAGCAGCTCCACGTGCAGGAGTAGAAATATCCAAAGGGATAGTATCAGATAAATCCTGCGAACCTGTAAGAGCAGGTAGGATTTCAGTAGCAGTTTCGGCCAAGCTGGCAGAGGCCTCGGTAAGTGGCAAGCTTTCGGCCGAAGGAAGAACCGTGGACTCGGTTTCAGCCGAAACCGAGACACTCGCGGTAGGCTTAACCGCGGTTTCGGCCGAAACCGCGGACCGCGAGTGTCGGTCCTTTTCCTTGCGTTTTTTAGAAATTTGCGTAGTCGGAGCATCCGACGGCATAATGTAAGCAAAAGCGGAGCCGAAAAACTCTTCAGCAAATTCCGACCGACGTCTAAGCGTCCGTCGGTTGAAAGAAGCACAGGCTAGACAAGCTGCTATGTCGTGGTCTGGGCCTAAGCAAAGTAAGCAGTAAGAGTGGAAATCTTTATGAGGTATTTGTTTCCCACAAGTTAAACAGTTATTCACTTTTTCTGACATCGGCTGAGGCAAGAAAGAGTCCCCAATGGGGTACTTAGCTTTTTAGAAGTCTTTGGTACTTGTAGTAGTAATCTCTGGTTCTGACTGACCGGCACTTGCGAACAGCTTCTGCTTCGGGCGCCACGCGGCAAGAAAGACTGAGGAAAATGGTGTCGGCTGATGCCTTTATACCCGAAGAACTGCAGCTATGACGTCGGGTGAAGTGCGACACCAGCCGAGGCCAGACCCAGACTTTGGAATCCGGCCGACCGAAGGGCTGCCTGACGACAGGACAACCCATTTGTAAGGACTGCAGATGCATCCTTGAAGGACATCAGGATCAGTGCTCAGAGTCAGTGGAGGGAGGGTAGGATCCGATGAAGGCAAGGATATCATTTCTTGGGGTAATGCGAAGGTCTTCTCTACAACTCCAAAGGCATATGGTCCAGGAGAAACAGCAGCCAATTGCATAGGAGCCGTGGCCCCCAGCACGGACCTCTGCAACCCCATGTACTCCTGCCTTGAGGAGGAAATTAGAGCCGCACTATCTAAAGTCGAAGTGTCGAGAGGCAAGGATGGCTCTAACAGCCTCGGAATTGATCCCAACCCCCCTGAGCTGGTGCCAACGCATCAGCTCACAGACGACTCCTGCTCCAAAGCGGTCAAAGCTGGATGGCTCAGGGGAACTGTCAGAGTTGAAGAATGAACATTTTTCAGATCCAACAAGGACATCTTGGAATATCTCAGATCAGACGGCTCTGAAATCGCTTGTCAGATTGGAGAAGGAGAAGCAACATAATGTTGGGATGAGGACATGCTCATAGGTCCAATGGGACACGAGACAGAATAACCTCTATCTGAATCTCAGCCCTGAGAAAATTCCTCATCATCAGAATCACTTCTGCATCTGATAAATTCCTGGAAGACCTAAGGGATGACATAGTAGATGGTGGCCCAGAAGATCTTTTAGGAGTCTCCTGTAGAAAGGGAAAATGGAGCCAAGGAGAAATCAGATCCAGTGTGAAAGGGGGGGGGGGGGGGGTCAAATCTGAGAAGACCTTGGTTTAGATGTAGTTGGATCAGAAAAAGGTGTCAGATCTGAAGTTTTTGACATTTTAGCTGGTGGCTCTGAGATCACAGCCAAACATGGAGAAAGATTAGGGGTCCATTTCCTGGATTCCTTTTCTTTAGGAGCCAAATCAGGCATTCCTTTTTCTGTTTTAACAGGGGGGGGGGGTTAAGCCCCAACCAAGATAGCTACAGGAGAAGAATGCAGCAAACCTTTTAAAACAAGCGTATTTCTCCTGACAATTCAGGCTCAGGAACTGAACCCCAAATAAATAGAGCAATCCATATCCAAATGAGTAGTTCCCAAACAATATAACACTTCTTGCAGGCATGTGAGTTAGGGATTTTATGCTCACAGCAGGTGCACTTTTTAAAACCCGTAGGTGTTTCAACCATAGCAGAATTAACTACTTTTAAAGAAAAAGAACAGAAAATTTCTAATAAGGATGTATACTTTTTTTGGTAGATAAGGTGGCAGATAGAAAAAAAATTACCAGCTATGGAAAATGAGAAATTCACAAATAACAGTGGATAAGTAAAGGAAACAGAACTGACAATAGTATGAAAGAATACCCTAAACAGGTAGGAAGGCTTAAGACAGGAAAGAAAAGGGAGGAAAAAACTATAAATAGAATGGATAAAAACTACAGGTAAATATGAAGATGGTTTAAAGGAAGGAGGAGGAAAACCAATGAAGGATAAAAAGGCAATCTCTAATCATTCAATTGCTCGACAGAAGAAATCTGCATCCGAATGATGTGGCAGCAAATGAAATCTAATGTAAACCAGGAGAGTGGGACATTAAAGGTAAAGGGAAAACCATCAGAGCTACATCTGTGAGTCTGGTAAAAGCGGTCGAATCAGATCCGAGACCCACAAGTTGAGGAATGATGGAAAATGACAACATCAGATCGATGTTTAACTTACAAACAATAAACATACATGACCACCAATGGAAGACACCATGCATGAGGATCGCACAGTTTATACATAGCTGGAATGTGTAATAAAGAGTATGAACATTTTAAAATATGCAAAGTACTGCTATACATAACTGTTACTTAAACAAAATGAACATCAGTGGCAATTCACAATCCAGCACTAAGTTACTATCCAACACATAAGCTATATCAACTGTATCTGCATCTGGGCATTTATTATTCCTTACAGCTTCACAAAACTAACTCATATGCTGACTTTGAATGCATTTACCATGCCTTCCACTCATATGAGTGTACTTTTTTCAAAAAGCTCTCACCGAATCTTCCAACATCTTAATATAGAATGCTATATATACTAATTATCATCCTATTTCACTTTGTACACACCATTTCCTGCCATCAGCCACAAGCATATTATTCTTAGAACTTTCATCCCCCACACCAACCACACCCCATCATTAACCACTATACACTTTACATTACAGCTCAACTTTGTCATTTCTAACCAATACATTATCTGAAAGTCAGATATCAGCCCTACAAATCCAAACACTGGTAACTGTACTCAGAGATTTGGCTGGCTAAACCAGCAGCCTGTGTCCGACCCAAGAAATTGTGTCCCCCTCCTTCAGTTCCTCAAGTGAAGAACAGAAGAAAAAAAAGAAAGAAAAAAGTCTGTTCTTCCTATTAGACCCCTCCTTCTAGCTCCAGCTCTCGAATGGAAGAGAAACAAACCAAAAGTCTGCCAAAGGAGAATATGCTGACAATCCAATAGTGACGTCACCATACACATGTACTTCCAGGAAGTACTTTAAATAAAAGTTTATTTCAAATTAACATAGTTGAGCACTTTCATCCTACTGACATAAAGGAACTAAGAACTGATGCCAAATAACTGGTATTTATACAAAAAAACAAAACTCTGTGGACATATAATGTCTATCAAAGCCAAATTTGAGGTAAATTTGGCCTCCTAAGCCAAGGACAACCACAAGGTATTATTTAGCTATGTCCGCAACCTCAAAGGCAATACACAATTGTGTGCAGTGCTCATTGTAAATGGAGCCAGCTATACTGAGCCAAAAGATATAGCAAACCTCCTAGCTGATAAATTCGGCTCCAACTTTACCCCTCTCTCACTCTCAACCTTCCCTCATGAAATATCATCAAATATAACTCCCCCCCTACTATCACTAGGGAACAGGTCCTTAATGCTCTCTCTAAGACCAAGAACACTGCATCAATGGTCCCAGACAATATCCCAGGATGCCTTCTAAATAGCATGAAACATGACCTATCAGAACCTCTGGAATTACTATTTAACTGTAGCCTCCAAATTGGCTTGCTGCCTCATGAATGGAGAAAGGCAACAGTCATCCCTCTGCACAAAGGTGGGCCATCTACAGACCTTGGAAACTACAGACCCATAGGTCTCACTAGTCTTATATGTAAAGCCATGGAAGGAATTATCATGGAAATGATCAACAGAGATATAGTAAACCTGCAGATACTGGACTCAACCCAGTTTGGTTTCATCAAGGGCAGATCATGCCTACTCAGCATGGTGGACTAATTTGAGAAGGTCACCAAAGCAATGGATGAGGGCAAAATCATTCACACTGCCTACCTTGATCTGGCCAAGGCATTTGACATAATACCCCACATGGGCATTTGTTGACAAAGTCGAGAGGTTAGGTACAAACCCATATGTCACCCAGTGGATTGCCAACTGGCTCATAGAATGAAACCAGGAAGTTAGAATTGGGGAGTCCACCTCTACAAAGAGGCTAGTCACAAGTGGAGTCCCCACAGGGATCAGTCCTTGGACCACTCCTTTTTGGCATTTATGTCTCAGAAGTCAAGGCCAATGTCAGTGGTCTCTGGCTGACTAAATTTGCACATGATTGCAAGTTAGGAGCTGTTACTGAATCTCACAATGACACAAATGTTCTCAAGGAGGGACTGACTCATCCAAACAACTGGTGTCAGAGCCATGGACTAAAATTAATGCCAAGAAATGCAAAATAGTATCCTTTGGGAAGTCATCCATCCCGGTAACTATCATATTGACAATATACCCCTTAGAGTTGACCCAGTAGTCAGGGACTTAGAACAACACATAAATAGTAATCTAGCCTTTGACCATCACACATCTACAGTAGTGAGGAAATCATCTATGTTGCACAACTTATAAACAAAGGTATGGCATCTAAGCCCAAGGAAGTCATTGTTCCATGTATTTGGCATTCATCAGACCTATCAATAACAGGACCCCTTTGGTATGTACCTAAGCAGACATATCCAACAGTTGGAACATCCACAGAGGTTCCTCACTAAAAGAATACAGGGTGTAAGTAAAATGTCCTATGCAGACCACCTCAAGGCCCCACCCCTGTATTCTGTCTCCTACTGGCTTTTGAGGGGAGATCTATGCCTGGCATACAGGGTATTGTCAGACCCCACTCTGATGGACCTCCTGCATATCCACAAAACAAACAGGACCAGAATTACCCATATAAAAGACTTAAACCTTGCCTGTGACATAAATAGGACCTGCTGGAGAGATAGGTATGTATCCCAGAGACTACCCCATGTATGGAACAGGTTCCCCGTCCACGTGAAGCTAAGTTTCTCCCTAACCCAATTCAGGTGCAACTTGGGCAACTGGATAAGAAACCAGAAATTCATCCCTGGTTTGGCACTTATGTCACTAATGGACACAGGTAACCTGTAAATGGTTCATCTCCCAGGCCCATGCTTACACTTATCAAGGGTATTAGAACTTGTCAAAGCTTTGGGATGCATGGCTAGGCTTAAAAAGGCCCTTGCGGCTATTAGCCTAGTAAATACCTAGGAACCTATGAGGACTGTTGCACTGTGGATTGTGCAAATATTATGGTACTGAAGTGACTGAAAAACACTGGAAACATGACCCACAAAGCATCATAGAAAATGATGAAGTCTACATCACATGGGATCACCCATTACCAACAGTTCAAAAGATATCATCATCATCATCATCTTTCGGCTTTTCCCATTAGGGGTTGCCACAGTGGATCATCTCTTTCCATTTCTTCCTATCCTCTGCATCTTGCTCTGTCACACCAACCGCCTGCATGTCCTCTCTCACCACGTCCATAAACCTTATCTTAGGCCTTCCTCTTTTCCTCTTACCTGGCAGCTCCATCCTTAGCATCTTTTTCCCATTATACCCATCATCCCTCCTCAGCATATGTCCAAACCAACGCAATCTCGTCTCTCTTGCTTTGTCTCCAAACTGTCCAACATGAGCTGACCCTCTAATATACTGATTCCTAATCCTATCCATCCTAGTCACACTGAGTGCAAATCTTAACATCTTTAACTCTGCCGCATCCAGCTCTGACTCCTGCCTTTTTGTCAATGTCACTGTCTCCAACCCATATAACATAGCTGGTCTCACTACCCTCTTGTAGATCTTCTCTTTCACTCTTACTGGTACCCGTCTGTCACAAATCACTCCTGACACTCTTCTCCACCCATTCCACACTGCCTGTACTCTCTTCTTCACCTCTCTTCCACATTCACCATTACTCTGAACTGTTGATCCCAAGTACTTAAACTCGTCCACCTTTACCAACTCTACTCCCTGCATCCTCATCATTCCTCTACCCCCCCTCTCATTTACACACATATATTCTGTCTTAGCCCTGCTGACCTTCATTCCTCTGCTCTCTAGAGCATATCTCCACCTCTCCAGAGTCTCCTCAACCTGATTCCTACTCTCACTACAGATCACAATGTCATCTGCAAACATCATAGTCCATGGGGCCTCCTGTCTGATCTCATCTGTCAACCTGTCCATCACCACTGCACATAAGAAAGGACTCCGAGCTGATCCTTGATGTAATCCCACCTCCATCTTAAACGGATCTGTCAGTCCCACTGCAGTCCTCACCACTGTCACACTACCCTCGTACATATCCTGTACCACTCTTACATACTTCTCTGCCACTCCCGACTTCCTCATACAATACCACAACTCTTCTCTAGGCACCCTGTCATATGCTTTCTCCAAGTCTACAAAGATGCAATGTAACTCCTTCTGACCTTCTCTGTATTTCTCCAATAACACTCTCAGAGCAAACATTGCATCTGTAGTGCTCTTTCCTGGCATGAAACCATACTGCTGATCACTAATCATCACCTCCCTTCTTAACCTAGCTTCTACTACTCTTTCCCATAACTTCAAGCTGTAACTGATCAATTTTATCCCTCTGTAGTTACTGCAGCTCTGCACATCACAAGATAGATGTGAGAAAACCAGATATAGTGGTCCATGAAAAAAATACAAAAGTAGCATTGAGCATTGAAATCACTACAACCAGTGACTACAATGTCTTGTATACAGAGAGACATAAAGTCATAAAATATCAGGATTTGCAGGCAAACAATGAGAGCAATGTGGAAGAAAGATACCCAGACAGTTCCAATAATAGTAGGAGCAATGGGTCTTATAAAAAAGAATCTACAATTGTATTTAGATATGTTACCAGTACATGTAACTCCATGCAAATTGCAGAAGGAGTCATTACTTGGCACATTGCAGGTGCTGCGAAGAGCATGTCTGGCTGACATCAAAAATTGAAACAATATTAATTTTGTGAACATTAATCATATTTTGACATAGGAATGGGGTCCATTCCCATCATGGTATTAAAACCCAAAAGATTTAGAGAAATTAAAAAAGCTCGAAGTTATAGCAAACCTACTGGTCAACAAATTCAGATCCAAATTTACCCCTCTCTCTCAACCTTCCGTAAGAAATACCATCAAATATAACTCCCCCAGCTATCACTAGGGAACAGGTCCTTGATGCTCTCTCTAAGGCCAAGAACACTGCATCAATGGACCCAGACAATGTTCCAGTATGCCTTCTAAATAGCATGAAACATGACCTATCAGGTCCTCTGGGATTGCTACTTACCTGTAGCCTCCAAACAGACTTCATGCCTCATGAATGGAGAACAGCAACAGTCATGCCTATGCACAAAGATGGGCCACTGACAGACCCAGGAAACTACAGACCCATAAGTCTCACTAGTCTTATATCCAAAGCCATGGAAAGAATTAATATGGAAATGATCAATATTGATATAATAAACCTCCAGACACTGGACCCAACCCAGTCTGGTTTCATCACAGGCAAGTTATGCCTACTCAACCTGGTGGACTTCTTTGAGATCATCAAAGCAATGGATGAGGGCAAAATGGTTCACACTGTCTACCTTGATCTGGCCAAGGCATTTGACACAATACCCCACTCGGGCATTGTTGTCAAACTCAAGAAGTTTGGTACAAAACCCATATGTCATCCACAGGAAATCCAAATGGCTCACAAACAGGACCCAGGAAGTTAGAATTGGGAAGTCCACCTCTTCAAAGAGGGCAATCACAAGTGGATTCCCTCAAGGATCAGTATTTGGACCCGCTCCTTTTTGGCATTTAGTTCTCTGAAGTCAAGGCCAATGTAATGGTCTCTGGCTGACTAAATTTGCAGATGATAGCAAATTAGGAAATGTCACTGAATCCCACACCAACACAAATGTTCTCCAGGAAGGGCTGACACAGACTAACAACTGGTGTCAGAGCCATGGACTAAAACTAAATGCCAGGAAATGCATAACTGTATCCTTTGGGAAGTCATCCACCCCTAGTAACTATCACATTGACAACATACCCCTTAGAGTTGACTCAGTAGTCAGTGACTTAGGGACACATATAGACAGTAATCTAGCCTTTTACCATCATCTGTCTACAGTAGTGAGGAAATCATTCTATGTTGTGCAACTTATAAACATGGCATCTAGGTCCAAAGAAGTAATTGTTCTACTGTATTCGGCATCCATCAGACCTATCATTGAGTACAATGCTCCTTTGGTATGTACCTAACCAGGCATATCCAACAGATGGAATGTCCACAGAGGTTCCTCACTAAAAGAATAAAGGGTGTAAGTAAAATGTCCTATGCAGACCGCCTCAAAGCCCTATCCTATGTTATGTCTTCTACAGGCTGTTGACAGGAGATCTATGCCTGGAATACAGCACATTGTCAGACCCCACTCTGATGGACCTCCTGCATATCCACAAATCAGACACCACCAGAATTACCCATTCTAAAGACATGACCTCCTGGAGAGTCAGCTATGTATCCCAGAGACTACCCCGTCTCTGGAATAGGCTCCCCATTCATGTGAAACAGAATTCTTCCCTAACCCAATTCAACTGTAACTTGGACAATTGGATTGTGAAAAGGAAACACATCCCTGGCTTGGCACCTGTGTTTCTAATGGACACAGGCAAGATGTACATGCTTCATCTCCCAGACCTCTGCTTGTAAATGTTTCATCTCCCAAGACCCTGCTTACACTTTTCATAGGTACCAGAACTTGTCAGAGATTTGGGATGCATGACTAGGCTTAAAGCCCTAGTGGTCTTCAGCCTAGTAAACACCTATGAACTAATTGAATTAAATTCATTGATCCAAGAACATTACATCATCTTAAAGGAACAAGCCACCAAAAATATAAAAATACTAATGCAAATCAAAGTAAAAAAATGTATACATATACAAATATCCATATAAAAGACAAAAATGAAAGAAATGCACCTCTAAAGTTGGTATTTATGTGTAAACTGTGCAACATGAATGAATTATAATTTTGCAGACCTTAATTTTAAAACAGCAACTATATAAACTACTTCATTTAGCCTGTTTTTTTGTTTGCTTCCAACAACAATTACCAAATTAGTTCCCCATATTCGAATTTTTCCTCCCATTGATTGCCTCTAAACTCTTTTTTAATCTGTTCAAGAACAAAGAACTTAAAATTCCCCTTGGGATAAGTTTTTAGTTGTTTTACAAGAGCGTTTTTATCATTATTTCTAGCAATGTCATATAGGCATTCGTACATACACTTCCTTAGGGCTCTTTCCATTTTTCCTATATAAAAAGAGGTACATTATCGGCATATAGTAATATATACCACTCCAGTGCTGTTACAATTGTAATATTTGTTTGCCGGTATGCTCCTTTTTCTAGAAATCAAACCTATACTTTCTCAATTGCCAATGTAGGGGCACTGTTTACATGCCCCACATTTGAATGCATCCGTCCTAAAGTGGCCATTGCTATTTTATCCTACATCAGCAATGGCATCAGAATGTTGATGCATAAAAAGTAACACTATATCATTATGATAATAATGCCAGCTGTGGTCTTTCATGTTGAGTACAGAAATGCAGGAGTTTGGTTAAAAATGCCTCCCTATGGTAAAATACATAGTACTTAAAGCTTAGGCATTAGGAGGAGAGCTGTCACGAGGATAAGGAACTTTACATGTTAGTGTATGACTACTATTCATACAGGTAAATGTAAGGGTGCCCCATTTGCATACAAAACAAGTATAGAACCTTGAATTTACATTTGTAAACAGTGATTTACCAGACAATTATTGGAGTTAGGTGGCCAATTAATTAACTAATTGGAAAGGAAAAAAATTGTTTAAAAAGTGGTCAGATTATTGACTCTGCTTCAAAAAATATTTGTTTTACTGTAATTTTGTGCTTGTGCATACACAGTCAAACTACTGATGGAATTGATCGGGAAAATATTTTCATTTGATGACATTTTGTGCTTGTTCATACATGGTCAAACTACTGAAGGCATTGATGGGAGAAAGTACTTTTATCTGGTGACAGTTTGTAATGTGCATACATGATTAAACTACTAAAGGGATCAACAGCAGAAAATACTTGTATTTGATGTCATTTTGTGTTCTTTCATATATGGTCAAACTACTGAAAGGACTGATGTGGAAAATGTTTTTAATTGGTGTAATTCTGTGCTTGTGCTTACATGGTCAAACTGAGGGGATTGAAGTAGAAAATACTTTTATTTGGTGACATTTTGTGCTCTATTATACATGGTCAAACTACTGAAAGAATAGCTGGGGAAAATATTTGTATTTGGTGTCATTTTGTGCTTATGCATAAATGATTAAATTACTGAAGGGATTAATGGGGGTAAGTTCATGGATTACAAAGTAGAAATCAGAGGAGCAGCAAGGCTTTTAACAGATGTGCATACAGCATGGGACTTAAACTATGAATCACAAGAACACTTCATTAGCATATGCCACCACACAATTTTGCATATATAACTCAATACTTCGCTTGCTTACACTAAAATGCAGGCAATATGCAATACTGCAAAATGCCTCTATGAATCGCGACTTAGCTACACTTACTCGCAAACACTGCAGACATCCCTAATGCGTTTGCACAACTATGAATACCACCCATAATCTCAAATGACAAGTTACTAGGTGTCACCATCAACAATAATCTTCAGTTTGACCTACATATCAGTAACAGTAAAGTAAGGGAAAATAGCTCTTAAACTTTACAAAAAAACAGCTCTTAAACTTTACAAAAAAGCACCTAAACAGGCATGTCCAAGGGTCAGCTTCTGGTGATTTCTCCTGTCCACCTGGTGAATCTGGGCATACTGGGGCAATGCGACAAATGCCTGATGTACACAGACAATCCTCTCCTCCTACCACCCAACACTACAACCTGCGAGAGATGCACTTACATAGCCAAACTGGAAGCAAAGCTCTCTCCAGCCAAGATTGTGCTAGACAGTCAACAGGAGAAGGTTAACACCTGTATTACACCTCAAGCAACTCATAGCCCTTCAAAACCCACACCATCAACACCCACACATAGCAACACTAAACGCACATATGTGGAGGCCCCTAACATTAACCTGCCCAAGCAACAAGGACCTCCGAAGCTGAAATGGAAACAAACACCAGTCACAACCAAAGTGACACATAGCTCACAACACCAGTGTGCCACCCAAAAACAGACCCTAAGGCAAGACAATGTACCCAACACTTTAGTCATAGGTGACTCTATAGTCAGGCACACTGATGTCCCACTCACCAGGCTGAACAAGGAAAAAATTACAGTCAGCTGCCTGTCGGGTGCCGGGATCTGCCACATAATGCATGCACTCAAGTCACTCCACAACAAGTACAAATAGAACTCTATCACTGTCCATGCTGGAGTGAATGACTTGAGACGTACCTCCCTGGGCTACATGAAAAGAGACATGGAAGAGCTCTTGGATCATGTGACCCTGGCAGGTATGACCCTAGCCCTGAGTAGCATCCTGCCTTCGCCCAGAATGATACCACAGTATAAGGACAAAATGATTGACTTCAACAATTGGCTAAGCTTCTGGTGTCATTCAAAGGGGATCCAGTATTTGTCTGCCTGGGAGGATATGATCGACAAACCACGATGCTTTGTCAGAGATGGTCTGCACCCGTCACCCATGGGATTCAGGTTACTGGCTGAAGCTCTTGCCAACCCTATAATGCCTTTTTAGGCAAGGTTCAAAGGATACAACCACCACCGTAACAGATACAAGCATGCAAAATCCGAAGGTAATGCTACTCAATGCTAGAAGTCTAAACCTCAAAATGCACTCTCTCGAGGCACTCCTAAAAATGGAGAACATCAATATCTGTGCAGTAAATGAGACCTGGTTCAAGGCTCCAGAGAGCACCCCTGCAATACCAGGCTTGAATTCTTACCACACTTTTCGGCCACAAAACCAAGACCGAAACACTAAAGGTGGAGGAGTGTCCATATTCACCAAGGATATTCACACCTTCAGGCTAGATATAGATAGATGCTCCACACCAGTGGTCACCCCCTCATTGGTAAGGTCTGACCATAAGCAAATCACCCTTGACATCCACATCCCACCCCTACCTCCCAGTAAGGAAACATCCTTAAAAAACTTCTCCAAAGCCAACTTCATGCTACTGAAGTCAGAAGTGACAAACTTCACAACACCCACGCAGACAGGATCTGGAAGTTCGACTGCAGAATCCTACACTAAGGCACTGTAAGAGCACATCCACTCGTGCATGAGTCGTGCCATCCCAAATAGAACCAAGATGCTCTTCTCCAAAAAAAGGAAGCCAATCTGGTGGTCTCCTGCTATAAACAAACTATACAACAGAAGGAAGAAACTGTTGCAGAAAAGAGGAAAATCCCAAGATGCAAAAAGCTCCACCACCAGCCTCAGTAAGAAGCTGAGATCCCTCATAAAATCCTCGAAAGCTAGTTATGAAAATAAAATTGCCAAAGATTCCAAAGACAACCACAAGGCATTCTATAGTTATATCAAGAATCTAAATGGCAATGCTCAGATCTGCTCTGAGCTACAACAGAATGGCATTAAATATACTGATCCCAAGGATATTGCCACTATCCTGGCAGATCGATTTAGTGCCAACTTCACCCCCCTCTCACCCCCTAAAGGGCCCATCTGAATACCAAAATATTGGCAAATTCCAATAATCATGGCTACACAGGTAGAAACCGCACTCTCCAAAGCTAAGAATACAGCATTCATGGGACGAGATGACATCCCAGGCTGTGTACTACATGAACTACAAAATGAACTGGCACCTCACCTAAGTGTCATGTTTAATCATAGCCTCACCTCAGGCTTCGTGCCCATTGAGTGGTGCACAGCTACAATTATCCCGCTCCACAAGGGAGGATCCACCTTGGATACTGGGAATTACCATCCCATCAGTCTGACAAGCCTGATCTGCAAGGGAATGGAACGCATTATCATGGGACTTATAAACAAAGACATTGGCAACCTTCAAACAATGGCCCAAACCCAATTTGGGTTTGTAAAGGGCCGAACTTGTCTCCTGAATCTGATTGACTTCTTCTAATCAGTCTCCAGAGCTGTGGACGAGGATAAGGCGGTCCACACAGCCTATCTGGACCTCGCCAAGGCCTTTGACACCATCCCCCACTCTGGAATCATAGATAAACTTACTAAACTGGGCATAAATCCCTACGTCACTCGATAGGTTGCCAACTGGCTTACTGACAGAACCCAGACTGTAAAAGTAGCTGACACCAAATCCAGCTCCAGACAAGTGACAAGTGCAGTACCTCAGAGTTCAGTCCTGGGACCACTCTTGTTTGGCATCTACTTCTCTGAAGTACAGGCCAACACTAAGGGACTCTGGCTAACAAAGTTCGCAGATGATTGCAAACTGGGAGCTATTATTAAATCCCCAACTGATGTGGATATTCTTCAAAAGGGCCTTACAGAAACAGATGCCTGGTGCCAGAGTCATGGGCTCAAGCTTAATGCCAAGAAATGTATAATTATCCCCTTTGGAACAAAAACATGTACCCATGAATTACTACATAGGTAGCAGGACACTACACATTGAAAGTGTGATGAGAGACTTAGGGACACAGGTCGACAGTAGTCTCACTTTCGATAACCACATCGCCACAACAGTCAGGAAATCCTTCTATGTGGCACACCTCATCAATAAGGGCTTTTCATCCAGCAAAAAGGTGGTCATTGTCCCACTGTACTCATCCTCATTAGACCCATTATAGAGTATAATGCCCCATTTGGTATGTACCTCACAAGACATCTGCAACAGCTGGAAAGGCCACAGAAATACCTCTCTAAAAGAATCACAGGCCTAAAGCAGATGCCATATGCTGACCGTCTAAAAAAAACTCCAGCTATACTCTGTGGCATATCGTTTATTCAGAGGCGATCTCTGCTTAACATACAAGGCCATGTCAAACCCTGAGCTGTTGGACATGCTCCACTTAAAGAAATCCCAATCCCTCAGAGCCACACGCTCCAGGGATCTAAACCTTGTCATCACAATGAACAAAACATGCTGGAGGGACAGGTTCCTGACCCAGAGACTCTGGAATAGACTGCCCATACATGTCAAGCAGAGCACCTCATTGGCCCTCTTCAAAAGGAACCTTGATGATTGGATGGGAGATAGGAAATTCACCCCGGGGATCATGTCAGTCGCCCTGCTAGACAGGGGTCCAGAGAAGTAAATATCGTTTGCTTCCTAGTCAACTTTATTTAGGTCCAATGTTCAACAATATACACTCTACTCGGTTACAAAGACTGAAGCAATGCTATTACAAAATAGGAACTTTAGCTACTGCCCACCCTAGTAGGACACACCATTGCACTGCAGTCAAAAGAACGGAATTTGATGTAGTTTCCAAATTACTTCAAGTATGCCAACTAAAATGGACCCACTTTACTCTATACCAGCACTGAAAATGCTTGGTCCTAGCACCACTGCTCAAATGGTACTTTCTAACCAGAGAGCTAAATATTTCTGCTTTTTTGTTATTGAGAATCACTTGTCTGTGACGAATAAAGGCTTGCTACTTCGGAACACTACCTGGGTTTCATGATTTTTGCAAATTATTGTGACTGAGCTCATCAACAAAGTTTTAAGACCACTAGTTTCATTGTTTTTTATTCTCACCAGAGAACCACACTCCCAGTCCCAAGACAGACTGTTTGCTCAACAAAAGTCTCACAATTCACATGGAGATTCATTCTGTTCCCATAATGCGGCCAAACTCTGGAACCTGATTCTTCTTTCTCTGAGGTAAATTGCAAACTCTTCTAATTTAAAAAAAAGCACCTGCAAACTCATTCTCAAAATGTAGCTATGCCACTTTTCTGTTGCACTTGGTTAACATATCTACAACCACCTCTTTCATTCACATTTCCATGAAACTCTCACCTACAGTTTTCTTTAAGCACAACCTAGAACTGCTTTTGTATACACTATGATTGTCTTTCTCAGTCTGTGTATAATATTGATACTAATGGATATTTTGTTACTTCTGAATAGTTGAATTAGTTTTACAGTGTATAGCCTTACATATCTAAGCACTACAGTGTGCAGAAAAGAATAGTGTTTACATTACTGTATGCTGTAAATTCTTTTATAATTCATTTTAACGAGCATTTAAAATGGAACATACATTATTTTTTGGTTGTGATTTGTTTTTAGAGCTATTCTCCCCAGGCCTCTGCTGAAAAGGGGTCTTGCATGGGCCAGTCTAACTTTCTCAGTAAACAAATGGCAATAATGAGAGACAGAAAGAAAGAAACTGCCAGCTCCTTTCTAATATAAGTTCACTGTTATTAGGCTTGCAATTCAAGGGTCCACCAAGGAGCCTAGCCCAAATTTCCAGTTGTGTTCATATACTGTCTGGTTAAGTGATTGCTCAAGATCAGGCAAACGAGGGATGAGGGAATCAAACCCTGTACCACAGCATTCACAGCTCACACCCTTAACCCTCTGCACCAAATGCCTCACAAGCATCCGCCTAGCATTCTTAAACAGTGGCTGGAAATTTAATGGGCTAACTAGGTGTCTGGCCTTGAAAAGCAGCAGCTATCCATCATGGAGATGTCTGCAGACCACCTAGCCATCATGGAGGTGTCTGCGATGACGTCTATGGCTGCAGACCAGACAGCCAAGGCAGTAGTATAAACTAGGCAAACCTCTGACATTCTGAGAATCTCACAGTCGATACAAAAGTTTTCTGTATTTCTGGATCATTTTCACAACAACTTCCAGTCCCAGGTATAGGAAATCAATAATGCTGTGAACGGCTTATAAAGAGGGCTGAGCAGGTAGAAGCACTTGTTTCTGACTATGGTGAGAGAACTGTGGAGTTGGAATGTCAGGTTTCTTTCCTTTTAAACATTACTCAGTCTCTTCATGATACTTTGGTAGAGCAGGAGGATTGCAAGAAGGGGCAGGACAGAAGGATATGTTCTACTTCTTACAGGCCTGATTGCCCCCAACATTAGCAACAGATCCAATAGCTAAACTACTCATCAAGTGGGCACATAGGTTCCCAACCCGCTCTCCTGCTACTGGAAGCATCCAAGCATGGTCATTGTTACATTTGACTTATCAACAAAAGGAAAAAGTGCTTCATGCACCATAGTTTGAAAGGAACATTACTTACCTGGGAAGGTATGTGAGGTTTGATAAGGATTTTTTTTCTAGACAGTAGGAAAAAAAGAATAGTTCCCCACAATCAGAGTGCTGAAGGTACAAACCTTTAAGGCATTTCTACCCCTCAAGGCTGAAGGTTCATTTTCCTGACAGCACAATTATATTTTTGTTTCTAGATGAGGCAACCTCATTTCTACAGAAATGGTCAGTAGACAGAGACATGGAGCAACACAAGAGGAGTAAGGCTGTAGTTGGCTCTCCAATACAACTGCCAAATGCAAAGAGAGAGAAACAGAAAACAGTCATTTAATTTATTTTAGTCACAGACTCCTGACATGCAGTAGGTGGATTGGACACTAAATTGGCCATAGGTGTGTGTGTGTGTGTGTGTGTGTGTGTGTGTGTGTGTGTGTGTGTGTGTGTGTGGTGTGGAAGAACTACTGCGGCAGGGCTAGCTATCTGGTGGTGTAAACCTTGGCTTTAGATGATTGCCACTGTTGAAGTGACATCCCGACCCCATGTACAAAATTGGGGAAAAGGCGTTGTGGATGGATGGATTTACAGACTCCTGACTACACTGAGAATTTTTTTAACAGTACTTTGGCACTGACGGTAGTAGGGGGCAACAGATATTTTCTTAACTTATTGGCTGATGAAAGGGGCGAGGTTTGCTGAAACTTGTTATATAGCTGATGCTGGATATGGATTTCCAGTTAGGGTAATAATATATTGTGTATCTCATAATTCTCTTCCTTCACTATAATTCTCTTGGAACAGTTGTGAAATCAATAGCCATCTATATTATATATTTGGGTTAAGTTTGGACAGGACCCTGCAGTGACATTAGCAAATAAAATGTAATATGTACTTTTGTTGCTTTATAATTGGAGATATGTGCATGACTGAGAGTCAACAGTAGCAAGCCATCCTCTTTCTTACATGGAGTCTTATTTGCATAAAGATAGATGGTAAAGCCCTTACTAGAGCTGGTGAGAAAGTCCTTTAATTTAAGATCAATGCATTTTCTATTAGCATCTAGATGTGAAATATAGTACACAGCCAGAGATTCATTATACCTTTTTACATCATTTTGTTTTGTTAAAAAGGTTATTGTAGCCTGCAAATGCTAGATATCATCTTAGTTGGGGCTGGGGTGGATGTACTTGCTAGTTTTCATTTGTCAGTTACAGCAAATTTATTGGTCTTACGAAATAAATGTTCCTATCATGTTTTTTCATCCATAAAGAGCATCAAGATACCCACCCAGTATAGTTCCTATTTATTCCACATGTTTGATTCTAAATAGTCGGTCGGTATTTCTACAGCAGTGTTTATTTTCTTAACGATCTCACAGCACATAACTATCTGTTTCAGGTTGCTAAGTATAGGGGAAATCATGGCCTACGAATATATTCAAGCTTATGGCAGAAACATGTTCCCCTACATTTTGTAGGAAGTATACAAATGTTTTTTTTTTTTTTTATGCACACATTTGTTTTCTTTTCAGGAATGGGTGCTCTGGCAACTTGATTTATCTTTATGCCAATAATGGTCAAGGTTTTCGGTTCCCATGGACAAGGTAAAAGGTTCAATCCTGATCTCAGACCAATTGCTTATATGGAGTTTGCATGTTCTCCCTGTGTCTCTGTGGGGATCCCGCCACCTCCCAAAAATGTGCTGAGTGTTTCCACCTCAAAACTCACTCAATAATGGGGTTGTGGGCCGCAGCACAGACTCCAGATGGTGCCTATAAGGGGGGAAGAGTTGTATATACCAACCACTTTGGACATTATCTGTGGTGTGCAGTATCCTCAAGACAGGAGAACACAGATCATAGACTGTGCTCCCTGCCAGGGTTAGCCACTTGATGGTGTAAAAATTGGTTCTAGGTGATTTGGTCATGTTGACTAATGTCACCAAAATGGGCATGGGTAGTTACTGGTGATAAGCAGGTTGAGGACCTGCTAACTTTGACCTATGCCAGGGACCAGTTTTAATCCTGTGAAGAGTATATGTGCCCCAATGGTCAGCGCGTGCCTGCCATAAAGCTCAGCAGCCCTGGGTCAATAAGCTTCTGGCTGGCCAGTGTCCAGTTGCCAAATTGGATTGCCTTGGGTAGCTCTGTTTAGCAAAATCTGGATGTAAAGCCAATGAACCTGCCAAACATAAACTTAGAATTGCTACACTCAACTTAGGTTCACTATCAGGACACAGCCTGGAAGTGGATGACATGATGGTAAGGAAGAGGCTGGACTTCCTATGTACCCATGAGACAAGATGAAAGGGAAGTGCTGCAAAGTCACGTGGCTTGGGATCCAAAGTCTACTACTCAGGGATAGGACAGACTAGAAATGGGGTGGGAACTGTGGTGAGGGATGTCATCAGAATTAGTGACAGACTCATGGCAATCAGAATCCAATATTATAAAGATAGGGCACTATTCATAATCTTGAGCAGTTGCAGGACCTACTAGATAAAGTAAGAAAATATGAACTGGTGTTGATAAAGCGTGACCTGAATGCACATATTGGAACAGACAGAACAGGATATAAGGACTGACTGCCTGGCTCCATGTGGGAGGGGCAACAGGAATAAAGAAGGAGAAGTCATTCTAGATTTTTGTTTAGTAAATGGCTTGATGGTGGCCACCATATGGTTCAGCAAGAAAGACAGTCAGAAGATCATACAAGAGTGGCCAACATGCATCTCAAGTAGACTTCTTCCTAGTAAAGAAAGAGCACCAGGGTAGAATCATTAACTACAAAGTCATCTCCAGTGAAACAGTGGGTCCACATCATAAACCACTGGTTGCCACAATCAGATGCAAGCAGTGTTTAGAGAAGGCTCTAAGATCAACAGAAACTAGGCTGCAGACCTGGAAGTTGACTGGAGTGAAAGCACAGGAGTTCAAAGAACTACTCGGGTATCTAGCACCTCAGGAAGAAGAAGAAATAGGTGGATCTGAAGAAGAATGGCAGCATCTCAAAACTTATGCTTACGTACTGTAGAACAGATAAGAGACCGAGCCAGATATGTAAGCAAGATTTATAAGGAAAGTTAGTGGTAGAATGCAAAAGTCCAGGAAGTCACCAAAAGAAAGAAGAGGTGCAGGAAAAAGTGAGAGGTAAAAAAGATAGACAAGACTAGGAAGGAATACTGGTTGACTAACAAAGAGGTTAAGAGAGGAGTTGCAATAGCAAAGAACAAGGCATCACAGACACGCTACCAGCTTCTGGAATGTGACTCAATAAAAGGCACAAAGAAACTGTATCAGGTTGCAAGGTAAAGACAGAAAAATAAAGAAGATAGTCAGACAACCTTCCTAATGGATGCCAGCAACAACCTACTCACCAGCCCAAAGGACATCAAAGGCAGATGGAAGCAGTACTTCAAGCAGCTTCTAAATGTAGAAAACCCCTCAGGCGCTGCACTACCCTAGACACAACCTATGAAAAAAGAAGAGGAGTAGCCCACCTTAAAAGAACTAAGAAAAGCACCAAAGAAAATTAAGTCAGGGAAAGCAGCAGGCTCAACTGAGGTCACAGCAGATATGATAAAGATGTTGGGAAAGACAGGGGAGAAATGGCTCCTGGGGGTACTCATAGCAGTATGGAGAGAAAGGCATATCCTAGATGACTGGAGAATAAGTATACTGGTACCAGTGTTCAAGACCAAAGGGAATATTCACAACTGGTGACAGTACAGAAGTATCAAACTCCTGTCACACTGCATGAAATTCCTATACAGGGTAATTAATAAATGAATACAAAGAGTAGTAGAAAGTGAAATGGGAGATGAGCAGTTCGGATTCAGGTCAGGATGCAGCACAACTGACTTTGCAGTGAGGCAGATGGTTGAGAAGAAGCTAGAGATGAGGAAAGAGTCCAATTGGGCATTCTTATACTTGGAGAAAGTATATGACAAGGTACCAAGAAAGATGATTTGGGCACTCGTACGATGGTTCAAAGTCCCAGAAACATTGATAGAACTGATGCAAGCTATGTACAAAGACCCAGTGACTCAACTACGAGCAGTGTTTGGACTTACAGAGGGGTTCACAGTGTGGGAGTGGATGTGCATCAGGATTCAGCACTGAGCCCACTGCTGTTCATACTGGTGATGGACTACATTAGCAAACAGGTAGGCGGGGACAGGTCAACAAAGTTGCTGTATGCCGATGATGTGGCATTACAGGTAGACTCTGAGCAAGAACTTCAGCAAAGGAGAGAGGAGTGGAATGCAAAATTGAAGGCATGTGGGTTGAAAACTGAGCAGCACAGATAAGACAGTTGTAATGGCAGCAAATAGGGGAAATAAAATGAAGCTGAGAATTGAGATAGAAGGGAAAGAAGTGGAACAAGTTAATAGCTTCAAGTATCTGGGAGGGGTGGTCGAGGAGAAGGGCAGTCTGAATGAAGAGGTCAAAATTAGAATCAGAGGGGCTGTAGACAACTGGCACAGATCTCCAGGGGTAGTGAATGACAGAAGAATGTCAAAGAAGCTGAAAAGCAAGGTCTATAAACAGTGGTGCGACCAGTAGTACTATATGGTACAGAAACCTGGGTAGTAAAGGTGGGGTAGTTGATGAGGCTAGAGCTCTTTGAGATGAAGTGCCTGAGATGGGTGGTAGGCTGAATATTGTAGGATAGATAAAGAAATGAAAACATAAGAGCAGAAGCCAAACTAGCTCCAATTGCCGAAAAATTCAAAGACAACAGACTATGGTGGTTTGGGCACATGTGTAGAAAAGCAGAAGAAAATCTGGTGAAGAAGAAGATTTGGGACAGACAGGAGGAAGGCAAGAGGAAGGAATGGTGTCCAAATAGGCTTTGAGTAAAATATCTCAAAGTCTCACCAGCCATATATAGATGCTTGGATAGGAAAACCAAAGTGCTAGCACTTCAATATATTTCCTCAGTGTACATTAACAGACTTAAAAATTTAGACTGTCTGGTATAATGAGTCAAATCTAGGTGAAGCCCATCACTTTCAGAACAGGTAGTCTGCCAAAGAAATTGAGAGGCAATATTTGTGTTAGTAAAAGACTCCTGTAATTTATTTAAATTTCATCATTCTGTTCATTCATTTTCATTCTCTGTTTCTCAGTCATGCCCTGAGCTATCGCCCTAAGACATATTCATACATAAGGTGTATTCTCATTCATTTCTGAAACTACAGTGATGTGGAATCACCCAATATTTGAAGAGGAGCTATTAAAGTCTGATGCAAGTAGCAAACTGAATAAAGCACCAAGACTGGGTGTCCTGCCTGCTGAGATATTGACATATGCCTTCCTCCTAAAGGATTTGGAGTTATGTTGAAAATGGTAATTAGCTTTTATTGGAGGGAACCTGTACCCCACCCTGAAAACAAACTTTGATAGAATCTATAGTAAAACCTGGACAAGATCTAAAAATACTAAAAAATAGTTATCAACCTAGTTTACTCTTGAATGACATCTACAAATTATTTATACCAGTATGGGTGTCTAGGCTCCAACCCCACATTCTTGACATTACTCATGTTGATCAGGTGGTCTCTGTCAAGTGTATGGCCACTATCTCTAGATTCCTTAAATACCTTTGACTAGGAACAATAGACATATTTATTGAAGATATGTTTATCTTCTTGGTATCCTAGCAAATTGTTGTTGGGCTCTTTAGACCATCATGGTTTCAGGAATGTTGTGAAGACAGAGAGGCATGTCTGTGATTCATTTCCTAATCTCAGAGGAGTCAGTCCAGGATGCCTCCTTGTCCCATCTCATTTCTTATGTCTACTGAACCACTTACACATAACACCTTCACTCTTAAATGAGGCAAATCTAAATCTTCTGTAATTTCTAATCAAGTAATCCTGTGTACTGATGAGATTCTTCTTTAACATACAGATCTACTCTTTTTACTACCACACATTTGGGAGCTTTGCCTTACTGGAAATATGTAGCAGATTTTTTTCTTAAAACTTGCATTTTATCTGTCTCTGGCCTAGCACTCAAGTGTGGGGTCATTGACTGCACTGTTCTAACTTGTTGATACCTGTTAACCTCTGCTTTCCTTAAAAAAAAAAAAAAAAAAAAAAAAAAATCTTGCTTTTTTCCTACTTTTCTGAGATTTAAAAAAGTTCAGTTACAGATTTGCTGTTCTGAACTGTTTGTAAGTTTCTTGGAGGCCATTGTTTGCTTGGGCTAAAGGGAAGTCTCTGGGTTCATCAGTGGCAGTGATAAACATTGAGCAGCCTGCCTGCCCCTGTGGGAGTGGTTACTGCCTTGAAACTGTAGTTTTATTGGCCATTTTGGGTCAATTCCTAACTCCTTGATCTCCCTCTCTTAAAACCCTCTTTTGCACGGTTTTGCGCATAACGCAACATCGGGCAGCACCGCCTAATTGGGTTTAAACTATTCCTGGCTCCACGAAGTCTGCTCTTCACTTTTTTCCTTAGAACTGCTCTATCTCTCAAAGTAAAAGTACAGTTTTGTACCTACCATAAATGTAGATGTTCGAAGATCCACATTGCTGCAGTCATAACCTGTGGGTAGTCCGCTGTCCTCGGTCGGCCCGAATACCAAAGTGTTAGGCTGGCGTCAGTCATGGTCGCTCAGATCTGACGTCAGTACGCCGTGGTACTAAAGCGCATGACCGACGCCATCTCCTCAGTCTTTCTTGCCCCAGATGTCAGAAGGCCTAAAAAGAAAGGCCATAGCCAAAAATAGAAAAATACCCAATCACCAATGTAGAAACAATAGTTACACCACAAGCCACACAGCCACCCCAAACTACAGAGGGGAAGGAGGGAGGGTAAATTGGACTGCAGCAATGTGGATCTTCGAACATCTACATTTATGGTAGGTACAAAACTGTACTATGTTCTTCATCTCACACTGCTGCAGTCATAACCTGTGGGTAGAATCCCAAAGCAAAGGTAAAGGGAGGTTGGCAAAATCAGAAAGCATTAGGAGCTGCTAACATGCCCTGTAAAACTGCAGTGGCAAACCCAGCCCTAGATTTGGAGTAAAGAGGGAGATGGTAATGTTTAGAAAAAGTGTGCACTGAACTCCAAGTAGCTGCCTCCAAAATATCCTTAGTAGCTACTCCCCTTAAAAAAGCAGTAGAAGTGGCAGTCGCCCTAGTGGAATGAGGTCTGATTCCAGCCGGAACCTCCTTACCATGATGAGAATAACAAAAAGCAATACAATGGCCAATCCACTTAGAAATAGTTTGTTTTGAAACAGGTTTTCCTTGTGAACCCAAGGCAAAAGAAATGAATAACTGTTGAGACTGCCTGAACCCTTTAGTTCTGCTCAAATAATAACGTAACTGCCTGTGAATATCCAAAGAGTGCAAAATTTTTTCCCCTTTATTTTGGGGATCAGCATAAAATGTAGGCAAATGAATAGATTGGTTTAAGGCCACATTAGAAACAACTTTAGGCATAAAAGTAGGGTTAGTACGCAGGGAAACCCTATCCTTATGAAATATCAGGAAGGGTTCAACTGCCATTAGAGCCTGTAATTCAGATACCCTTCTAGCAGACATAATGGTCAACAAAAAAGCAGTCTTCCAAGACAAAAACTTCAACTCCGAAGTAGCTGCAGGTTCAAAAGGAGGTAAAGTGAGCTTTTCCAACACAAAATTGAGATCCCAGGAAGGAGTAGGAGCTCTACGTGGGGGTCTTATGTTCTTTGCCCCTCTAAGAAATTGCTTAAACAAAGGGTGAGAGAATAATGGTGGGTCACAGTCATAGTGAGCAGAAATGGCTGCAGCATGAACTTTTACAGAGGAGAAAGACAAACCCTTGTCTAATAATTCTGTAAGATACTGAAGTGAAACACTCAAATTAGGCACTGAAACATCAAAGCTCTTTGTTTTGCTCCAAAGAAAAAATCTCCTCCATTTATCAGCATAAACTTTCCTTGTACTAGGCCGTCTGGCCTCCAAAATGACATTCAAAACTTGTTGAGGAAGCTGCGACCCCCCAGGGTCTAAAACAGAATACGCCAGGCTGTCAGATGCAGGGACTGAATCCTGACATTGCAGAAATGATTGCTTGCCTGGGACAAAAGGTGTGGAATTGATGGCAAAGGCCAAGGAGGCTCCCGTACTAAACTCCTCAGCAGAGGGTACCAGTGCTGAAGTGGCCAATCCTGGAGCTATTAGAATCATGCAAGGCTTGTCCTGTCTGACCTTTAAAAGCACCTTGGGAAGGAGAGGCAGAGGAGGAAAGGCATAGACGTGAAGGTTGTTCCAACTGAATGATAGAGCATCCACTTTCCAAGCTTTTGGGTGAAACAGCTTTGTGCAAAACTTTGGCAGTTGGAAATTTAGTGGAGAAGCGAACAGATCTATGTCTGGAGTCCCCCAAGCCAACGTCAACTGTTGAAATACATGAGGATCCAATTTCCACTCGTGGGGGATCCACCATCTGTCTGCTCAAAACATCTGCTAAGGAGTTCTGTGCTCCTGGCAGAAACTTTGCCTGAAGAGTGAGGTGCAAACTGAGAGCAGTCTCCCACAAAATCATAGCTTGTCTGCAAAGAGGGTAAGAATGGGTTCCCCCTTGCTTGTTGATGTACCACATGACTGTTGTGTTGTCTGTTTGAATCAACACCTGTCCTGATTGAAGTAGATCCTTGAAAGCCATCAGTGCAAATTGGACTGCTAACATCTCCTTCATGTTGATATGCAAATGTTGTAGTCTGGGAGGCCACATGTCTTGAACCCATTTCCCATTGAAGTGTGCTCCCCAAGCCATGTCTGAGGCATCTGTCGTTAAGATCTGACTCGCCTCTGGTCGGGTCACAGAGAGTCCCTTGTTTAGGTGACATTCCTGAGCCCACCACAAAAATTCCCTTTGGATGCAAGGTATTATCTGAATGACAGTGTCCAAATCGTGGCAGTGTTGAGTCCATACGCTTTTGAGATACCATTGTAGCTTCCTCATATGCAGTTTGGCATTGGGAAGCACCAGAATACAAGATGCCATGAACCCCAAGGCCTGAAGGACTGTCCTTGCAGTCAGCCTGGACCGTAGAGATAATTGCTGGAAGTAAAGGGCAAGATTTCTTTGTTTGTCCGGGGTCAAAAACGCCATCTGAGAGGCTGTATTCAGTCTCACACCCAGAAAGCACATGTCCTGAGAGGGTACTAGAGTGGACTTTGTTTCGTTCACAGAATACCCTAGGCACCTTAACACTGCCATAACATACTGAAGATGGTGAAGTAACTTGACTTTGTCTTGAGCAAGAATCAGGCAATCGTCCAAATAAGGATAAATTTGTATTCCCCTTAATCTTAAGAAGGCTATCACTGGAGCCAGGACCTTTGTGAACACCCTGGGCGCAGTAGATAAGCCAAAGGGCAATGCAGAGAACTGATAATGAAAAGTACCAGCCCGAAAACCCAGGAACCTCCTGCAGCTGGGCCTGAAAGGGATGTGAAGATAAGCCTCTTTGAGATCCAGAGTTACCATCCAGTGATCTTTGCCTAGCAGAGGCAGAAGCTGCTGCAAAGTTAACATCTTGAATTTTGGAATGTCCAGGTATGTGTTGAGAATAGACAAATCCAGAATTGGCCTCCAAGTGTTTCCTTTCTTTGGAACAAGAAACAGGCGAGAATAAAATCCTAGGCCTACTTCTGACGGAGGGACCCCCTGGATAGCCCCCATTTTTAAAAGTAAAGAAATCTGCTTGTGAGCCTCCAACTTTTGCTGAGGAGGAACGTCTGGCATGCCTTTGAAAGGAGGCAAGGTGTGAAAATAAAACTTGTAGCCTCGATCTATAATGTCCAACACCCATTTGTCCTGGGTGACTAAAAGCCAATTTTGCCTGAAAAGTGCCAACTTTCCTCCCAGAGGAGCTGCCAGACAGGAGGGATCTGGCAGCTGAAGATACAGGTCATTGGGTCTGTTTACGAAAAGGCTGACCCCTGCCCTCACCCAAAGATTGTGCAGGGGAACTCCACGTCCTAGGTCTGAAAGAACCCTGAGCATGAGCTCTGCCCCTACCACGTCTAGATCTGCCCCTAGACTGTAAATCAGAAGAAGGATAAGCCCATCCCTTAGCAGGCCAATTTCTGCTAAACTTAGGGGGCTGCACCTGTAAAAATTCCTTAACTGTCTGCATGGACTTAGATTTGTCTTCCATTTTCTTCAAAACCGACTCCACAGGAGAACCAAACAGAACTTCAGATTGAAGGGGTGCATCCAAAATTCGAGCTTTAACATGCTCTGACAAATTCTGATCCTTAAGCCAGGCGTGCCTACGAATAACTGATCCAGTGGCAGCCACCCTGGAAGAAGCCTGAAGAGCATCAAAACCACACTGCAAAGAATGCTTACCCACCTGATCAGAGGCATGAACTAAATCTTGCAATTCCTTACACTCTTTACCCTCTGCCAAAGCATCTACCTTAGATTTTAACTGACTTAAGAGAAAGTTCTGGTACTTCAGCATATGAAACTGGCAATTCAAAGCCCTCATCGCTAGAGTGGAAGAGGTATACACTTTTTTACCCCACCTATCCAAAGCTCTAGAATCTTTATCCAGAGGAACTGGATTCTTTACAACAGAAGCCCTGACACCCTTAGGTCCCTGGCAAATAGTTTCCAGGTCAGCTCTTGGGCTCTTATACAAATATTTATGAGCCTCTGGCACTCTGTAATACCTGTCTGGCTTGACAGGGGCAGGAGGTAAAGAATCAGGATTAAGGGAAGCTTCAGAGAAAACATCCTGAACAACATCCAAAACAGGGGGAATAGCCAAGGGCCTATGCTGTGGTAAACAAAAATTCCCTAAGCCTCTTTCGAGAATCTGAGAAATCCTGACCTTCCCACTTAAAATGCTCCCTCATGGAATGCAGGGTTTCAGAAAAAGAAAAATCCTCTGGAGGGGAAGCAGAAGGACTAGAATCCTCTGCATCTGAATCAGAATAAGGAGGAAAATCCTGAATGTCCTCAGCCGAAGACTCAGAGTAATCTGAGGAATGCTCCAATCCTTCCACCTCTGGCTCCACCCTAGGCCTCTTATCCGGAGGGGGCATAGAACCCCTGATTAAAGTAATCAAATCCTCTGCCATTTTCAGCATATGCTTTTTAGGTACAGAACCTGCAGAACTAGGGCTGACGCCAGAGGAAGACAAACCAGGCCTGACCTTGGAAGGTGCCTTAGAGACAGAAGTAGAGGGCCTAACCACCTTTTGCAAAGAAGGGACCACAGAGACCTGAGAGGCCCCCTCAGCCTGACCCGACTCCTGAGAGGCCACATCCTGCAAGATTAAAGGCTCCCCCTGAGATTCAGCTGAAACCTCGGCTGGATCCACAGATTCCACCGTAGTTTCCAAAGAACTGGCGTCCGTAACGAACGACTCATCCTGCTTGGACTTTAACGTTTTTCTTTACGCTTCTTAGCGGTAGCGGGCGTCGGAGGATCCGACGGCATATTGTAGTTACACCGCTTACTGAAGACAAGTCTAGCACAATCTAACCTGCGTTTAATGGTGCGCTTATTAAATCTAGCACAAAAGCGACACCCGACTACGTTGTGCTCAGGCCCCAAGCAAGGAATACAGAGAGAGTGGTAATCCCTATGAGGTATCTGTTTCCCACAAGAAATACAATTATTTACTTTTTCTGACATCCGGATTTAACTGAGGCAAGAAAAGACAAAAATATTCCCCAACGGGGTACTTAGCCCAACTTGGTCTTCGGTCTGAAACTCAGAATACGAAAATTTCAGGGCCTTGAGCGGCACTTGCAAACACTGCTTCTGCTTCGGACCATGCGGCAAGAAAGACTGAGGAGATGGCGTCGGTCATGCGCTTTAGTACCACGGCGTACTGACGTCAGATCTGAGCGACCATGACCGACGCCAGCCTAACACTTTGGTATTCGGGCCGACCGAGGACAGCGGACTACCCACAGGTTATGACTGCAGCAATGTGAGATGAAGAACATCACCATATTCTCATTCTAAGGCCCCTCACTGGTCCAAATAAGTAATTTTACAAGTTAGCACTAATAAACCATAAGCACTACTTACTCTTATACTCTCTACGATTACCTTGTCCCCAACTGGTCCATTTTAATTCAGTTCCCTATATTACTCTAGCATGTCCAAAGGTCAGTCAATGGTTTCCTCTCCAGTCCAGCTGGTGAATCTGGGAATTTTTAGACAATGTTACAACTGTCTCATGTACACGGACAACCCTCTCCTCCTCCAAACAGGTTCCAATATATGTGAGAGATGCAACCATATTGCCAAACTGGAGGCTGAGCTCTCTCATCTCAAAACTGGTGTAACCAGTCAGGAGGAGAAGGTAACCTCACACAACACAATTCCAGTATCACATAGTCCCACCACAACAGCAAACCAAACACATAAAAACACAAAAACATACTCGGAGGCTCTAAATATAAATCTACCTAAGCAACAGAGACTTCCAAAGCAGACATCCAAGCAAACGCTACCCCAAAACAAAACACATACAACACATAGCACACAAAGTCAGTGTGCCGAGCAGTCACAGCCCTTAAGGCTGAATAACACACCTGATACTCTTGTAACAGGTGACTCTACTGTCAGACACACTGACGTCCCGCTCACCAGGCTGAATAAAGAGAAGGTCACAGTGAGCTGCCTGTCGGGCGCTAGGATCTGCCACATAACGCAAGCACTCAGGTCACTCCAAAGCAAATACAAATATGACTCAGTCATTGTACATGCTGGCATGAATGACCTGAGACGTACCTCCCTCGACTACATGAAAAGAGACATAGAGGAGCTCTCTGACCATGTAGCCCAGGCCGGTATGACCCTAACCTTGAGCAGCATCTTACCCTCACCTAGAATGATGCCACAGTATAAAGACAAAATGATCGATTTTAACAATTGGCTAAAATTTTGGTGTAATTCAAAGGGGATCCAGTGTCTGTCAGCCTGGGATGACATGCTCGACAAGCCACGCTGCTTCGCTAGGGACGGCTTGCACCTGTCACCCCTGGGCTTTCGGATATTGGCAAAGGCTCTTGCCACCCCCATAGTGCCTTTTTTAGGCAAGGCTCAAAAGTCAAACCCACCTCCAAGACAGCACAAGGAACAAGAAACTAAGGGTAATGCTACTAAACGCCAGAAGTCTTAACCTCAAGATGCATGCACTCAAAGCTCTCCTCAGTATGGAGAACATCGATATCTGTGCAGTGACAGAAACCTGGTTCAAGGCTCCAGAGAGCACCCCAGCACTACCAGGTTATACCTCATATCATGCTTTTCGACCCCAAAACCCGGACCGAACCACAAAAGGAGGGGGAGTTTCCATATTTATTAAGGATATCCACACCTCCAGGTTAGTGGCATTGCACGAAGTATCGGAGATCATCCATGTGCAACTGACAGTGGGCAAGACTGCTTTTCAGTTTATAGCATCCTACAGACCACCCTCTCAAAGTCAGGAATCCCACTCGGCTTTCCTGAAAACATTGGAGAACATGAAGATCTCTCCGAACACCATTATATTGGGTGACTTCAACTACCCAAACATAGACTGGGAGCATTACTCAAGCCCCAGCACCTTAGCCCAAAGGTTCCTGGAATTTATAAACTCAAATGCTATGGAACAACTAGTCACCACTCCCACAAGAGGGGAAAACATACTAGACCTGATAATTACCAACATGGGGACTCTATGCTCCATACCACAAGTATATCCCTCATTGGTAAGATCAGACCATAAATTAATTTCACTGGATATCCACATCCCGACCCCACCCCCAGCCCAGAAAACCACAGTGAAAAACTTCTCAAAAGCGAACTTCACACTTCTCAAAACCGAAGTGGAATCCTTCAAGGCCCCAGAGCCAGTGGAAACTATGGCCCAAACTGCAGAATCCTATGTAAATGCATTCTACGGACATCTCCAGGAATGCATGGATCATGCTATCCCAAACAAAATCAAGACCCAATCATCCAAAGGCAGGCGTCCAGTTTGGTGGACCCCAGCCATAAATAAACTGTACAACAGAAGGAGGAAGCTACTACATGATAGAGCAAAATCCCTAATAGGGAAGGCATCTCTGATCAGTACTAGCAAAAAATTACAATCCCTCATAAAATCCTCCAAGGCCAGCTTTGAGAGAAAAATTGCACAGGACACTAAAGACAATCATAAGGCTTTTTTCAGTTATGTTAGGAACCTGGGATGCAACTCCCAGACTTGTTCTGAGTTGATTCTAAACGACAAAAAATACACTGAACCCACAGACATCGCCAATATCCTGGCAGACAGGTTCAGTGCAAACTTCTCCACCCCCCAAAAGAGCAAGTATCTATCCCGGCAGAGTGCAGCCTCCCAAACATCTCTGATGCTCAGGTGAAGGCCACCCTCTCCAAAGCAAAAAAACACTGCTTCCATGGGACCAGATGGCGTCCCGGGTTGTGTCCTACATGGACTCCAAGAAGAACTAATCCCTCAAGTAAAACTGCTGTACAATCTCAGCCTCACTACAGCATATGTGCCCAAAGAATGGCGTACAGCAACAGTGGTCCCACTCCACAAAGGTGGTGCCTCTGCGGACCCTGGAAACTATCACCCCATAAGCCTGACTAGCCTAGTCTGCAAGGCTATGGAGAGGATCATAATGGAACTCATAAACAAAGACATTGGGGACCTACAGACACTAGATCCTACCCAATTTGGCTTCATCAAGGGTAGATCCTGCCTTTTGAACCTGGTCGACTTCTTCGAAACAGTCACCAAGGCCATAGATGAAGGGAAGGTAGTCCACACAGCCTA
This sequence comes from Protopterus annectens, assembly GCF_019279795.1. NCBI lineage: Eukaryota > Metazoa > Chordata > Ceratodontiformes > Protopteridae > Protopterus > Protopterus annectens. The sequence continues at coordinate 1,629,141,366 of NC_056729.1, forward strand.
TCTCGACCTCGCAAAGGCATTTGACACAATACCCCACTCAGGCATCATAGATAAGCTATCCAGCCTAAATATAAACCCCTATGTCACAAGATGGGTTGCAAACTGGCTCAAAGACAGAACCCACAGAGTCAGAGTTGCTGGGGCCATGTCAGACTCGAAACCGGTCACAAGTGGCGTCCCACAAGGTTCTGTCCTGGGACCTCTCTTGTTCGGTATTTATTTTTCTGAGGTACAGGCCAACGTGGAAGGACTATGGCACACCAAGTTCGCAGATGACTGCAAACTGGGTGCCATAACTGACTCTCCAGCTGACACAAACATCCTTCAAAAAGGTCTCGCAGAGACGGATAACTGGTGCCAAAGCCATGGTCTAAAGCTAAATGCCAAAAAGTGTATAGTCATACCCTTTGGCAAAAACAATGTGCCCACAAATTACCACATAGGTGGTAACCTATTAAGTACAGAGAAAGTAATTAGGGCTCTGGGGACCCAAGTTGATAGCAATCTCCCCTTTGACAACCACATTGCCAAAGTGGTTAGAAAGACCTTCTACATAGCCCACCTCATCATGAAAGGATTCACATCTAGATCAAAAGAGGTAATCGTGCCCCTTTATTCATCCCTCATCAGGCCCATCATAGAATACAATGCCCCCTTTGGGATGTACCTTACCCAACACCTGCAGCAATTAGAAAGACCCCAAAAGTACCTCACCAGGAGAATCAAGGGACTCAAACAGATGCCATATGCTGCTCGGTTAAAAAAGCTCCAGCTCTACTCAGTTGCATACCGCCTACTTCGAGGCGATCTATGCCTGACATATAAAGCTATGTCCAACCCAGAATTAATGGACATGCTCCACCTCAGTAAATCTAAATCCCTTAGAGCCACGTGCTCGAGGGACAAGAACATGCTGGAAAGACAGATTCATCACCCAGAGGCTCCCTTCACTCTGGAATAGAATTCCAATTCATGTTAGGCAGAGCACCTCACTGACTCTCTTCAAGAAGAATCTTGATGAGTGGATGGGGGATCGTAGGTTTGTCCCGGGGATTACTTCTGTGTCACTATTAGACAGAGGCACAGTAAACTAAACTTTAAAAAGGGCACAGTATACTCAAATCAAGGGGTGGCATAAGCCAAACACAATCAGGCTAGGCTTATAAATGCCCCAGGGCAGATAGCCTAGTATGAACCTATGAACCTATAAGATACAAAGTTAACTCATCTGGGATAGTTTGCCTTATGCCAAACTGTTCACCCAGTGGAAGACCATCAGTCACAGTATGCTTTTGCTTGGAATCCCCAGTATTTCAAACAGACTTGTATTCTTTTTGCATTTAGCCTTAAGGCCACTAGATACTATAATAAAGTGGTCTTAATGGGGTCTTCCAGTCGAGTTAAAAATATTACTGGTTAAATATTTTTCCAGTGGTTCTGCATTTGTTGCAAGCTCTTCCAGTGGCTTTCCTTAACAGTTTATTGAAAAGGCACGAAAGAGAAGTTTTGTCCTTTATCTGGGCTCCCCTTAAGCCAAGAGCTTACTCTTCACTTTAATTTTAGGATAGAGGAAGGCTTACAGATCCTCAGTTTCAGGTTGGCATATCAGGCAGAAGGGTTGGGGTTTGCTGCAAATAGGTGGCATCTCCATCCATCCATCCTCAACCTCTTTTCCCATTTTGCACATGGGGTTGGGGTGTCACTTCAACAGTGATAATCATCTCAAGCCAAGGTTTACACTTCCGGGTGGCTAGCCCTGCCGCAGTAGTTTATAGGTTCATAGGTAGGTACTAGACTATCGGCCCAGGGCCCTACGTAAGCCTAGCCAACAAGGTTCCCTGGCTTACCCCACCCAAGAAAGTTATTTTCCTGTGACAATGTCGAGCAGAGACACAGAAATGATCCCTGGGGTGTATTTCCTATTTCGCATCCATTCATCAAGATTTTTCTTGAAGAGTGCTTGAAGAGTGCTATGAACCTATGAACCTATATGAACTTTGCTTGACATAGATGAGTAGCCTGTTCCAGAGTATGGGAAGTCTCTGGGACAGGAATATATCCCTCCAGCATGTCCTGTTTAATGTGGTGACAAGGTTTAGGTCCCTAGAGCATGTAGCTCGGAGGGATTGGGATTTCTTTAGGTGTAGCATGTCCAACAGCTCTGGGTTTGACATAGCTTTATATGTTAGGCAGAGATCACCTCGGTGTAGGCGATATGCTGCAGAGTAAAGCTGGAGTTTTTTGAGGCGGTCAGTGTAGGGCATTTGTTTGAGGCCAGTAATCCTCTTTGTGAGGTACTTCTGTGGCCTTTCCAGCCGCTGCAGATGTCTTGTAAGGTACACTCCAAAAGGGGCGTTGTACTCTATACTGGATCTAATGAGTGTCGAGTAGAGGGGAACAATGACTTCTTTTTTCCTGGATGAGAACCCTTTTATGATGAGGTGTGCCACATAGAAGGACTTCCTGACTACTGTGGCGATGTGGCTATCAAAGGAGAGACTACTGTCCACCTGGGTCCCAAGGTCTCTTATCACGCATTCGGTGTTAAGTAGATTGCTGCCTATGTGGTAGTTCATGGGTACAGAGTTTTTACCAAAGGGGATGACACTGCACTTTTTGGCATTGAGCTTGAGGCCATGGCTCTGACACCAGGCATCTGTCTCAGTGAGGCCCTTCTGTAGGATGTCCACATCATTTAGGGACTTGACTATGGCTCCTAGTTTGCAGTCTTCTGCGAACTTCATTAGCCAGAGGCCTTCTGTGTTCGCCTTTACTTCAGAGACGTAGATACCAAACAGGAGAGGTCCCAGGACGGAACCCTGTGGTACTCCACTTGTCACTGCTTTTAGGTTAGATTTGGAGTCTGCAACTTTTACAGTGTGGGTTCTGTCAGTGAGCCAGTTGGCAACCCATCTCACTCACACATATACACACACACACACACACACACACACACACACACACACACACACACACACACACACACACACACACACACAAACACTCTTGCACCTATGGCCAATTTAGAGTGTCCAATCCACCTACTGCATGCCTTTGGAATGTGGGAGGAAACCAGAGCACCCACTGTAGGAAGGACATGCAGACTCCACACAGAAGGCACCTAGCCAGGAATTGAACTGGAGGACCTCTTGCTGTGAGATGACAATGCTAACTTCTGCACCACCACGGCCAATGAAATCCTTATAATGTGATGTGTTGAGCATGAATAAGCAGCCACAGAAATGTGCTCTTAATTCATTATTGGCTGCTGTTTAGGGGAATGCATCCTCTTTAAGTAGTTCCCAATAGGAGGGAAGTGATATATTGAATGCATGTTCATTTTGAGTTCTTCCGTCTTAATGCCCTTTCAGAATCTCTGGCCAGGCTGCCAACCTGTGTTTTTGATGAAGTGAGGGTGTTTACATTCCAAAGTAGCTACTCAGGGAGAGTAAAATCTCACTCAGTATGAATTGTACCTCAGGTTTCCCCTGAAAACAGAAAATTGGCTGAGTGGGACTAACCTGGTCAACAAGGAAAAAATACAATACATAAAATAAAAAAAAAAATGATTACTTTCAATGTTTTTCTGTTTTTTTTTTAACTTACTGCACACAATACAGTCTTGTATTCTCACTTTTCACATTTTCTTAAGCATAAATTAAGTAAAATATATGACTATCTGAAGGAAGGCCAAAAGCTTCCTGCAGTTTTCAGGTGATTTAATATGAGTAAGATGGATCATAGCAAGGCTATCTCAAAATTTTTGGTTATCTGTGCTTTATTTATTTTCAAACTGGACAAGAATTTGTGGCAGTGAATCAGAGAAGTAGAGGATAAGACTTGGGAAGTGGAGATTTGCAGTCTATCCTAGCTCCCCCCTTTGCTGTGATTTCTGCTCCCAAGTGAAGGATTTTTGCCAGGAAATGTCTACATTAAATGTTCTGGCCCCCATTAAAAACAAAACATTTCCCCAGATATAAGGCTGGTGTTTGAGATATAATGCTGTACAAGGCTCACACAAACATGTTACTAGAGAATGCCTTCAGCTCCAGTCACACTGGGCTGTTTCTGCTAGGCTGTAGGCAGATTTCTGGGAAGGGGCTACAGCTTGATGTTGATCTAGCTACATTCCATTTTATTTGTACATGAGCAGTGCCAGTTTCTAGCCTCTTGTCATTATCTTAACTGCATCTAAAATGAATAGTACACAGAACTGGAAGTCTGGGGTGGCCTCAAGGTCAGTGGACCGTTGGAAACCATTTGATCAAACTAACAGGACAAAGTTGATGGTGGGAGGAAACAGAAATGCATGATACCATTTTGCACATAAATTGGCCTGATAATAATGATACTGATAATCTTTTGGGCCTTTAAATGCTTAACATTTTTATGCTCTCCAGTTCTGCAAATATACATATATGCACAGTGATATGTGTTTACTTATAATGTTGCCTGCTCTTTTGTCTGGTGCAATTTTTTAAGTTAGAAATCTAGCTTTCAGTTCTGAGTTTTACTTGTCTCGGTGTTGCCAGTCAAACAGTATGATAGGTTTTCATTAATGCTACCCATTGTATTATTTCTTTTCTATGATTATTATAGTGCTTATTTTCTAATCATAAGTACACATTACAGTAAAGCAAATGCACAATAACGAATAAACCATAAAATACAAATTACAAAAATTGAAGATTTAAAAATAAGCACTCGAGTCCAGATAAACATCACTGAATAAATTACTGCAACTGCCAGCAAAAACACGGTGAAAGTCAGTTAAGAAACAAAATCTGCATACCAAGTATTCACAGTAATTTAGGCTAAGCAATCCATAAATGTTCAGCATTTGGAGAAAAAAAAGTGTCACTCAAGATAAACTGAAGAATGTAATATTTTTGCATAGAAATGCAACATGTTGCACAGTTACTAGTCAAAATCCACAGGTTGATAAAAAAATAGATGATGAGTAGCTCTAATTATCTGCAGCCACCTGCTTACTGCTCATTAAATCACTGTCAAAGCAGCTGCTAAAATTGATTAAAAATAAATGGTGAATGAATCCCAGCTACATTCTGAACAGTGGCAAAACAATTTGTTCGCCATTCATTAGTGCATTATGTCCACAACTCATCAGCTCATTAGCAAGGCAGCAAGAGAGCCTACACAATATTATAGCATGCCACAAAATAAGCTGAATCAATTCCAAAATCCAAGCAAACCAACACAGATACAGACACTTTATTCAAGATGTTTAAAGGAATTCAAGATGCTTAAAGTCATGCATTTAAGATGTTTAACTGAATTAAAACCAGTCATGCAAATAAGTAAATAATATTCAATGTAAAGTCCAAAAATTCATCTATATGAGAAAAAAAAACACCTAACAGCAGTACGGCATTACATCACAATCCGTGATCTCTAAACTAGTCCTGTACATGGAGCAGGGTTAGTTTGGTCCCAGTAAATGAGGAAAAGACCTGAGGGCATGCTGACACTAAGCTGCGGGGGACAAAAAAAGATGCAGTCGGTATGGTTCATTACATATAAATGTTGGGATATGGGGTGGGTGGGAATGGGAGTAGAGTGAGGAGTGGAGGAAGCTTTGCAGAGCAAGGGTGACCATAACAGAGATATGGTCTGCAGAAGAGTCTCCAAAAGCTACCTGTAGCACCCTTAAATAAAGGTAGGTATGTGTTTCTAACCTTGGAATTAAAGTCGGCTACACACAGAAGACACTATTAACCAGATACCTTGCAAAGACACTATACCTAAACTAACTAAAAGAGCATTCATTAGTGAGTGCAAGACAGAACTATGGGGATTAGGTTCATAGGTTCATAGGTTTATACTAGGCTATCTGCCCTAAGGCATTTATAAGCCTAGCCCAAATTTATGAAAAAATACTGTGCCCATTAGTTTGTTGTGCCTCTGTCCAGCAGTGACACAGAGATGATTCCCGGGATAAACCTACGATCTCCCATCCACAGGTCAAGATTTCTCTTGAACAGAGCCAGCGAGGTGCTCTGCCTCACATGGACTGGGATTTTATTCCACAGCATAGGGAGTCTCTGAGTGATAAATCTATCCCTCCAGCACGTCCTATTTATATCCGTGCTAAGGTTTAAGTCACTTGCTCTAGTGGTTTTGGTGGATTTGGATTTTTTGAGGTGGAGCATGTCCATTAATTCCGGGTTGGACATGGCCTTGTATGTCAGGCACAGGTCCCCTCTGAGCAGACGGTATGCGACTGAATAGAGCTGGAGTTTCTTCAGTCTGGCAGCATATGACAGATTTTGGAGTCCCTTTATCCTTTTGGTGAGGAACTTTTGGGGTCTCTCCAATTGCTGCAGATGTCGGGTGCGATACATCCCGAATGGGGCATTGTACTCGATCATTGGTCTGATAAATGAAGAGTACAGGGGAACAATGACCTCACTAGATCTGGATGTGAATCCCTTCATGATCAGGTGGGCAATGTAGAAGGTCTTTCTAACCACTTTAGCAACGTGAGTGTCAAAAGAAAGGCCACTGTCAACCTGGGTCCCCAGGTCCCTGATAACCTCTTCTGTGCTTAGTGGATTGCCACCTATATGGTAGCTTGGGGTTACCTTGTTTTTCCCGAAGGGTATGACTATACATTTTTTGGCATTTAACTTCAGGCCATGGCTCTGGCACCAGCTATCTGTTTCCGTGAGTCCCTTCTGAAGGATATCCGTGTCTGATGCACTTTCCACTATGGCGCCCAGTTTGCAGTCGTCTGCAAACTTTGTCAGCCAAAGTCCTCCCATGTTGGCCTGTACTTCTGAGAAGTAGATGCCGAACAATAGGGGGCCAAGGACCGAGCCCTGTGGGACACCGCTTGTGACTGGCTTGGAGTCTGACATAGCGCCAGCAACTCTAACCCTGTGGGTTCTGTCCTTAAGCCAGTTTGCAACCCATCTTGTGACATATGGGTTTACATTTAAGCTGGTAAGTTTTTCTACAATACCCGAGTGGGGTATTGTGTCGAAACCTTTGCAAGGTCAAGGTAGGCTGTATGGACTGCCTTTCCCTCATCAATGGCCTTGGTGACTGTTTCGAAGAAGTCGACCAAGTTCAAAAGGCATGATCTGCCCTTGAAGCCAAACTGGGTCGGGTCCAATGTCTGCAAGTCCCCTATATCTTTGTTTATGAGCTCCATTATGATCCTCTCCATAGCTTTGCAGACTAGACTTGTTAAGCTTATGGGGCGGTAATTACCAGGGTCCGTAGAGGCACCGACTTTGTGGAGTGGGACCACAGTTGCCATACGCCACTCCTTGGGCACGTATCCTGTGGTAAGGCTGAGATTAAACAGCTGCCTTATGTGCGGGTTTAATTCCTCATTTAGCTCGTGTAGCACACAGCCGGGGACACCATCCGGTCCCATTGATGCTGTGTTTTTAGCTTTAGAGAGAGCAGCTTTCACCTGCGCAATTGAGATGTCTGGGAGGCTACACTCTGCTGGGATAGTTATCTCTCCTTTAGGGGGGGAGAGGGGTGAAGTTTGCACTGAACCTGTCTGCCAGTATGTTGGCAATGTCTGTGGGTTCAGTGATTTTTGTATCATTTTGGACTAATTCTGAGCATATCTGGGAGTTTCCACCCAGGTTCCTAACATAGCTGAAAAAGGCCTTATGATTGTCCTTTGAATCCATGGCAATTTTTCTCTCAAAATTGGCCTTAGTTGATTTTATGAGTGCTCGTATTTTTTTACTAATAATGATCAGGGGTGACTTCCCTTTTATGGATTTTGTTCTATCATGTAATAGCTTTCTCCTCTTATTGTAAAGTTTGTTAATGGCTGGGGTCCACCAGACTGGACGTTTGCCCTTTGTGGAAAGAGTCTTGGTTTTATTTGGGATTGCCTGATCCATGCAGTCCTGGAGGTGTTCATAGAAGGCATTTGTAAGGGCTTCCGCAGCTTGGGTTGTGGTTTCCACTGGCTCAGGGGCCTTGAAGGATACCACACCAGTCTTGAGTAGTGTGAAGTTTGCTTTAGAGAAGTTCTTCACTGTGGTCTTTTTGTTTGGGGTGGGGGGATGTGGATTTCCAGTGAGATTAGTTTATGATCAGATCTCACCAATGAGGGATATACTTCCGGTGTGGAGCATTTTGTCCCCATGTTTGTGATAATGAGATCTAGTATATTTTCTCCTCTCGTGGGAACAGTGACTAGCTGTTCCATGGCATTTGAATTTATGAACTCCAGGAACCATTGGGCTAGAAAGTTAGGGCTTGAGTAATGTTCCCAGTCTATATTCGGGTAGTTGAAGTCACCCAATATGATGGTGTTTGGAGATAAATTTATACCCTCCAGTGTCTTCAGGAAGGCTGTGTGGGGTTCCTGAGTTTGAGAGGGTGGCCTGTAGCATGCTACAATTTGTAGAGCAGTTTTGCCTATGGTTAGTTGAACCTGGATGGTTTCCGAAGCTTCGTGCGTTGCCAGCAACCTGGAGGTGTGGGTATCCTTTATGAATATGGATACACCCCCTCCTTTTGTGGTGTGGTCCGGGTTTTGGGGCTGGAACACATGATATGAGGTAAAACCTAATAGTGCCGGGGTGCTCTCAGGAGCCTTGAACCAGGTTTCAGTTACAGCACAGACATCGATGTTCTCCATACTGAGAAGGGCCTCGAGTGCGTGCATTTTGAGATTTAGACTTCTGGCATTGAGCAGCATTACCCTCAGTTTCTTCCCATTTTTGTTTTCTAGGGTGGTAGGTTTAGAATTTGAGCCTTGCCTAAAAAAGGCACTATGGGGGTGGCAAGAGCCTTAGCCAATATCCGGAATCCCAGGGGTGACAGGTGCAAGCCGCCCTTGCGAAGCAGCGTGGCTTGTCAAGCATGTCATCCCAGGCAGACAGACACTGGATCCCCTTTGAATGACACCAGACATTAAGCCAATTGTTAAAGCTGATCATCTTGTCTCTATATTGTGGCATCATTCTTGGTGAAGGAAGGATACTGCTCAGGGTCAGGGTCATACCTGCCTGGGCTACATAATCAGAGAGCTCCTCTATGTCTCTTTTCATGTAGTCCAGGGAGGTACGTCTCAGGTCGTTCACACCAGCATGGACAATGACTGTGTCATTATTGTACTTGCCGTGGAGTGACCAGAGTGCTTGTGTTATATGGCAGATTCTAGCGCCCGATAGGCAGCTTACTGTGACCCTCTCCTTGTTCAGCCTGGTGAGTGGGACATCAGTGTGTCTGACTATGGAGTCACCTATGACAAGTATGTTTGGTGTTGTATTTGGCCTTAAGGGCTGTGACTGCTTTGCACACTGCTTTTGTGGTTTATGTGTTGCTTGTGGGGTGTCTTGAGGTAGCAGTTGTTTGGGTGTCTGCTTTGGAGGCCTCTGCTGTTTAGGTAAATTTTACTCAGAGCCTCGAGTATGTCTTTGTGTGTTTATGTGTTTGATTCAGTGGTGTGGTAGCATTATGTGAGGCTGGTTTTGTGGTGTGTGTAGTTGCCTTCTCCTCCTGTCTGGTCTTGCCAGTCCTGAGTTGAGAGAGCTCAGCCTCCAGTTTGGCTAAATAGCTGCATCTCTCGCAAGTATTTGTGTTATGTGGGAGGAGGAGAGGGTTGTCTGTGTACATGAGGCAGTTATAACATTGCCTCAAGATTCCCAGATTCACCAGCTGGACCGGAGAGGAGATTGACAACTGACCTTTGGACATGCTAGAATAATATTGGGAATTCCTTAATAATTGAAAACAAGGGCCAGTGGGGAGTGAATGGTTTAACTCTACCACAGGTAAACGTCTACAGAAGGGGAACATGGAGCTGGGAAGGAATAACAAACAGAACCATCTGGCACTTACTTTGTGAAAATACAGTTCCTTGTTAAGGAGAGGACCAACACATTACAGAAGAGTGATGTATTCAGAGACAGCCCTTCCAAGCTTAGCTCCTGAATGTTTATTTAGCTTCTGTTTATTACTTGCTAGCAGTAGGAGGAGCAATTATTCCTCACGAACAATAAATTACACCCTGCAAAACAGAGCGAAAGTGTAAGGGCTTCAACTGCTCTTGAACTTAACTATCAATGAAATATCTAAAATAATTTCTAATCAAATGCAATGTAGTCCATGTTAGAGGTCTTCTTAAATGAAATAAATTCAACATATGACAACATTTGCAACCGTTAAAGGGTTCCCAGCTGCTGCATACATACTATTCATTTGGAAATGTACACTGCAGCTGCTTGGCTTACAGAGCACAAGACAGCACGCCAAAGTAGGAGGGAATACTAGTTACAGTAAGGGAACCTGACACCAGCTGAACCTGAAAAATACACTGCAACTAACAACTTGCTATCTCCTGCTCAACACAGATTCTGATAAGGTTACCACACTAAAACTGTGCTCTTAACTTTTCTAAACTATTCATCACAGCAAAACCCCAAGCCTATTCACTGCTACTATTTTCTTTCACCTGTCAAAATCTTTCAAAACTGTATCATAATATCTTCTCATCCAAAGTACAGTCAAAAATTACCTTAGCAGGAGCACCCTGTACTCATTCAAATGTTACCTCTCCAACAGACCTCAAACATTTAGATGGTCTCAAGCTCTGATTTCTGAGGTAGCAATATAGGTGTCCCCCAGGTCTGACTGGATACTTGGTCAAGTCTTAGCTATCATACACCTCAATTCCCAGTGGTAAATTCGTTCAATATGCAAGTGATTACATCCTTATCTGCTCAGGAAAATTCCTTCACCGGCTACAAATTACTACTAGCAAAATGTTCAGTGCTTAGAACAGTGGCTTGCTAACTGTCAGTTGGTATTTTTGACTCTGGTGATATTATCATTAACCCTAAAACTATCAAATCAATTAAACAAGTCACACACACCAAACTTCTAGATGTAATCGTTGACCATAAACTATTCTTTGACAAATACATACACAATGTTCATCTCAAAAATCCAGGAAAAGTTAAGCATGCTCCATAAATTCAAACACTACTTAACCAAGTCAGCACAACTAAGCACAGTTCGAACGCTGCTCTTTCCAACCATATTATATTTCTCTTCTATTCTCACTAACATACCAAAAATACAGCTGAAAAACATGAGCAAATTTATAATAATGTTACAAAATATGCAATTAATGTCTCCAGTTGTACTCAGCATTATAAAACACTACCAAAAAATGAACTGCCTAGAAGTAAATCATCTGATGAAGTTCACTAATCAAAAAAAAAAAATACCCACAACTTATTATTTAAAGCCAGCAAGTGTCCTTCATTAGCCACTTTCACTAATAAATACATTGCAACATTGCTACCTAAGATCTGTTTCCCTTTAATGAGGTCATCAAATCCATCAACCATTATGGTGATTCCTCATACTCTGTTCACGTATCCTGTCTACCTCCTGAACTTAAAAAGGAAGCTAGGCACAATACCTTACTAAGAAAACTAAAAAAAATCTAGCCTGTACTTGGTCTTGCCCATGCTCCTGCTTTTCCCTCACAAATAAGCAATCAATCACATAACTAGACATTCCCTTCTTCAGTTTCTATATACAGACTCTCTTCACAACCTTCGTATATCTTGCCTAATTCCAGACTTCCCACCACACTCAACTTCTCTATTCATCTTCCTTCTCACCCAGCCTCTGCCTTACTGGCTCTCTGACACTAAATACATACATTATCAAAGTCTTAAGTATTATGAATGCATTCAGATTAAATGGTTGTTAATCATTTTGAAGCAACCCGAATAATTTTACTGAAAGTAATGTTCTTATGTTTACATATTTAAGTTTATTTTTATTTTATTCTGACATTTGTTAACCAGGTATGTCTGAATGAGCATGTACCCTTTTTCAGCGAAGGCCCAGGGAGAAAATCTCCATACAGAACAAATATTATTCAGAGGTAACGCAAAGTACAGAAAACTTCAGTAACATGACATGAAATATAGGATTAAATACAGATACATTAAAATCTCAATATACAGTACAGAATGAATAGGTGTACAAGCAAAAAAAAAAAAACAAATAAAACAGTCTGCAAGTCCTGATGCAAAGAAAATATAAAACAGATTACTACTGAGAAAGGAGTAGAAGAGGTAGGTACAAGGAGGAATAGAAAGCCTAAAAAAGAGTAGATAGAGTACTTGCCAATAATACTGTGAAGGAAAAAGACACAGATGAGTCACGGGGGTAGATGAATATGTGGATAAGAAGAGGACAGGGGGCATATAAACCATACTTAAATAGGTTCATATACAGGGGGAAGAAGTGGAAGAGAGAAAAGCAAGAAGGAGGAGTGGGAGCAGAGTAAATTAGAGCATTAGGAATAAAGATAAAGGAGTAAGAGGGGGAGACTAGAAGGTGAAATAATCAGAGTGGGACAAGTGTAGGGGATGTGAGTAGTTATGTTGGGTTTTGGCAAGAGTCATGGGTTCTGTAGAAACTCTTTTAATGCCTTTATGAAGTTGAAGGTGTTAGTTATAGTTCTGATGGAAGGAGGTAGTTTGTGCCAAGCTTTGGCAATGCAGTAGCCTTATAGGTGTTGGCCAATTAATCTTCTGGGCTTGAGGACTTCCAAGAGAAACTGGTCAGAGCTCCAGACATAGTGATTAGGAGTATAGAAGGATATGAGGGATGAGAAGGTAGGTTTGTTAATAATGGAGTGAGTAAGGAGCAATTGAGCTAGGAAGAGCTGGTGTAGGAGTTCAAGCCAGTTTAGGGATTTGAGAGCAAGTTGTACTATAGGTTGTATTTATAACTAACTCTCAGTGGTTAATACTCTCATAATTTTGAGGAGTTGTTTGTCTTTTGTATTTTTAAAATGTGGATCTTTTCTTCCTGGGCCTCCTATGAATTGGCTTCTGCTCTGTCAGATTGCACCAGCTAACACTGGAAACAAATAATGAATGAATGAATGAAGTAAGTAAGTGATTAATTAATTAATATAAATAAATAAACACAGACAGGAGGCAAATTCCACACCTCTTTCAATTTTGCAGTATGCTGGATTACAGAAAAATGCATACACCTCTCAGGACTAAATGGCTACAAAATAACAACAAACAAGCTCCATTGCCAATAAAATAAATGGGTTTTGGAAAAGTGGGTAGCTTTATCCGGTATCCATAAGAAGTTGTGCAGTCCAAGTACACTAAGGCTGAGCTGTATTCATCTAACAGTCAACACCAAGTAACTTAACTGACTTAGCAATTACAGTATTTATAGCAACTGTATACCCAAAATAACTTTAAACGTACTAGCAATTTAACATTAAACAGGCATAAACAGGATTCAAATATTTTACAGCAATCCAGCAGATAAAAATTAAACAGCAGTTCAGTAGACAAAATGAATCAGCCATAAAATCATACAGCAACAATTTATATATCCAGTGTGACAGTAAATAAAAAAACAAAGTTTGTCAACCTGAGCAGATGCTAATCAGCCTGACTGGAAGGAACATATGTAACTTGAGAGAAGGCTACACAGTTAAACAACCTGTGTTGCAAAAAAGGGTGGTGCTACCAGAAACAAAAGACTTGGCTTAGGGGGACATGATTAGCTTGAAGCTGAGTTTCTTACTTAGAATACTGTGGGTGATGGGCACATGCTGGAAGTCAACTGACTGTGGGAAAGCTACAGAGTACAACTATAGAAATCCCTCTATCCACAACCCCTTTTTTTCCATTTTAGCACATGGGGCCAGACTATCACTTCAACAGTGAAAATCATCTAGGACCAATGTTTGCACACTGCCAGGAGGCTAGCTCTGATCCTCTTGCTCTTCCATAACACACATACACAAGCACACTTATATGTATGGCCAATTTAGGTTCATAGGTTAGTACTAGGCTAACTGCCCTTATGGGCCATTTTTAAATCTAGCCAATTACCCCGTGTCAGAATCAAACACTGCACCTTGCATTTCTAAGGTAAGCACCTTAACCATTACGCCAACCTCCCACCCTTTATGTGTCAAGTCCACCTATTGCATGTCTTTGGAATGTGGGAGGAAACTGAAGCATACGGAGAAAATCTATGCAAGCATAGGAAGGACATACAGACTCTAGACAGAAGGCACCTCAGCTGAGAATCGAACCAGAGAACCTCTTGCTGTGAGGTGACAGTACTACCCCACTATGCCACTAAATATAATTACCACAGAAAAGTAAATTGCTATGGAAAATTACATACAATCACCAACTGAGCTAATAGCCCCTCATAATAAATCTCAGGGAGAATAGTTTCATTTATACAAAAAAACAGCAGTTTATTTATGTTAGGTAAGGGGTCTACTTTGAATAACCGAACCGCCACTTCACCGAAACCCAGAAGATCGAGACGGAACGACCAAAAAGGTAGGTGATCGAAAAGGTGATATTCCGACAGCCGAAAGACCGACAATGGCAACGTGTGAGCGCGATCCGGTAAGTGTGCGATAGTGACGGATTTAGGATTGGGGAGCGGACAGGTAAGTGTACGATAGTGAGGGATGTTAGGTTAGGGTGTGGGAAAGGTGAGTGTGCGATAGTGTCGGACTTAGGGTTCCGGTAAGGTAAGTGTGTGATAGTGACGTAGTGTAGTGTAGGGAAGGGTTGAGTGTGTTAGGGTTAGTATGCGGGTGGAGTGAGTGTGCGATAGTGACGGGCTTAATGTTTTAGGGTGGGTTAAGTGAGTTAGAGTTAGGGTTAGGGTGCAGGTAGGGTAAGTGTGCGATAGTGACGGTGTTGAGGTTTAGGGGTGGGTTAAGTGAGTTAGGGTTAGGGTGCGGGTTGGGTAAGTGTGCGGTACTGTCGGACGTTAGGGTTAGGGTTTAGGTTAAGGTTAGTGGATATGTTATTGTGTGCAATGTGTAGTTTACGTTTTTTGTGTCGGTGTAATGGTGTTCGGTTTTTTGAGTTGTTGGTGTTTGTCGGTGTTGTGTGTTTTCGGTTGTTTGGGGTCGGTAAATTGTGTGTCGGTGAATCGGAAGTTCGGTTATACAAAGTAGACCCTAGGTAAGACATCTATATATGGAAGACATTTTAACAATTCCAAAAAGAAGAAAATATTATCAGTTTCAGTATTTCACTTACCAAAGAACTGTCAACTACTTAATTGAAAGCTTTTATATCTATTATTCTGAATCCTCAACAGATTCTAGAGCAGAAGATGTAGGCAGCACTGGTAAAATAGCTGCACTACGTGCTCAACTCCAGTTAAGCTCATTTAAGGTAAAGACCTGTAGTCCAGGGTTTACCTTTGAAACGTTGAAATGCAACTTGTCGAAAGACAGTTGCACGGAAGTACGTTTTCAAGTTCACAGTTAGCTGAAAAAAAACCTCATCGAATGTGCAATGAGCGAATGCACACTACAGTCGCTCATCGCAGATTCAGCATTGCGGGTGCGGAGTGCACTATAGTGGGGAATGGAAAATGGATACCTTCCCCACTGAAGTGCGACCTCGGAGATAGAATATTAAAGTGGGGGGTGGGGGGGCCCAGCTCCCCACATGGGGGTGCAGGGGGGCTTGCCCCCCCTGCATTACATTGTGTGTTCGACATCTGTGTTCGAAACTCAGCGAATCTGCAGTTCGATTTGCTGTGTTTCGAACTTCAGAGACGTTCAACAATCAGGATTCAGCTTTTCGGTTCGCCCAACTGGCTGTTCGGAAAGCTGATTTTCAATGTTTCAAAGGTAAACTGTATTCCAGATAACATTAAAAACTAAATTTAAGGACTAAAGACATGTCGGCCTCAAGCTACTATCAAAACTTGCTTATGACTGCACCTTCCCAAACCTTAATAGAGCATCAAGATGCACCAAGGAATTCTACACCCATTCAAAAAACTGCACTTAGTCTCTACCAGAACCAATTATCCTGGGAAATTCAAAAACAAACCACCATGGCGGCCCACTACTGTGAATAAACTACACAACACAAGAAAGAAACTCCTTAAATTATTCAGTAAATCCAGAACTCATAGTCTCAAGGATAATGCCAAAAGCATTACAAAAAAAAACTGAATATCACTGTCAGATTCATTAAAGGAACCCATGAACTTAGGCTGACTTCTCAAACAAAAGATAACTGTAAATCATTCAACTATGATAGAAAACTAAAAACAATACCTTACATTGCTCACAACTTACCCATAATTAGGCATCTTATTCTGACCCAACTGATACTCCCAAAATACTTGTGAACAAATTTAGTGTCAACTTCACCCCCCCCCGAGACTTTTATTTAAAGTCTCAAATATCTGAACTCCTTATTACCCATTTCTCTTTAAAGATCATTTATTGAAAGTGATAACCAAGACCAAAAATACTACCTCCATGGGACCTGATAATTAATATACCTGGCTGATTAATTAATAGTGTTAAGCATGCCCTTACAGACACACTCCTCAAACTGTTTAACTTAAGTTTAGCTACCGTTTTTTTCCCAGATGATTGACACAAAGCAACTGTGATGTCTCACCTCAATGGTGGCCTTATAATTGATACTGGTAATTCCAGATCTATTAGACTTATAAGCCTTATCAGTAAAACCGTGGAATGTATCATAACGGACTTCATAAACTATAATATTAAAAATCTTGTTAGACTTAAATCCCAGACGTTTAGACTGTGAAGGTACAGCCTGTCTACTTAATTTGGTAAATTTCTACAAAAGGGTTACGAAGACTGTAGATGGTCACCATGCCATAACTATGACACAGTTTGACCTGGCTAAGGCTCTGGATTCCATTCCCCATGTTGGCATCATATGAAAGCTAAGTGTTTTAAAATGGACTCATATGTGGTAAAATGGATAGCAAACTGGCTGAAAAACAGGAGGAGGTACTTCATCAGAAAGTTTCCAAGTGATCAGTGGTGTCCCTCACGGCTCGGTGCTGAGACCACTCCTTTTCTGGTGGAGACTTCTCAGATCTCCAAGCAGATAGTCAAGACCTCTGGATAACTAAGTTTATAGCTGTTGACACACACGGTCTCCAGTATGAACTCCCCCTTGTAAACTCATGGTGTCCCTAAAATGGACTCAAACAAAATGCAAAAAAGTGCAGTATCATCACTTTTGGTAGACAACCTATCCTCTTCTCATACTGTCTAAACAACAGTGATCTACAAAATGAAACTGTAGCTAGGAAGGTCTCTCCAAACACCATTATATTGGGTGACTTCAACTACCCAAACATGGACTGGGAGCATTACTCTAGCTCCAACACCCTAGTCCAAAGGTTCCAAGAATTTATAAACTCAAATGCTATGGAACAACTTGTTACCACTCCCACAAGAGGGGAAAACATACTGGACCTGATCATCACCAACATGGGGACTCTATGCTCCAGACCAGAAGTGTATCCCTCACTAGTAAGATCAGACCATAAACTAATCTTACTGGATATTCACATCCCGACCCCACCCCCTGCCCAGAAAACCACAGTGAAAAACTTGTCAAAAGCAAATTTCACACTCCTCAAAACCGAGGTGGAATCCTTCAAAGCCCCCGGGCCTGTGGAAAATACGGCCCAGACCGCAGAATCCTTTATAAACGCATTCTATAAACACCTTCAGGAATGCATGGATCATGCGATCCCAAATAAAACCAAAAACAAATCCTCCAAAGGCAGACATCCTGTCTGGTGGACCCCAGCCATAAACAAACTATATAATAGAAGGAGGAAGCTACTAAATGATAGAGCAAAATCCCAAAAAGTGAAGGCATCACTGATCAGTATTAGCAAAAAACTACGGGCACTCATAAAATTGTCTAAGGCCAGCTTCAAGAGAAAAATTGCACAGGACACTAAGGATAATCACAATGCTTTCTTTAGTTATGTTAGGAACCTGGGTGGTAATTCCCAGATATGCTCAGAATTAGTCCAAAATGACAAAAAATACACTGAACCCACAGACATTGCCAAAATCCTAGCTGACAGGTTCAGCGCAAACTTCTCCCCCCCTCCCCACCAAAAGGGCAAATATCTATCCCAGCAGAGTGCTGCCCCCCTGACATCTCAGATGCTCAGGTAAGAGCCACCCTCTCCAAAGCAAAAAACACAGCATCAATGGGACCAGACGGTGTGCTGGGCTGTGTCCTACATGAACTCCAAGAAGAGCTAAACCCAAACATAAAACTACTGTTTAATCTCAGCCTTACTACAGGATATGTGCCCAAAGAGTGGTGTACAGCAACAGTGGTCCCTCTCCATAAAGGTGGTGCCTCAACGGATCCTGGAAACTATCGCCCCATAAGCCTGACTAGCTTGGTCTGCAAAGCTATGGAAAGGATCATCATGGACCTCATAAATAAAGATATTGGGGACCTACAGACACTGGATCCTACCCAGTTCGGCTTTGTTAAGGGCAGATCCTGCCTCTTAAACCTGGTTGATTTCTTTGAAACAGTCACCAAGTCCATTGACGAGGGGAAGGTGGTCCACACAGCCTACCTGGACCTCGCAAAAGCCTTCGATACAATAACCCACTCGGGCATTATAGATAAGCTCACCAGCTTAAATATAAACCCCTATGCCACTAGATGGATTGCAAATTGGCTCAAGGACAGAACCCACATGGTTAGAATTGCTGGAGCCATGTCAGACTCCAACCCAGTTACAAGTGGTGTCCCACAAGGCTCAGTCCTGGGACCTCTCTTGTTCGGTATATATTTCTCGGAGGTACAGGCCAACACGGAAGGACTGTGGCTGACCAGGTTTGCAGATGACTGCAAACTGGGCGCCATAATCGACTCTCCAGCCGACACAAGCATCCTCCAAAAGGGCCTCATAGAAACAGACAACTGGTGCCAGAGCCATGGCCTCAAGCTAAATGCCAAAAAGTGTATAGTCATCCCCTTTGGCAAAAACAAAGTGCCCACAAATTACCACATAGGTGGTAATCCATTAAATACAGAAGAAGTAATTAGGGACCTGGGGACCCAAGTTGATAGCAATCTCTCATTTGACAACCACGTGGCCAAAGTGGTTAGAAAAACATTTTATATAGCCCACCTAATCATGAAGGGATTCACATCTAGATCAGGGGAGGTCATCGTGCCTCTTTACTCATCCCTTATCAGGCCCATAATTGAGTACAATGCCCCTTTTGGGATGTACCTTACCAGACACCTGCAGTAACTGGAAAGACCCCAAAAGTACCTCACCAAGAGGATCATAGGGCTCAAACAGATGCCATATGCTGCCCGGTTAAAGAAACTCCAGCTCTACTCAGTGGCATACCGCCTGTTCAGAGGCGATCTGTGCCTGACATATAAAGCCATGTCCAACCCGGAATTAATGGACATGCTGCACCTCAGAAAATCCAAATCCCATCAAGCTACGCACTCGAGAGACTTGAACCTCAGCACTGAAATAAATAGGACATGCTGGAGGGACAGATTCATAACCCAGAGGCTCCCTTCACTCTGGAATAAAATCCCAGTCCAGGTTAGGCAGAGTCCCTCATTGACTCTCTTCAAGAGGAATCTTGATGAGTGGACGTAGATTGTAGGTTTACCCCGGGTATCACTTCTGTGTCACTGTTAGACAGAGGCACAGTATACTAATCTCGAAAAAGGGCATAGCAAAATAAATTTAAAATGGGTGGCGAAAGCCAAACACATTCTGGCTAGGCTTATAAATGCCTTAGGGCAGATAGCCTAGTATGAACCTATGAACCTATGAACATGCAAAAGGTAGCTTTTTGTATTTTGAACCCAGTCTGGGGCCTCACTCTTGTAGTTTCTTTTACAGTTGTGCCAGGACTATAATCTACTGCCACATTTGAGCTTCATTTAGTCATGTATTACAGCACGGCTGGTAAAAGTCTGCATAGTATATTTATTTATTTAACATTTGTTGATCGGGATGGTCCAACTAGGACAGAGCCTATTTTCAGTGGAGGCTCAGGGAGAAGTGCTCCAAATGCATGTCTTTGGAAGGTAGGAGGAAACCGGAGTACCTGAAAGAAACCCACGTGAATGCAGGGAAGACATGCAGACTCTGCACAGAAGGCACCCCAGCTGAGAATTGACCCAGAAAACCTCATGCTGTGAGGTGACAATGTTAACCATTGCACCACGTGCAGCCCATACAGTCATTTAGTCTGTGTTAGGATTGCTTTTGTGGCAGTATTGTGAATTCTACTCCAAGATTTGTGCTTCAGTACTTTTTAAAGCTGTATATACCTGGTTAAAGTTGCATTCCAGTAGTCTGGTGCCTTAATCTGTGGTGGGACTGCAGTACTATGACATCTATTGCAGGGTTTGAGCTTCAGTACTTTTTATGGCTGTATATAGCTGATTAAAGTTGCATTCCAGTCCCTTTCATTTACCCTGCTACTGTTTTTTCCTGTTCTTTGTGTTTGCCCCACTGCACACTGAGTCATTAAGCCAAAAGTTTATAAAATTGTAACCACAGGAGTAAAGCTCGACTTTGAATTTTATTCCCAAATCCTCCCACCCTTTTCTTGTGGTTTTAAAAGATGGTGTTTCTGGATTTTACCCATTATGATTATCTGATTTCCAAAATCCCCTCACTGCCCACTTTCATTGCTATTGTTTATTGTGTAATTTATTTAAGTACTTTCCCACTCATTATTTTCCATATATCCATAATACTAAGTGCACACCCAGCAAATCAATACAGCACTTGAATAAAACAAACAAACAAAAAAAAAACACAAAGCCAGATGAGCCAACACAGTAGCACAAAATAAAAAAACATTAATAACACTCTGGCATCTCAGCTTAGAGTAGCCTTCAAGGAGTAAAACAATACGTACAAATCCACAATATATAACCCTAATCCACTCTAAAATAGTCAATTGTAAAATTATATAATTAAACAATTAAATTTAAACTTTCCAACTGCATTCATTATTCGGACCTGTGGAGAACAAAGTGTTAAACTCTAAAATAAACAAAGATTCTTTGTAAAACAATTTCTTTTACATAAGCAAGTCTGTAATATATTTAGAATATACCCTTTCTGAAATAGTTGTTTCCAAACCAGAAGGGTCAGGATTATGAAACTTACTAAAATGTTGTGCAGTAGAACTGTCAAACTTATTATGTATAATATATGTAACATGTTCCTGTAATCTTAATTTAAACTTTCTCTTGCTGTCACCACTATAAAAAACTATATTACATATTGGACTTGAATAAACCTTCCTTACTACAAATTGTCTCCTGCTCATTTTCCTAGAGCTCCCATCTGCTTGGCAACCTTTGCCACACTCTTGAGTGGGTCCTAAGTTAATCCTGTTCCATCCATGGCAGATAGATATATTTTATTGCTTTGCACTTCTCTTAATTGTTTAATGTGCTACTGCTTTATTTGTTGATTTTGCCTTTAAATCATTCTAAAAGACCCTACTACTACTAAATACCTTGCAAGGTAGTTTGTTTAAGTTGTTTTGTTGCAGCACTACACTCACAAGCAATCTTTCTTGGTATTATTACATCAAGAGGTTAGCAGTGTCCTGTACAGACACAAATGCCCAGAAAGTAAATTTTATCTATAAAACTTCCCATAGAACTAAAACACGTAACTTAGTGTGGCTAAAACAAAGCCATTGCACGGAGACATGCTTAGAGCACCTTGTTTGCACATTAAACAGCACCGCTATCAAATCTTAGAACAATCTAACCTAGATTAGTGCCAAACCCCCAGAGACCACCCAAGAAGATCTCTGTGTAACTCAATCCATAACCTAGTCTACTGCCAAACTCCAAAGACCACCCAAAGAGACCTCTGTATAACCCAGCCCATGACCAGCAATAGCCCACCCAAATACAGATATGGACAATATGGATATGGAATTTCCAAAGGTCTCCATAACCAGGTTGGTATATATGGGCATCCTGAGACAATGTAGCAATTGTTTCATGTTCGCAGACAAGCATTTCATCTTTAAAAAAACATGCGAGAGATGCACAAAGACTTTCACTGGAGGCAAAAATCTTGCAAACAAGCCAGGCTGTCAAGAACACACACACACTACATCGATCATAGATAGTGTCCAACACACACACACACACACACACACACACACACACACACACACCCCTAAGCTGAGGCACTAAAAAGCAATCTTCCAAAACCTCAAAAACGTTCTTAAGCATATAAATGTCAATGCCTATTTCAGCAGCCTCTAAAGCACTCACCAAAAGCGCTATCAAACACCACAAATACGTATACACCCAGTGGAGCCAGAAGAGCAAAGCCTAAAAGGCAAGCCAACACATTACCCAGGAATCTTGTCACAGGGGACAACACTATATGACACACAGATGCCCAACTCACCAGACCGAACAAAGCTCAGAACCCACAGGTTAAAGACAATCACAAGGTCTTCTACAGCTGTGTCCAAAACCTCAAAGGCAGCACACATCAGTGTACTGAACTGGTGGTCAGTGGTGCCACCTTCACTGAGTAGTGGCACCAACAACATTTACTGGCTGACAAATTCAGCTAAAACATCACCCCCACTCCCCGCCAACTCCTTCCATGAAATACCTACTAGCCTAACTTCTCCAACTATTAACAGGAAGCAAGTCCTGATGGCACTCACTAAGGTCAAAAACACAGTCTCAGTGGGCCCCGACAAAATCCTGGGATTCCTCCTAAATAGATTGAAATGTGATCTATCAGGAACACTTGAGTCACTTTTCAATTACAGCCTCAAAATAAGTACATTTGTACCTTGAAGATGTAGGACTGCAATGGTTATCCCACTTCACATGGGTAGACCATTAAGCATCCCCAGAAACTACAGACCTATTAGGCTAACTAGTCTAATATGCAAAGTCAGGGAACAAATTATCACGGAAATTATCAACAAAGACACAAGCAACATTCAGACACTGAACCCACCCCAGTCTGGCTTTGTCAAGGGAAGGTTATGCCTTCTAAATCTGGGGGAATTCTTTGAGAAGGTCACCAAGTCAATGGATGCAGGCAAAACAGTGCACACTGCTTACCTGGACCTGTCTAACACATCTGATACAACACCAACTGATGTATAGCTGGCAACTCACCAAACTGGGCATAAACCCCTACATAACTCACTGGATTGCCAGCTGGCTCACAGACAGGACCCAGGAAATCATGACTGGTGATACCAGCTCCACTAAGAGACCGCTGACTAGTGGAATACCTCAGGGCTCTGTGCAGGGGGTGCTCCTATTTTGCATCATCTTCTCGGAGGCAAAAGCTAATGTCAAGGGCCTTTGGCTGACCAAGTACACAGAACACTGCAAATTGAGAGCTATAATAGAGTCCTCCCATGACACAAACACCTTACAAGAGGGTCTAAAACAGACAAATGACTATGATATGGGCCAGTGCCAGCATAGCCAGCTGGAGTTCTGTAAAGAATGATATGCCCTCTGAACATCAAAATGATTTGCAAAAATGCTTATGTTACAAATGTATTAGAAAGTACAGTTGTGTACACTTACCATAAATAGATGTTAGAGTGTATTCGCTGTTGCAGTCATCACCTGTGGGCTATCCCTGCTATGGTAGCCCTTGGCCGGCCCAAATACCAGAGTAAATTTTTTTCTGTGTCATCTGCACTCGTCTGTTGTCTGATGTCAGGTCGTCAGTGCTATAAAGCAAGGCAGCCGACGTCATTACATCAGTTTTTCTTGCCCTAACAGGTCAGAAGAACAAGGAAATAAGGTAAAGTGGTCCTGGTGGCTAAAAGGCACCATGGGAAGCTTATGTCCCCCTCAGGGAAGAGGATATAAGAGGGATGGAGGAAGGGAAACCAGGACTGCAACTGTGAATACACTCGAACATCTACATTTATGGTAAGTGTAGACAACTGTACTATGTTTTTCATGTTTCACTGTTGCAGTCCTCAACTGTGGGAGGATCCCCAAAGCTGAGGAGAGGGGTGGAAGGATAGGTTAGAGCCCTAGGCAAGGGTCAGCAAGCCATGCAGAACTGCAGAGGCAAACCCTGCCCTAGACTTAGAAAAATGAGGTAGGTGGTAATGCTTTGTAAAGGTATAGACAGAGGTCCAGGTGGCAGCTTCCAAGATGTCCCTGGTGTGGACTCCTCTGAAGAAGGCTGTGGAAGTGGAGGCTGCCCTAGTGGAATGGGTATGAATAGACTTGGGGAGGGTTCCCATGTAGTCTGTAGCAGAAATGGATACAGTGTGAAATCCATTTGGAAATGGTTTGCTTGAAAATGGGCCTCCCCTTTGCCCCTGGGGCAAAGCTGACAAGCAGCTGGTCTGTTTTTCCTGAAGGTTTTTGTATGGTCCAGATAGTATCTGAGCTGTTTGTGCACGTCTAGCGAGTGCAAAATTCTTTCCCCCTTCTTTGGAGGGTTGGGAAAGTAGGTGGGTAGGTGTATGGCCTGGTTGAGGGTCACATCAGATACCACCTTGGGGCATAAAGGATGGGTTAGTCCTCAGGGAGACCCTGTCTGCATGGAAAATGATGAAGGGCTCAACAGCCATGAGTGTCTAAAGTTCTGAAACCCTTCTGGCTGAGGTGATAGCTAGTAGGAAGGCAGTCTTCCAGGAGAGGTATTTCAATTCTGTTGAAGCAGCAGGTTCAAAAGGAGGTAAGGTTAGTTTTTCTAAAACATATTTCAGGTCCCAGGCTGGTGTGGGAGGCCTTCTGCGAGGTCTGATATTAGAAGCCCCTCTGAGGACTTGTTTAATCAAAGGATTAGAGAAGAGGGGTAGGTCTGAATCATAATGAGCTGAAATGTCTGAGGCATGGATTTTAACAGAAGAGAAGGAAAGGCCACTTTTGAGCAACTCGGCTAGGTAATCCAAGATAAGAGGGATAGAAGGATGTGAGGTACTGGCCCCTCTGGACTGGCTCCAGGAGCAGAATCTTTTCTATTTCCCTGCATAAGATTTACTGGTACTGGGCCTTCTGGCCTCTGTGATAATGTCTAGGACCTGTTTACTTCACAGGGACTCTGTCAGCTTTTAAGAAATAAGCCACGCTGAAAGACTGAGAGTCTGCAAGTCTGGGTGCAGTATCTCCCCCCTCACCTGGGTCAAAAGGTCTGAGATTGGGGAAGCTGCTTGGGGAGCTGTAAGGTCAGGCTGCGCAGTAAGGGGTACCAATGCTGCCTGGGCCAATCCGGAGCAATAAGGATGGCTTTTGGTCTCTCCTCCCTTATTTTGCTCAGTACCTTGGGAATTAGAAGCAGAGGAGGGAATGCGTACACAAAGAGGGAGTTCCAGGGGAAGGTTAATGCATCCACCTTCCACGCGAGAAAGTGATACTCCCCGATACAGAACTTTTGCAGCTGGTGGTTGAGGTGCAAAGCAAAGAGATCCACCTCCAGAGTCCCATGCTCCTGAGTGATTTGCAGAAAGATTTCCCTGTGGAGCTGACATTCATGGGGGTCCAGCAAGTTTCTGCTTAGGTGGTCTGCCAGGGTGTTGTTGACCCCTGGTTGGTATTGGGCAATTAGGTGTAGACCCATGGAGATGGCTGTCAGCCAGAGGTTCATGACTAGTCTGCACAGAGGGTAAGATTGGGTTCCCCCTGTTTGTTGATATACCACATTACTGTGGTGTTGTCTGTTTTTATAAGGAGGACCCCTGGCCTGAGATGGGGTTTGAAGGATGTCAGTGCCTTTTGTACTGCATCATTTCTTTCTGATTGATGTGTAAGTGAAGGTGCTGGGCATCCCAAAGACCTTGGGTGCACCTGCCTGCTGGGTGACTGCCACAAGCAATGTCTGAGGCATCGGTGGTGATGGTCTGGCTGGTAGGGTGGAGGATGAAGGGAAAACCCTTGTTCTTGGCACAGGCCTCTGCCCACCAGAGAAACTCAGCCTTTATACATGGGGTCAGAGGGAGAGAGGTCTCTAGAGACTGAGAGTACTGGCAGCAAAGGTTCTTTAGGTAACACTGAAGTTTTCTCATGTGAAGCCTGGCCAGAGGAGTTAGAAGGATGCAATATGTCATGTATCCCAGAGCTTGCAGGAACTTCCTCACAGTGAGGTGAATTCTGGAAGCTTTTCTACCAATAGGAAGGCCATTTGGGATGCTGTGTCTAGCAGACCTCCCAAGAAAATGACCTTCCTGGTGAGGTTTGTTTTGATTTCTTCTCATTGATGGTGAACCCTAGGGAAGTTAGGAGGGATTTGATAAAGAGAAGGTCCTGGACCAGCATTTTTGCACTCTGCCTGAATGAGGCAGTTGTCCAGGTAAGGGTAAATCTGAATAGTTCTTTGTCTGCAAAATGCTATGGCCTAAGCTAAGCATTTGGTGAATACTCTGGGTGCAGTAGATAAGTCAAAGGGTAGAGCAGAGAACTGAAAGTGTTGTGATCCCACTCTGAAGTGCAGGAATTTCCTGAAGGATTCCCTTACTGGGATGTGGAGGTGGGCATCTTTTAGGTCTAAGGTCACTAGCCAGGCATTTTTTGTTAGCATAGGCAGCAGCTGCTGCAAAGTGAGCATTTTGAATCTGTGGACCACCAGGGAGGTGTTCAGAATAAATAGATCCAGGAATGGGCACCAAGTGCCCTCTTTACTGGGAACAAAGAATAGTCTGGAATAAAAGCCTTTGCCTGTTTGAGCTGGGGGGACAGGTTCTACTGCCCCCTGGGATATGAGAGTTTGAGCCTGTTTCAATGTCTCTGCCCACTGATTTGGATGCAAGTCTGGGTACCCTCTTGGAATTCGGAGTTCGCTGAAAGAGAATTTGTATCCCTGAAAAATGGTCTTTAAGACCCACTGGTCCTTTGTTACAGAAAGCCAATTTTCTTTAAAGAGGGAGAGTCTTCCTCCTAGTTTTTGGTGAGTGAAGGGGGGGAGGGGGAGTCATTGTGAATTTGTGCCATAGAAGGGTGGCTTAGAACTCCCTGCCTTTGGGGTGGAAGTGGTCCACTGTTTGCTTCTCTACTGGCCATGGGATATGGGGCCTGGATGGTTTGTCCCTGCAGGGCTTACTTTGGCCCTATCTGCTAGGTGCAGGGAAGGACCAGTGCTTAGAATTCCTGCTGAACCTGGGAGGTTGAACCTGAAAGAAATCTTCTACTGTCTGCATAGATTTTGCTTTGTCTTCCATTTTTTTAAACACCTCCTCTGCTTTTCCTCCAAACAAGCACTGCTTATCCAGGGGTGCATCAATAAGTTTAGACTTGACATGATCAGGGAGAGGTTGTTCCTTCAGCCATGCATGTCTCCTAATGACAGATCCTGTCACTGCTGCCCTGCTAGAGGCTTCTAGGGTGTTACATCCACAGTGTAATGAGTGGCCACTTGACAAGCAGAGTGCAGTAAATCTGCTAACTCTTTTGAATTGGCACAGTCAGGAAAGGTAGAAATATTTTGTTTTAATAGTTCCAAAGTGTGTTGCTGATATTTTAACATATGGAACTGACAATTGATTGCTCTGATAGCTAAGGTTGCCGAGGTGTATACTTTTTTACAGCAAACCACAGTTAGAGCCAAAGAAATTAAATACAACCACAAAATAGGCCAGTGAAGACGAATAAATTCCACAGGACACCAAACTGGATCAAGAGCTTATTTAATAAAAGCACCTCGGCATACAGCCTTTACAGAATAAAACGTCAAATATTCACACAAGCAACCTTATATACCAACTAAGCAATTATCAAACATTATTAATAATTGGATAATTACACGCACCCATAATTAAATAAAAACTTTCCAATTACAATCTGAGTTTAAACCTCTGGGAACCAGAGTATTATATTTAGGAAGGAAAACAGTTTCTTTGTATAACATTTTTTTTCTTAACACTTTGATTATTATATGAATCACCTTCAACTTGATCTAAAACAGTGGCTTTTAAGCCACTTTCATCCCCTTGACGAAATTCTAAAAAAATGGCAAGCAATCGGACTCTCCAGTCTCCCCTTCCTGATATCTCTAAGATATTCTTGTAAGCGAGATTTAAATGCTCACTTACTTTCCCCAATACAGAACTTCCCACATGGGCATTTTATAGCATAAACAATTCCTACCGAGTTACAACTATACATTTGTTTATCTTCATATTTTTTACCATTAATACATGGAAAATATGAAGTCACATATTTACAACTGCAACATTTACCACATGGCTTTGTATCTTTCTCTAAAGGGAATAAATTTATAATGTCCCCATTGATAGTCACTTCTGGACAAACAAACTTCCCATGTATAATCATGTCGCCAATACATCCTCTTTTAAAAGAAATATTTATCAATACAGGAAGTAAATACTGAATACCTATATTTCTAATTACATAATTCCAATAATATTTTGTAATTTTTACTACTGTGTCACTAAATAAACTATATGTAGTGATAAAATATATCATTGTAGTTTCACTATTTTCATAGATTTTTCTTATTTGGTTAGTATCACCAATACTTAAACAAAAAACAAAAACGGCCAAAAAGACCACTGCAAAAAACAAAACAATATACCAAAACCAGTAACAGTCGGCTGTTAAAAAAATTACTCAGGAACAGATTCTTCCTTAAAACGACTAGGCTGTTTAATAATCCACTTAGAACAACTAAGCATTTCGCCAGACAATGATAGGCTTCTTCAAAGTTGTTCACAAAGGCATTTAAATACTACCCCCAGGAAAACCTTCAGCGAATCATTAAGACCAGCTCATTGAAATTGCATAACACACATGACACAGCATAACTTTTTAAAAAATACAATAGAAAAATTCCTTTACCTGATATTCAAACTTGATGTTTAAAAATACAAAACCAAAAAGACAATTCAAACAATTTGATCTTGTCTTATTTTCAAAAAAGGCTTGATGGATATAAAATCATTCAAGCCTGGTGCCATGATGGCATTCAAATGCAACTGCCATTTAGTCTCCTTGGCTTCCAGTAAGATTTTAACGTCACGACCTCTTTCATTGACTGAAACTTTGTCAATCACAAAAAATATAAATTTGTTAAAATCTACATAAGTGATTTTTTAACAGCCTGTCGCTGTTACTGGTTTCGGTATATTGTTTTTTCTTTTATTACCCATACTACATTTTTTCTTTGATTTATCCCACTGTGTAGGAAAAGTGTATACTTTTTTACCCCATCTGTCCACATCTCTGGAGTCCTTGGCAGAAGGAATAGGATTCTTGGCAGAACTAGTCTTAGCTCCTTTAGGTCCCTATGTAATGACCTCTGGGTCTGCAGCAGGATTTCTGTACAGGTATTTGTGAGAATCCGGTACTCTGTAATACCTGTCAGGTTTACTGGGAGCAAGTCAAAAGGCATCAGGGGCTAAGCTGGATTCATGGAAAACATCATCCACCACTTCTAAAATAGGGGCGATGGCCAGGGGTCTGTGTTGGGGCAGGCCCATAAACTCTCTAAGTCTTTTCTTAGACTGGGGGAAGTCCTGAGATTCCCACTGGAAATGTTCCCTGAGGGTGTGAAGGGTTTCCACGAAGGAAAGGTCTTCTGGAGGGGCAGCAGAAGGGATGGATTCCTCTGCATCTGAATTCTCATAAGCAGTCAGAGGTTGCTGTTCCCCTTCAAAATCTGAATAGTCAGATTCCTCAGAATCCTGTTCTGTCATAATTTCTGGAGAAGGGTGTCTTTTCCTTTTAGAAGTTGTGGCCTGACTACCCCGGATAAGGGAGATGAGATCCTCCACCATTTTAAGCATTTGTGCTTGGGGTGGTAGAGCCAGGAGCAAGATGGTGGCTAGAAGCAGATTTTCTAGGGGTGGCCTGGCTTCTAGGCCCGAGAGAATCCATTGGTCTGAGAGAAACGGTAGTCGGATGAGAAGGTATTGTTTTTTGTCTAGATTCGGTAGTGTGAAAGGCCTCCTTGGAAGACGGTGCCTGGGTCGTGGCTCCGGATCCAACCAAGGCAGAGACACCCAAAGGCTCGGAAAATGAAGAAAATTTCTGCGGCATACGGGACTCCAAAAGGGTCTCGGTAGAGGCCTGCCTGGCTATCGAATTGGGCATCAGGGGCTGCAAAAGCACCTCACTGAATTCCGGAAAACTGACCACCTGCTTAGCAGTAGCATCATCAGAAGGCTTAGCCTTGTGTGGTCTGTCTCTATCTTTATCTCTGAGATTTTTTCGGAATGTCCACGAATTGTTGGCTGATGGATGCCATAATGGAATGCAAAGATGGAACATGAAAATAACTGTCTACAATAAGAGGTCTACAGCGAATGGTTCTCACATTAAAGTGGGCACAGAACCGGCAATGGGGGACATCGTGGTCTGGGCCTAAACAAGTGACGCAGTAAGAATGGAAGTCCCGGTTTGGGATCTGCTTTCCACAGGCAAGACAATTGTTAACTTTTTTGGACATCGGTTAGTGCAAGAAAAAAGGGTCCCCAACAGGGTACTTAGCTTTAGACGTTTTCAGCTGAAATTCAAACTCCAATAGCGACCGATCGGCTCTCGTGAGAACTGATTCTGCTAGGGGCTCCATGGCAAGAAAGACTAATGTAATGACGTTTGATAATTTCTGCATCGGCTGCAGTCGCCTGTAGTCTGAAGTCAGGTCGTTAGTGCTATAAAGCAAGACAGTCAACACAGAAAAATCTTGACTCTGGTATTCGGACCAGCTGAAGGCTACCACAGCAAGAATAACCCACAGGTGATGACTGCAACAATGAAACACGAAGAACATCTGTATGGCATTTAAATATCAAACAGATTTGTACAGATGCTTATGTTACAAATGTATTAGAACTGTACTGCATTTGAAAATCAAAATGTGTTTGTAAAGTTTCTAATGTTAACAAATGTATCAACAGTAGGTACAGCTGGACAGTAAAGGAATATACATGTGAGACTGTATGTATATGTTAGCAAAGGACACTGGAAGAGAAGTGGTTAACCTCAGTCCAGTTAGTTTTGGAAAATCCTTGAAATTAAATTAGCTGTTAAGCCACAAACATGGCAACACACTGTGCTGAATAGGACTGGAGACGGTAGGTCTGGAAGAAACCTTTGTTCATTAGCTCAGTAAAAAGAGGGGAAGCCCCAGGCACTGTCATAAACATATGTATTGTAGCCATCTATGCTAAATTCCTGTCTCAGTTTCAAAGGGGGTACTGTGAGAACCTAGAGTCAGGTGACCAGATGAGGTAATTCTGCTAGCCAGCTTGGAAATTACATTTTAGTTATTACAGAGAGTATTCTCTCAGTATCAAGTATTCTGTCTTGGGCCTGACAACAAGAAGGACTATTCACCACATCATCTGCCTTGCTCAGTTATGTAAGTAGGGAATAGTAATTCACCTAGATTCAGTCAGGAAAACATAGTGAAGCTTAGTTTAGTTATTGTTTTTCTTTATTTGTCTGAGTGTGTCCATCAATGTTATTTTCAATAATTGCTGTGATTTGAACTCTGTGGTTTACTGTAAATATTAAGTAATTTCATATACTTTTATTATTTATTATTACATATATTTAAAACCTTTATTGTGGCTGGTCCTTTTAGAAACTATTTAACTTTTGAGAGTGCTTATATTTATTTGGTAACACTGTGTGGACCACTGCAGAAAGCCTAGCTGTCTTGGTCAACTACTACCATTTGTATTACTATTAATATTACACAGTATAATTGGACACCCTTTGTTAAGGGCCTTAGAGTAGCTGATTGTGGAGTTCTGGTAGCACTGATAACTACCTTATATTCTGGGCAGAAGGGGGCATAGCAGGTAAATCTGTGCCAGCCTTTCCCAGGTGTGTGTGTGTGTGTGTGTGTGTGTGTGTGTGTGTGTGTGTGTGTGTGTGTGTGTGTGAAAATCTAATTTCACAGAGTGCGTGTGTCAGATACTTGAGTCAGGGACATGAAGCACTGGTTTCACAGACAGGGTGCTGGAGGACTTGGCTTGGGCACTCCGCTGAGGACCTAACCCTACAGCTGTACCAGTGGAAAGTCTTACGGGGGCCTGGAGGGAGACAGATATAGAGAAAGCCAGACCCTGAGCTGAGTGTGTTCCCTGTGTGCTCTTAAGGGAAATTGTACTTGGTATAGAGAGCGACATCTGGAAATACTGAGTGTATCCATTTGTATTCCAAGTGAACATCCTTCTAAAGTGATGTTGGTAAGGATTCAGGCTCCTTGATTACTTGCCCTGTGAGGGGTCATCACATATTGGCGAGCAGTGGTGTGGATATTGAACTTCTGTAGCCTGTAAGCAGTTTATTTATTTATTTTTATTTATTTCAGTTTGTTAACCGGGAAAGTCCACTGGGCCAAGATAGCCTGTTTTCAATGGAGGCCAGAGGAGAAAAGCTCCAGACAGAAAGATAATATACAATGTATTAGTACAGCATATAAGAACAACAGTTTAACATTCAATATACAGAAGGACAAAATTTTACATATCTTGAAATGTATGAGCTGAGTCAATCACTTATAAGATATTTACAAAAACAATAGATTCATGTTCATTTAATACAATACAATTAACATATTTACAAAAACAATAAATTCATTTTCAATTAATACAACTATATGTATTTAAGCAAAGGAATTTTAGAGAGAGGAATTGAAGCTATGTCAGTGATTGTGAGCAGGATAGAGTAGGGATAGGTGTCAGGAATCAGGTAGGATGGGTACAGGAGCATTCCCAGAGGGAGGAGAGGTGAGAGTGGAGTAGGGTTTTAAAGGAGGGTAGGTATGGGTGGTTCTAATGTGGGGGGGGATAGTTCCATAATCTGGGAGAATGATAGTAGAAGTTGCCCTGGTGCGTGTAAAGGCTTGTAAAGTTCTAAGAGGTTCTGATTTGTGGATCGAAGTGTTCTATGTGGCTGGTGAAGTTTTAGGGAAGAGGAGAGTGATGACAGTTAGAAGGTTTGAAAATCAGCTTGTGTGCTTTAGTTAGCTGAATGAGATTTAGGTAGCCTGGGAGTTCCAACCAATTTACAGCATGTAGGGAGTTACAATGGGGAGTAGAGGATTTGGATCCTGTGGCAAACTATGATATTTTATTATAGCATGAGGAAAGTTTAGATTTTAGGGATGACTGGAGGTTAGAGAGTAGTGGAGCTCCATACAAAAGGGAGGGAAAGGGAGGGTAGGAGGAAGATAGGAGTTGTCTGGAAGACAGAGAAAAGTAGCGTCTGTGTTGATAAAGCATTCCAAGTTTTTGATGTGTCTTTTTAATATTGGTTTGTAGGTGGATGTCAACTTTTAGCTGGTCATCGATAAGGGCACCCAGAAGTTCAGTATTGGGAACTATTTCAATAGAAGTTTTGTTTAAGCTAAGTATGGAGAAGGATGCTTTGTCAGCAACAGTATGTCTAGAAGGGGTAAGGATCATTATTTTGGATTTGGAGGCATTTAGGGGTAAATGATTGTCAAGCATCCAGGACTCAGTGGAGGAGAAAGCCTCTTGAGTAAGGTTTATTAGTAAGGGAACAGTTTTGGCTAAGCAGATGATAGTGGAATTGTCTGCGTATTGCACCAGTTTGGCATTGGGGATCTTTTGGCGGAAATCGTTGATGAAAATGTTAAATAATAAAGGACCCAAGATAGAGCCTTGGAGTACACCTGTTGGGGTGTGAAGGAAGGAGGAAGTGCAATAGTTCCATTTTACAGCTTGTTCCCTGGCTGAGAGATAGCTGGTGAACTATTTGATAGAAGAGGAGGAGAGATTAATATGGAAGAGTTTAGAAAGCAGAAGCTCATGAGAGACAGTGCCGAAAGCTTTGGATAAGTCTAGGAGGCGGGTAGAAACTATGTTCCCAAAGTCACAAGCAGAATTTATGATTTCGAGGAAGGAAAGAAGGGCAGTGGTGGCACTATGTCCTGGTCTAAACCCGTGTTGGGTAGGAGTTAGGAGTTGGTTGTCCAGTAGGTAGGGTAGTAGTTGGAGGTAAATACATTTTTCGAGTATCTTACAGATAGGGGATAGGATAGCAATAGGGTGAAAGTTAGAGATTGAACAGTTTGTACCTCCTTTATGGAGGGGGATGATGAAGGCTTTTTTCCAGAGGCATGGTACATAGGACTCTGGAATGGAGCAATTGATTAGGATGCTGATTGGAAGGACTATGCCATCAGCAGCTAATTGGAGAAAGTTGGATGGGATGTCATCTGGGGCATTAGAACAAGGTTTTAACTTTTGTAAGAGCTTTTTTATAGTGTGGGTACGAATGGATTTGAGAGTAAAAGGGGAGGAGTCCGGGTTCTTGGGTGTTGAGTTTTTGGTTTCAGTTAAGTTGGGGGGGTGTTGTTAGGGAAAGAAGAGGTGAGTTTGCCTATGGAGTCAATGAAAAAGGAGTTGAATTGGGTAGCTAGATGGAGGTCTGGTGTGTCTGGGTCAGTGCAAGGGTTCTCTTTTTTGCCTGGGGATAGTATTTTTGCAATACTATTCCAAAATGTTTTGGGGTTGGTTTTATGATTGTTTTGAAGTTTAAGGTAGTATGATTTGCGGTCAGTGACTACATGTTTTTTTACTTGATTTTGCAGTTGCTTGTATTCGGCCAGAAAGTTGGGAGTTTTGCATTTTTTATAGTATTTCCAGATTTTATCTCAGTGATGCATAAGAAGTTTTGTGTCTTTAGCTAGCCAGGGGGCTGTTTTGGATCTAAGTCTTTTGGTTCTACAGGGGCCGAAGTGGTTAAGTATATCAGTGAAAATTCTATTAAAAAGTGAGACAGCGGCATCTAAAGGAAGGGACTTTACAGCGTTCCAGTCTATCTGTTTTAAGGCATTACAGAAAATTACGGGGTTGAAGTTTTGCAAGTTGCGGGTGGTAATATGTTTGTGCTGAAGCAGGAAGGTGGAGGGGGAAGTGGCGTATGTAGGCAGGGAGATGGTCACTTAAGGTGTCTGGGAGAGTACTACTATCAGAAACTCGGTCTGGGTGGGAGACTAGTATCCAGTCAAGGATGCTATCTGTGGTATAATCTTTATTTGGTCTAGTAGGGGTTTTGATTAGCTGTGTGAATTTATATAGGTTGATGCTTTGAGAAGGGGTAGATGAGTCAATGGAAGACCAGTTTATGTTGACATCGCCTAGGATTATTGTCTCATTGTTTATGATGGAGGTGAACCAGGCGAGAATATCTTCTAGTATAGGGATATTGTTACCAGGAGGAATGTACAGGGAGGCAATAGATTAGGTTCATAGATTAGTACTAGGCTAACTACCCTTGTGGGACATTTAAAGCCTAGCCAATTACCCCATGTGAGAATCAAACCTTGCACCTTGTGTTTGTAAGGTAAACACCTTAACCATTACGCCATCCTCCCAGTTTTATTGTGGTTTACTTTGAGAAGGGCGAGGGTTAGCTCGGCAGTGTCAAATGAGGGCATGCTGATTGGAAGGGCTATGCCATCAGCAGCTAATTGGAGAAAGTTGGATGGGATGTCATCTGGGGCATTAGAACAAGGTTTTAACTTTTGCAGGAGCTTTTTTTATAGTGTGGGTACGAATGAATGGATTTGAGAGTAAAAGGGGAGGAGTCCGGGTTCTTGGGTGTTGAGTTTTTGTTTTCAGTTAAGTGGGGGGGGGTGTCCTACCCAACTCCTAACTCCTACCCTACAGGGTGTTATTGTTAAGGAGGAGAGGGGAAAGTAAGGGTACTCCTCCACCTTTCTTTTGGGGTCTTTCACTTCTTATAAGTTTATAGTTAGGGAGTGTAATTTCGGTATCTTTTATGTGTGGTTTTAGCCAGGTTTCTGTGATAGAGAAAATATCTGGTTTGTTATGATAGATCCAGGTGTGAAAGGAAGGTATTTTATTACCAAGGCTCCTGGCATTAAGTGTGGCAAGCAGAAGAGATCTGTGGTGCAGGGGAGAGCTATGTGAATGAGGTTTAGAGGTGGAATTGTGTGAAGGCTCTGGGTTAGGGTGTATGTCTCCAGAACGGAGGAGGAGGGTGATACATTTAGAGTAGAGTATGGATAGGTATCTATGTTCTAATGGGTCATAGGTGTAAATGTTGAAACCTAATGAGATGAGATAGGAGGGTATGGGAAGTGGTTCACTATGAGTAAGAAAGAGCTTCCTTTGAAATAGAAAATATTCATTATGTTTGTAGAGGTGGGGGGAGGCTTGGGTTGTAGAGGGTAAGTCTTTTTTTAATGTAAATTGCAGTTGTGTGAAAGGGAGGAGAGTGCTGAAGGTGTGAGAGACTAGTAAGGTAGAGTAGACAGAAGAGGATTAGGCTTAGAAATAAGGGTAGTAGAGCATAAGCAGGTTTTATCTGCATGGTGGGAGACAGGGTGTGAGTTAAGTGAGAGGGATGTGTAGGAAGAGAGATGGTTAATTAGTATGAGAGGTGAGGAATACAATGGAATGTGTGAGGGGGTATTCACAGGGATAGAGAAGGGTGGAGGGTGATACAAGTAGTTGGTGGTGGGTTGGTGTATGACAAAAGGCCTAGGACAGTGATAGGGTGTAGAGGGAGGCAGGGATTTAATTTGATAGGTAGGGTTAATATGGGAGTGGTTAGAGAGCTATACATGTAGTTGTACTGGGGTGGGTGGGAATTGGGGCGGGGTAGGGGAGCGAAGTGAGTTCATAGGGCGATCGGAGCGGGAAGTGCTGCAGAGGAGGTGACTGGCAGAAACCAATCAGCCAGCTGTAGGAGAAACATGGGACCTTACAGGAAGAACAGGAACAGCAAAGGTAAGGTGGGCTGGAGAGTGTGGGGGAGAAAGGTAGAGAAGCAATGCACAATTTTAAGCACGCTAGAGGGGTTAATGTGTGAAGAGAGTGGGGGATACCTCGGGAGAGAGCAGAACAGGAATAAAAATGATTTTTCTCAGATGAGTGGATGAGCAGTGCCACCTAGTGGCAAATAATATTTCTCTATAGTCTGTAGCTTAGTGGGTGGGAGAGAATAAGGGACAGATAGAGAAATAAAACAAAAACACTGCAGGCTGCTTAGCTAGCGTGGGTAAAAAGTACTGTCACTATGGCTAACAACAATAGTAGCAGTTATGTTTTACAAAATGCAGTACATACACTTCTCTAGAAATGTCTTGAGGGGGGCTATCTTTTGCAGGCTCCTCAGTGCGCTTAAGCAGAGTCCCTTATTAGAAGTCCTTAATAGGGAGGTTTCTTAGGCTGTAGTGGATAGGGTGGAATGCAGCACAAACAGACTTCTTTAGAAATGTCTTGAGGAGGGCTATCTTTTGCAGGCTCCTCAGTGGGCTTAAGCAGAGTCCCTTATTAGAAGTCCTTAATAGGGAGGTTTCTTAGGCTGTAGTGGATACGGTAGAACTCAGCACTAACAGCGGGCAAAGCCAGCAGCCTACGGCGAGACTGGAACAGAATGGGGTGCAGGTGTACTCTCATGCAGCGACAAAGAAGACATTCAGAGTTTCATATCACAATAGTTTTATTTATTTACTTTTTGTTAGCTTAGTTTAGTCAGAGAAATTAGGCAAGGATGTCAGCAGAGGATTATGGCAATCTGACAAGGAACCAGTTGGCTGAGATGTGCCAAGCCAAAGGATTGGTGCATGCCAACCTAACTAAAGGGGAAATTATTGCAGCCTTAATCACAGCTGCAGCCCAGACCAGCAACCAGAAGGACAACCAGTCTGGCATTGGGAATGTACAGCTCTCAGAAACAGGACAGCTCAACTTTTCCTCAGAGGGCTTAAAATCTGTCTGGAGTTACAGAGACTTGAAATGGAGGTCAAACATTTGGAATTAGAATAAACAGAGAGACTGCAGCATTTGGATGTTGAAGAAAAGTAGAAAGAGACGGAATTAGAATCAGCAGAGTAAATGCAACATTTGGAGGCAAAGAAAAAGCGAGACTGAGATGCTTGGAAGCCGAAGAAAATGAGAGGCAGAGCAACATGAAAAGGAAATGCTGACTCTTTGCCAGGATCATGGAGGTAATGAGGAAGGGAGTAACCATAGCCCAAAAGCAGTAAAGGTCAGTAAGCTTCTTCCACAGTACCAAGAAAGTGATAGTTTTGATATTTGTATTCATATAGTTGAAAGAGTATGCAAAAAGTATAATGTTGACCTAGGGCTTTGGGTACAGTTCCTCACCCCATTCCTGCATGTGGCTGTTTCTAAATTGTCTGATACTGATTGCTTAAATTATGATACAGTTAAAATATTTATTAGAAGGTTTAACACCTGAAGTTTACAGAAAAAAGTTTTGCGAGGATAGACGCAAGGCAGATAAAAGTATATGCGATTATACCGCTGAACTAAGCACTTATTTTCATAGGTGGTGAGTGGGTGTCAGGTCACCACTTTTCAAGGGCTAGCAGACCATTTGGTGAGGGAACAAACCCTTAACACTTTGCCTGAGGGCATGAGAATCTGGTTGGCAGACCAAGAGTGCAACTCTGCAGATGAGCGGGGGAGAAAGGGGGATCTGTACTTAGCAAGCAGGGCATCACTTGACAGGAAAGGGATACACAGTGCCGCACATGGATATAAGGGAACCCATGGTGGGGCAGCCTAAACTGCCTCAACAAAGTCTGCCAGTAACAGGGGAAGCCAGTAGCTCAGGGACACAGTCAGGATCAAGGGTTAAATGTTTTAAACATAACAAATGGGGCCATGTGGCATGTAGATGTCTATGGAGGCAAGGTGGGGAACAAAAGGTGGGGTAGTCAGCAAATGGGGATAACAGAATGCCAGTGGTAGGTTGTCTGGAGACAACAGGGGTACCAAACTACCACCAGAGTTTGTATGCTATCTTGGTGGATGGAAAACAGACCACTGTCAAGAGAGAGACAGCCTCTGTTATAACCATTGTGAAGCCTCCAGTGGTTAAACAGGAGCAATAGTTGCTTGGGCAGTCCACTGTAGTCTGAACTTTAGGAGGGATCCGATTCCTTATGCATTTAGTCAGGGTTCACCTTGACTAGGAGGGTGGAAAAGGAAGTAAGCAAGTAGGTGTGTTTGAGGATATCCCTGCAGATGTCTTGACAAGGAATGATTGTGATAATACAGCACCCTGTGTGATTGCAGTGACAAGCAGTCAGGCTTGAAGACAGGCTTGTGGGTCTGGTAGCCTGGGGCAGACCTAGACAGAATGCACCCCTGAAGCCAGGACTGGTGATGTGGCCTGTAGCAGTGTGCCTGAACATGGGCCACAGCTGCTGGTGGGTACTAATGTTCCCTTGGACAGGGTGACTGCAAGGGCAGAGGTGAGTGGTAATATGCAGACTGACGCAGAGGCACAGCTGTCAGAAGATACCAGACTTCCTGTGGTAGAGAAGCTGGGAAAAATCACAAAGATAGAGTTGAGACAGACTCAGTTCTCAGACCCAACATTACAAGGCTTGATGGAGGTAGCTAGGGAGGCACCTGATTCTCAAGGAAAAGAGGAGTCTGTATACTGGAACAAAGGGTTACTGTATACAGAGTGGACTCATGAGGGAGGACTAGAAGGTGAGGTAATACAGCAGTTGGTAGTGCCCAGAGTCTACTGTATAGCACTTCTAGCCATAGCCCATGATATTCCTTTTGCAGGTCATAATGGCATAAAGCATACCAAGAGACATATTATGCAGAATTTTTCTTGGCTTGGGATTGCCAGGGATGTAACAGGGTACTGCAGGACCTGTGAGCAGTGCCAAACAGTAGGCAAGGAAGGAGACAAGATCAAAGCTCATTTGATGCCTTTGCCTTTGATTGAGCAGCCATTTCAGAGGGTAGCTATGGATATTGTTGGGCCTCTGAGTACCCTAAGCTCCATAGGGAAGAAGTATATCCTGGTGGTAGAAGATTATGCTACTAGACACTTTGAGGCCGTGGCTCTGTTCTCCATCTAGGCTAACAAGGTGGCAAATGCTTTGATAGAGATTTTCAGCAGGGTAGGTTTCCCCAAGAGAAATACTAACTGACTGGGCTGTCATTTTCATATCAGACCTGCTGGCTTGTCTGTGGAAGCACCATGGAGTAAAGCACCTAAAGACAACCCCATACTATACCCAGACTAATGGTCTTGTGAAGAGCTTAAACTCTACACTAAAGACCATGCTATGGGCATTTGCAGACCAGTTTAAATTATTTGCCCCATCTATTGTTTGCATACAGGGAGGTGCCCCAAGAATCCACAGATTTTTCACCCTCTGAGTTACTGTATGGGCATAGGGTGAGGGGGCCTCTAGATTTGATTCGTGATGAGTGGCAGAGTGACTGTGAATCCCACAAGGTGTTTGTTGTGGCACATGTCCTAAACTTCAGGACAAGGCTCAGGAAGCTTATGGGCTTGGCCCAGGAGAACTTGGCAGGAGCCCAACAGTAGGAAAAAGGTCTGGTGTGACAGGAATGCTAGAGCCAGAGAGTATGCTGTGGGACAGCAGGTAATGGTGCTTATTCCTGTCAGACACAATAAGCTGCATGCAGCTTGGGAGGGGCCCTTCAAAGTGGTAAGGAAGGTCAGTGATGCTAACTACATGGTAGAACTGCTAGGCAGGAGGAAGGCGCACAAATTGTATTATGTTACATGATGTAGCCTTACCATGATAGGGAGACCCTTGTGCGAAGTATTTACAGTGGATGGAAGGAGGAGTCTTAGGGGGATCTGGTGAGTGATCTCGGTGAGGCTCGGACTGATACCTTGGGGGAAGGGGTAGCAATGTCCCAGCAGCTATCCCCTACCCAGGTCCGAGAAATCCAAGCAGTGTTACAGGACTTTGGGGACATGTTCACTGGGAAACCAGGGTGCACCCACCCAATGCAGCACCGTGTGGCTGCAGGACCCCAAAGACCTATCAAGCAGACCCCTTACAGGGTGCCTGAATGAGTCAGACTCTCTGGGAGAAGATACAGGAGATGTTGGAACTGGGAGTAATCCAGGAGTCCAGTATTCCCTGGGCCTCTCCATTGGTGCTACTACTAAAGACGGATGGCAGCAGAAGGTTTTGTGTGGACTACAGAAGACTAAATAGTCACACAGTGTCAGATGCTTACTGCATGCCTAGGACAGATGAAGCATTAAAGAAATTGGGTGTAGCTAAGTATCTGACTACTAGTGATCTGACCAAGGACTACTGGCAGGTGCCCTTGACTCCCAACATTAGAGACAGGTCAGCCTGTATGTCTCCTTTTGGCTTCTATGAGTTCAAAGATGTCCTTTTGGATGGAAAAGACCCAGCAACTTTCCAGAGGCTGGTAGAGCATATCTTAGCAGGAGGTTATGCTATTGCTTACATGGATGATACTGCTATCTACACCCATTCCTGGCAAGAGCAACTTCAGCATGTCAGGGAGGTACTGGGCAGACTGCAAAAGGCAGAATTGACAATTAAACCCAGTAAGTGTCATGTAGGTATGGCAGAGGTCTCCTACCTGGGACATGGAGTAGGGAGTGGTAAGATCAGGCTAGAACCTGCCAAAGTGGAAGCCATTCGAGCATGGCCTGCCCCTGTTATCAAAAAGCAGGTGAGGGCATTCTTAAGGACAGTGGGGTACCATAGAAAGTGTATCTCGAATTATACTACAATAGCTCTTTCCCTCACAGACCTGACAAGAAAATAGGTTCACAGTAGGCTATCAGCCCAAGGGCCTAAGTAAGCCTATCCAACAAGGTTCCCGGGTTTACGCCACCCAAGAAAGTTAATTTCCTGTGCCCCTGTCAAGCAAAGCCACAGAAGTGATCCCCAGTGTGTATTTCTTGTTTCACATCCACTCATCAAGATTTTTCTTGAAGAGTGCTAATGAGGAACTTTGCTTGACATAGATGGGTAGCTCGTTTCAGAGTATAGGAAGTCTCTGGGACAGGAATATATCTCTCCAGCATGTCCTGTTTATTGTGGTGACAAGGTTTAGGTCCCTAGAGCAAGTAGCTCGGAGGGATTGGGATTTCTTTAGGTGTAGCATGTCCAGCAGCTCTTTGCAGTTTAAAATAGCTTTATATGTTAGGCAGAGATCTCCTCGGAGTAGACAATATGCTACAGAGTAAAGCTGGAGTTTTTTGAGACGGTCAGTGTAGGGCATCTGTTTGAGGCTAGTAATCCTCTTTGTGAGGTACTTCTGTGGCCTTTCCAGCTGCTGCAGATGTTTTGTGAGGTACATTCCAAAAGGGGCATTGTACTCTATAATGGGTCTAATGAGTGCTGAGTAGAGGGGAACAATGACCTCATTTTTCCTGGATGAGAACCCTTTTGTGATGAGGTGTACCACATAAAAGGATTTCCTGACTACTGTGGTGATGTGATTATCAAAGGAGAGACTACTGTCCACCAGGGTCCCAAGGTCTCTTATCACACATTCAGCATTAAGTAGACTGTTGTTTATGTGGTAGTTCATGGGTACAGAGTTTTTACCAAAGGGGATGACAACGCACTTTTTGGCATTGAGCTTGAAGCCATGTCTCTGACACCAGGCATCTGTCTCAGTGAGGCCCTTCTGTAGGATCTCCACATCATTTTGGGACTCAACTATGGCTGCTAGTTTGCAGTCATCTGTGAACTTCATTAGCCAGAGGCCTTCTGTGTTAGCCTGTGCTTCAGAGAAGTAGATACCATACAGGAGAGGTCCCAGGACTGAACCCTGTGGTACTCCACTTGTCACTGGTTTGAAGTCAGATTTGGAGTCTGCAACTTTTACAGTGTGGGTTCTGTCAGTGAACCATTTGGCAACCCATCTTGTAATGTAGGGATTTATACCTAGTTTTGTGAGTTTAGCTATAATTCCAAAATGGGGGATGTTGTCAAAAGCCTTGGCGAGGTCAAGATAGGCTGTGTGAACCACATTATCCTCATCTATGGCTTTGGTGACTGCCTCAAAGAAGTCGATCAGGTTCAGAAGGCATGAGCTGCCTTTCACAAACCCAAACTGGGTAGGGTCCAGAGTTTGGAGGTTACCAATTTCTTTGTTTATAAGTTCCATGATGATACGTTCCATGGCCTTGCAGACCAGGCTCTTCAGGCTAATAGGGCGATAGTTCCCAGGATCAGTGGTGGCTCCCCCTTTGTGGAGTAGGATAACTGTTGCTGTGTGCCATTCAGTGGGCACAAAGCCTAACGTGAGACTATGACTGAACATGGCGCTTAGGTGGGGAGCCAGTTTGTTCTGAAGTTCATGTAAAATGCAGCCTGGGATGTTGTCCGGTCCCATGAATCCTGTGTTTTTGGTTTTAGAGAGTGCAGCTTTTATAGGTTCATAGGTAGGTAACTAGGCTATTGGCCCTAGGGCCTATACAAGCCTAGCCAAAAAGGTACCCTGGATTTCATCACCTAAGAAAATTATTTTTCTGTGCCCCTGTCAAGCAGAACCACAGAAGTGATCCCCGGGATGAATTTCTTATTACCCATCCAATCATCAAGATTTCATTTGACATAGATAGGTAGTCTGTTCCAGAGTATGGGAAGTCTCTGGGACAGGAATCTATCCTTCCAGCATGTTCTGTTTATTGTGGTGGCAAGGTTTAGGTCCCTAGAGCGTGTAGCACGGAGGGATTGGGATTTCTTTAAGTGGAGCATGTCCAACAGCTCTGGGTTTGACATAACTTTGTATGTTAGGCAGAGATCGCCTCTGAGTAGGCGATATGCAACGGAGTAAAGCTGGAGTTTTTTTGAGACGGTCTGCGTAAGGCATCTGTTTGAGGCCAGCAATCCTCTTTGTGAGGTATTTTTGCAGCCTTTCCAGTTGTTGTAGATGTCTTGTGAGGTGCATACCAAAAGGGGCGTTGTACTCTATAATGGGTCTAATGAGTGATGAGTAGAGGGGAACAATGACCTCTTTTTTTCTGGATGAGAAACCTTTTGTGATAAGGTGTGCCACGTAGAAGGATTTCCTGACCACTGTGGCAATTTGATTATCAAAGGAGAGACTACTGTCCACCTGTGTCCCAAGGTCTCTTATCACACTTTCAGTGTTAAGTAGACTACCGCCTATGTGGTAGTTCATGGGTACAGAGTTTTTACCAAAGGGGATGACAATGCACTTTTTGGCATTGAGCTTGAGACCATGTCTTTGACACCAGAAATCTGTCTCAGTGAGGCCCTTTTGTAGGATGTCCACATCGTTAGGAGTTTCGATTATGGCTCCTAGTTTGCAGTCATCTGAAAATTTAGTTAGCCAAAGACCTTAGCCTGTACCTTAGAGAAGTAGATACCAAACAGGAGAGGACCCAGGACTGAACCCTGTGGTACTCCACTTGTCACTGGTCTGAAGTCTGATTTGGAGTCTGCTACTTTCACAGTGTGGGTTCTGTCAGTAAGCCAGTTGGCAACCCATCTTGTGACATAGAGATTTATACCTAGTTTAGTGAGTTTATCTGTAATTCCAGAGTGGGGGATGGTGTTGAACGCCTTGGTGAGATCTAGATCGGCTGTGTAAACCACCTTACCCTCATCTATGGCTTTGGTGACTACTTCAAAGAAGTCTAGCAGGTTTAGGAGACATGATCTGCTTTTTACAAACCCAAACTGTGTGGGGTCCAGAGTTTGGAGATCTCCAGTGTCTTTGTTTATGAGTTCCATGGTGATTTTACCTGCATAGATGTGATTACAGGGGACTCTGCATTCTTCCTGTATAGATATCGGCCCTTTAGGGGGTGAGGGGGGGGTAAA
Source organism: Protopterus annectens (assembly GCF_019279795.1). Lineage (NCBI taxonomy): Eukaryota > Metazoa > Chordata > Ceratodontiformes > Protopteridae > Protopterus > Protopterus annectens. The sequence continues at coordinate 1,629,185,820 of NC_056729.1, forward strand.
GTTAGCACTGAACCTATCTGCCAGGATGTTGGCAATATCAGTTGGTTCTGTAATTTTCATGCCATTGTGCTGTAACTCAGAGCAGATCTGGGTGTTGCCATTGAGGTTCTTGACATAGCTATAGAATGCTTTGTGGTTGCCCTTACAATCAGTGGCGATTTTGTTTTCACAGCTAGCTTTGTAGGATCTTATAAGGGATCTCAGCTTCTTACTGAGGCTGACCAGGGAGCTCCTCCACTCATGGGATTTTACTCTATTTTGCAACAGTTTCTTCCTTCTGTTGTACAGTTTGTTTATGGCAGGGGACCACCAGATTGGCTTTCTTTTTTTGGAGGATAGCATCTTGGTTCTGTTTGGGATAGCACAATCCACTCACTCGTGTAAGTGCTTATAGAGTGCATTTGTGTAGGATTCAGCAGTCGTAACTGTATTGTCCATCTGCATGGGTGTCATGAAGTTCACCAGTCCTGTCTTAAGAAGCATGAAGTTGACTTTGAAGAATTTTTTTACCATGGTTTCCTTAATGGTGGTGGGGGGGTGGATATCTAAGGTGATTAGCTTATGGTCAGACCTGACCTACGAGGAGTTGACTTCAGGTGTGGAACACCAGTCACTCATGTTGGTAATGACCAGGTCTAGGATATTGTTGTCCCTGGTGGGGTTGTGGATAAGTTGATCCAGGACATTGGAATTTATGAATTCCAGGAAGCACTGAAACAAAGGAGTTGGTACATGAGTAGTTTTCCCAGTTAATGGTGGGCCAGATAAGGTAATGTGGACTCCAGCATGTGAGAAGGCAGTCCAGGAGCTTTGGGAGGACCCCCTGTGCTAGCCAGCCAACAAAATCCAAAGTTACTATGGTGGAGCCTATGGTTACAGGCAGATGATATGACAGTGCAGCACTGCAATGGTGTCAGCAATGCCAAGGGAGATGGAATCTCAAGATAAGGTATGGGGTAACATATTTGCAGATGGGCTTCTTTCCTTCAAGCCACGCATGTCAAGGGTTACTTTAAAAACTAGCTTGAGTCTTCGAAGGGGGGAGAGATGTGATGATATTGGCTAGTGCCAGCATAGCCAGCTAGAGTTCTGTAAAAAATTATATGTCCTTTGAAAATCAAACTGATTTATACAAGATGCTTGTATTAGAAATGTATAAGAACTGTATGTCATTTGAATATCAAATTGATTTGCACAAATGCTTATGTTACCAATGTATTAGAACTGTATGGCATTTGAAAAATCAAAATGTGCTTGTAAAGTTGCTAGTGTTAAAAAATATATCAAAATATATCAAGCTGGGCAGAGAAGGAATATACATGTGAGAATGTATGTATATATGTTAGTAAAGGACACTGGAAGAGAAGTGGTTAACCTCAGTCCAGTTAGTTTTGGAAAATTCTTGAAATTAAATTAGCTGTTAAGCCATAAACATGGCATCCCACTGTGCTGAACTGAACTGGAGACGGTAAGTCTGGAAGAAGCCTTGTTCATTAGCTCAGTAAAAAGAGGGGGAGCCCCAAGCACTAACATAAACATTTAGATGTGTATTGTAGCCATCTATGCTAAATTCCTGCCTCAGCTTCAAAGGGTGATACTCTGAGAACCTAGAGTCAGATGACCAGATGAGGTCCTTCTGCCGGCCATCTTGGAAATTATGTTTTAGATATTACAGAGAGTGTTGTTTCAATATTGAGTATTCCACCTTGGACCTGACAACAAGAAGGAGCATTCACCACATTATCTGCCTTGCTCTATTAAGTAAGTGTGGAATAGTAATTCTCCTAGATTCGGTCAGGAAAATATAGTGAAGCTTAGTATAGATATTGTTTTTCTTTATTTGTCTGAGTCTGTCATCAATGTTACTTTCAATATTTCCTATGATTTGATCTTTGCAGTTTACTGTAAATAAATACACAGTATTTTCATGTGCTTTCATTTATTATTAAATATATTTAAAACTTTTATTGTGGCTGGTCCTTTAAGAAAATATTTAACCTTTGAGAGTGCTTATTTATTTGGTGACACTGTGTGAGCCCCTCCAGAAGGCCTAGCTATCTTGGTCAACTACTGCCATTTGTAATAGTATTAATATTACACAGTATAATTTGACACCCTTTGTTAAGGGCCTTAAGAGTAGCTGATTGTGGAGTGTCTGATAGCACTTATAACTACCTTATATTCTGGGCAGAAGGAGGCACAGCAGGTAAATCTGTGCCAGCCTTTCCCAGGTGTGTGAAAAATCAAATCTCATAGTACGTGTGTGTGTGTGTGTGTGTGTGTGTGTGTCTGTGTGTGTGTGTGTGCGCGCACGTGTGTGTGTGTGTGTGTGTGTGTGTGTGTGTGTGTGTGTGTGTGTGTGTGTGTGTGTGTGTGTGTGTGTGTGTGTGTGTGTGTGTGTGCCTGCTACTGTGGGCAGGGACACGATCCACTGGTTTCACAGAGAGGATGCTGGAGGACTTGGCTTGGACACTTGGCTGAGGACCTAACCCTACAGCTGTATTATTGGAGGCCTGGAGGGAGACAGATACAAAGAAATCCCGACCCCGTGCTGAGTGTGTTCCCTGTGTGCTCTTACGGGAAATTGTACTTGGTGCAGAGAGCTCCATCTGGAAATACTGAGTGTATCCATTTGTATTTTAAGTGAAAGTCCCTCTCCAGTGTCAGTGGTGAGGATTCAGGCTCCTTGACTGCTGGCCTAGTAAGGGGTCATTGTAGTGTCAAAGTCACAAACTAAAAGTCAATGCAAAGCAATGCATTATAGTGCCTTTTGGGAAAACTTCCACCCAGATTATTTATTCCATCGATAGGACACCCTTAAGAGTTGATCTGGTAGTCTGGAATCTGGGAAGATATGTAGACAGTAATCAGGCCTTTGACTATCATGTGGCCAAGATAGTACGAAAAACTTAGAAGTAAGGGCATGGCATCCATGTCCAAGAAAGTCATAGTGCCACTTGTTCAGCACTTATCAGACCCATCATTGAGTATAATGCCTCTTTGGCATGTACCTGACCAGACATATGCAACAGCTGAATTGCCTAAAAGGCTTCTTTACTAGGAGAATCCAAGGTATAAACACATTTTTCTTTATGGGTCATCTTACAGCTCTATCTCTACACTCTGACTCCTACAGGTTACTGAAAGGTGGTCTTATGCCTGGCATGGAAGGCATCCTCAAATCCAGTTCTAATAGACCTTTACCAGATCTGCAAAATGAAAAGCATCAAAATCACTAGACCCAAGGATTTAAATTTTGCTTGTGACATAAATACAACATATTGGTGAGACAGATATGTGTCATATGATTCCCATGCTCTGGAACAGGCTCACATTCATGCGAAGCAGAGCCCATCCCTAAACCTATTTAACCATAACCTTGACCAACAGATAGGAAATCAAAAATTCACCCTGGCTCTGGCCTCCATGTCTCTGACAGACAGAGGTAGACAGTAATTTCCAAACTGACATACCCCACCACTTAATCTCAAAAAATTTCCTAACATCCTCCCCCCTAATAAATGTCCATAATACATGAGGACACAACTGGTTGGACTGCACAGTGAGGCTTATAAAGGCCCTGGTGGTCATTAGCCTAGTATATACCTATGAACCTATGTATCTCACTAAACATATCAAACAATTAGAAAGACCCCTAATGCTCCTAACCAAAAAGATCACAGGCCGAACGTTCATAAGCTAATAAAATAGGCTGCAATCTCTGTCCCTATATTCAGTGCTTTATATAATTTTGAGGGGAGATCACTGTTCTGCTTAGTGCCCCATTAGAGACCTGATTGCCCTAATCCTCCTGTTTGTCTGCAAAATCCAGTATCTCCACCAGTATTAGAACCAGGGACTTAAATCAAACAGATAAATAAAACACAATGAAGGGATAGGTGCCTCCCAAACTTCTGGAATAAACCTCCCTTGTATGTTAAGCTGTGAGACTCACAACCTTCCTTTAAACATAAACTAGAGGACTAGATGGATCTCCAGAAATTTACTCCAGGACTGACCGGTACGTCCATCCTGCAGAAACAGGGTGCTGTCTGAATTAGGATACTGGCATGATGAGAACTGTTATGAGACTCAGTGGCCTTAGAATACCTATGGGTCTATAACTATCAAATGAAGTAGCTTATTGATGGCATGGCAGATATCCTGGGCTTCTTGTTCAATGGGTCCATATGAAGACATAGTAATCAAAGTACTCCCTATTCCCCTTTATTATATTTGAGTCTAACTTTCCCTCTGTCTCTGTCCTTTTCCCCTTCTAACTTCATTCACTTACTTTAACATCTACTATTTCTCTTCTTATATTAAGCCATTGGTTAGGTACTGGTGCACAAAGCCATGGTTACTCAAGTTCCCTGTATCATGTGCTATACCTTCCATGGTATGAATGAATTTATAATTTTGTTCTTAGCTGTTGTATAGATTGCAATGTCTTATTTGCTTAAGCTTAGTCTGTCTCACAAGTAACTTTATTAAACATAATAGAATTCATGAACTGCATGAACCGACAAGCAATATAACATTTTATCTTGCACTTACATCTGTTCACTTCAAAATTAATATTGTGATTTAAAGGAAACCATAGTTTATAAACTTTAATAAGCAAAACCCAACTATATACATTTTAAACCATTGCTCAAAAAATATAATCAATCTAAAAATGTCCACAGTGGATTAAGTGGTGATACGTCATCTGGAAAGAAGGCGAAAATGCAAGCAAATATGAGGGCCTACCTAGAGGCATCTTCCCTACTTCTCAATAAAAGAGTGCACCATTTAAGTTTTTTCAATGATAAAATGTATTGGATTTTCTGTTAACATCACCCCTCGAGGTAAGGTCCCCGTGAAAGTTTTTTATTTGATTACCATATAGGTACAGCAGTTTTAACAACCCTTGGTTTGATAGTTCTTGCAGATATTCCATTTTACAGCTAAATAAGACCTAACTGCAGATCACACCTGTACTAGCCATTGTATCCAGTCATCCATCAATAGCTTCCTAAGAGGAGGGTCTTTCTGTAAAAATATGCTGCTATAGGAGTCACCTGTATTCTAAAAACTTGTTCTATTAACTTAACTAGCCTCTGCCGAAGTATGGGGGCGGTCTCAAAATGCCAAAATGTTCCATTATGGATGCAATGGAGTTGCAGGCACTGGGCTTGCTTAATATACCCTTTTTGAAAACTGGCAAGGTCCAGTAGCCTTTGTGAATGCATAATATGGTTTTCTCATATGCATATGACATTTTACTAGCTAATCTTAGATTTCTCCAGTAGACACTTCTAGCATCTTTATTCTTAGCTGAGATGTTAATTGTGTTGAGCCATACATTAAGTATACAGCTGGCTTCTTGTCAAGAAGAGGAAATCAGGGCTATGTACAGTCTTGATGGACTAAGGCATTTCACAGTGGGTGACTCGCCTATCAGAAGCCTTAGTGACTCAAGAAGAGAAAACTGGGCTATTGGCTCACACTTGGGAAATAATGACCTACTAATCAGTGCATATATGCTTACAGACTCCACTTTTTAAACCTTCAAAGCTATCTAAGCATTGATGCCCTTGTGCGTTTGTAGTGAAGTCTGAAAGTGACATAATACTTGTGTCCTCTCATTCTCAGTCTTGAATCAACCTACTCTCAACTTTCAAGCATGAAGATCCCCAGAGCAAAATACAAGATCCCCACACCTTCGCCTATGACATCTGTATAGTGTAAGCAAGGCTTTTGCAGTTAGATTTAAATAATGCCATCTTCTAAGCTGACCAGGGATATGATCTGAACACCAACTCAGCCCTCAGGTTGATAATGAATATTACCTTCAATAATTGCCAAAATAAGGGGCTCTCTGTGAAGATATTAGAAAGAAGGAAAGCTTTAGCATATCTTCCTCATTTCTGGAATTTCCAGACCAGAGTTCACTGAAGGGCTGATGGCCAGAGCCCTCCTTCCTCCTCATATAAATTGTTGAGATAACCACATGACCTTCCTCGGCCACAACTGTATATATGTGTGTGTGTGTGTGAGTGTGTGTGTGTGTGTGGTATGAGTAGGTTCCATAATATATAGAATAGACATGGAGCCAACACCATTTTAATAGCTGTAATGTGGCCAACCAATGAGAGTCCAAGTTTTTGCCATATGTGTACCCACACAAAAAGCTTTTCCCACAGAATTTTCAGGTTATGTTTAAGCATGTTATACAAATGACTATGCAGGTATATGCCTAAATACTTAGTAGGAGTCCACCCACTCAAAAAAAGTCACCCGGTGTAGTTGTCGCCATTGAACTGATGCTGTTTTAAGAGAAAAGACTGTCATCCTGCTTGAGTTCATTTTTAAGCCTGACAGCTTATAGTACCACTGTAGCATGCCTTTAACCTGGGCTATGTCCCTATGAGGGCTTCTGGTTAGACAATGCAGTCATCTGCAAATAGCAAGGCTTTCATTTCTATACTGTCCATTGTCCAACCATGCACCCCATCCTTCCCGATGTAAGGGTTCTTTCACCAGCAAAAGCAGGGATGGGGATGGGGATAGGGGAAAGCCTAGATAAGTGCCTCTACCAAGGGCTATGTAGTCTAACGGGTCTATACTGGAACATCGAAGTTTCACAACTTCGAATGTTCTAATATCGACCCCTATTCAGCGAACGCTGAAAATAGCGAAGCTGCAGAAAACAGAATTTGGTTGTCCGTTTCTGTCACTTCGCTATTTTTAGCACTGTGGTGGAAAGTTATGGGTCGTGTTCAGGTAAGTGTGTGATTGTGTGGACGTGAGGGTTAGGGCAGGTTAGGTGAGTTAGGGTTGGGGCACAGGTCGGGTAAGTGTGCGATTGTGTGGACGTGAGGGTTAGGGTGGGTTAGGTGAGTTAGGGTTAGGGAGCGGGTGAGGTGAGTGTGCGATAGTGACGGACCTTAGGGTTAGGGTTTGGGTTAAGGTAAGTGGATAGTTATTGGTGTATGTACAGTTTAGTGCAGGGTTAGATGTAAGATTTTAGGTGTATATGTGTGGATTGCTGTTTGTTTGGTGTGCTTGTGTTGTATGTATGTGTTTCGGAACAGCAAATGTTTTCCCTAGGAAAAAATTTGCTGTTCTGCATGTTCGATGTTGTCAGCGTTCGCTGAATAGGGGCTGATATTAGAACATTCGAAGTTATGAAACTTCGATGTTCTAATATAGACCCAGTCTGACAACATATTATTTGTAAGAACCCTTGCTGAGGGTTGTTATATAAGGTTTAAGTTGCTTGGATAAAGCTAGTGGGAAAAGCTATTACTTGTGTAACTTCCCAAAGGTAGTCCCACCTGATAGGGTCAAACGCTTTTCTGAAGTCTACAAAGATGGGTATTGCTGGATAGGGTCTACTGCTAGACTTTGAAAATAAAGCTGTAGGGTCTGCATATAGTCTGTATGTTCCTGTCTATTATGAACCCTGCCTGAGTGATGGAGATAATCTATGGCAGCACGTTTGTGAGTCCACCAAAATCTTTGCATACAGCATAATATCTGTTTTTTTAAGGAAATGGGTCTGTAGCTAGTGACCAGTGTACTAGCTTTACCAGGGTTGGATAGGATTGTAACTATAGATGTGAGAGAGGATGAAATAATAATGCCACCGCTCTGTATGCTTTAAAAAGTATTGAGAGCGGTGTGACACTTTGTGAGGACATAGCTTGATATATGTCAACATTGAGCCCACCTGGCCCTGGTTATTTGCCTTTAGGAGATGTGTTTAAGACTTTGGTCACCTCAACTTCCAATATGGGGGAATCATGCATTGTGACATGCTCCACAGAAAGCTTAGAGAGCCAGAGTTTATTTAAAAAATCTCATATTACCTCAGTAGTGAGGGGGTTGCAGTATTACATTTAGCACAGAGCCTTCTGTTTCTTGAAAAGCTTTGCTGATGCTTTCAGCTGACTATCAATTTGCCCCTGTTTTTATGTCTCTGATCCCAGGAATTATGGTCCATCTCTTATGAAGTTTTATTTTATATACCAAGACTTGCCTGTTTTGGTCCACTCTGCCCAAGCTTGTGTGGTTGTCCCTTCTAGATGCAACTGTTCCCTATTCTTTTCAACTAAGCTCTCCAGCCTCTTGAAACATTTTGTGCATCTTTCCGTACTGTATATGAAAAATGGCCCGATAAGCTAGGTAAGCATGTACGCTGTGTTGGTGCCATGATGTACATACTTCTTTGAAAGCTCACTGGCCATAGAGGTTTTTTTGAGTAAACCTAAAACAGCCTCTCCTTGCATTCATCTATTAGAAAGGGTTCCCTTCTTTCTCTGTGCATAAGATCTTAAATGTGGCCCCCTTATTCAACAGCCAAAAAATAATGTGTCCTGGCCTTTGATCTTTACTCCTTGGTGGCCTTAATGAGCAGTGAGACATTTTGATCTCATATCTAGAGCTTCTGTCAGACTCTTTACTAAAAATGCACAGAGGTCTCCTTTTTCCACATTTTTGCTTAGAACCACAAGTTCATAGGTTCATAGGCAGGTACTAGGCTATCGGCCCAAGGGCCTATGTAAGCCTAGTCAACAAGGTTCCCTGGCTTACGCCACCCAAGAAAGTTATTTTCCTGTGCCACTGTCGAGCAGAGACACAGAAGAGAGCCCCGGGGTGTATTTCCTATTTCCAATCCACTCATCAAGATTTTTCTTGAAGAGTGCTAATGAAGAACTTTGCTTGACATAGATGAGTAGCCTACCCCAGAGTATAGGAAGTCTCTGGGACAGGAATCTATTCCTCCAGCATGTCCTGCTTATTGTGGTGACAAGGTTTAGGTCCCTAGAGCGTGTAGCTCAGAGGGATTGGGATTTCTTTAGGTATAGCATGTCCAACAGCTCTGGGTTTCACATAGCTCTATATGTTAGGCAGAGATCACCTCAGAGTAGGCAATATGCTACGTTTTTTGATACAGTCAGTGTAGGGCATTTGTTTGAGTAATCCTCTTTGTGTGGTACTTCTGTGGCCTTTCCAGCTGCTGCAGATATCTTGTGAGGTACATTCCAAAAGGGACATTGTACTGTATAATGGGTCTAATGAGTGTCGATTAGAGGGGAGCAATGACCTCTTGTTTCCTGGATGAGAACCCTTTTATGATGAGGTGTGCCAAGTAGAAAAACTTCCTGACTACAAAGGAGAGACTACTGTCCACTTGGGTCCCAAGGTCTCTAATCACACATTCGGTGTTAAGTAGATTGGTGCCTATGTGGTAGTTCATGGGTACAGAGTTTTTACCAAAGGGGATGACACTGCACTTTTTGGCATTGAGCTTGAGGCCATGGCAGAAATGGCTGCGACCTTCTAAGTCTACTATCCTGTGATGAGAAAGCAAAAACAGCTCAGATGGAGTAGTGGTACATTGCTCTGACTATGGTATACAGGTTCCTGGGTTCAAGACTGGGCAGGGCTGATTAATAAAAAGTATCAAAACTGTTCTCTGCTCTGGTACATTTCACAGTTACTGTTGATGGTACTTTAAAGTTTGATTAATATGTCCATCAATTATATATAAAAACTAACAAAGACATGATCTCAATTTTTATAAGCTTTTCAGAGCAGGTTACCATCTTTAAATATTCATACATTCATCAGTGTAATAAGGCCCTCTTTGGAATATTCTGAACCATTATTATGGTCTCCCTTAGAAAGGTCTGGAATGATCAGTTACAGGAAATCCAAAACTGGTGAAAGAAATATATATTGCTTCAGAAACCATTATTACCATACAAAACTTAAAAAAAAAAACAGGAGGAAAAGAGACAATTTAATTATCACATGTAGGATCCACTTTAAAATCTTGAATTACTTAAATATCAAATTTCAGTATCTTGAGACGAAAGCGTCGAAAATACAGTTATTCAAAACTACATTTTCATCGAATCTGCAGCAGTAGTTGTCCTGTGTTTTTGTTTTAGGTTGCTGTCTCTAAGGTATAGTGTATTATGGGGTTGGTGGCTGACGTGTTTATGTCCAGAAATCAGTAGATTTGTGTTTTTAAGGGTTTTGGGTAGAAATATTTATTTTTTAATTGTTTGGGAAGTTTTACGAGTAGGTTGGTGTAGGTAGGTGAGAGTGTGTATATGTAAGTGTTGATTTTTTTGCACATGTGTAGTGTGTGTGTTTCTCATGGGTGTACGTGTGAAAGTGTGCAGTGGAAGTGTGGAGCACCTAGCAGTGGGCTTGTTGTATTGTTTGTGGCAGTATGACCTTGGAGTTGGTGGATATATAAGTAGTGGGGTGGCCCAAGCCCCCCACATGGGGCGTGTAGGGGGGCTTTCCCCCTTGCTTATATGTAGATTTCTTGGGTGTTTTTGGTGTGTGCATTGTGTTGGTTTGTTATGGTGTGCGGTGGATGGTTGTGTTTGTGTGGTGGAGGGTGTATTAAAAAACAGAGCATCGCAAACTGACAATTCGGTATTATGAATTTTCAGTATTGCGACATTCTTTTTTAGTTTTTCGTTGTAGTGGGTTTTAAACATTCTCATCTTAAGATACTGAAATTTGATATTTCAGTATTTCGAGATTTGAAAGTGGACTCCACATATAAAGTCATTATTGACAATTACCTTTCTGATGCTCTTAAATGGCACAGAACAGATTTAGACTTTCATCTACATAGTTCGGGCCAGAACCTAAACCTGGGAGATGGTTTGCAGAATGAGCAGCTCTACTATGAAACAAACTTCCATCTGAAATGTAAAGTCAGAAGGCCTTGGTAATTTTTAAACAAGGGCTGGATGAACTTCTGGAGGAGAAGAAATGTACAATATGGTAAACAGATCAGATCAGATGTGTTGTGTTATAGTGATTTTTCTACTTACTGTATGTGAAATTGTGTAAGGGTGTGTATACAAACAATGGAATTCACAATTACTAGGCTACAGGAAGGAGGTTGTTCTCTCTGCCAAGTACAATATGAAGGTGGCCTATTACAATTCCTCCAGGAGTTAAACACATGAAAGCAATCAAAGAAGACATTAAAACAATTTGCAGCTGAAAACTGAGTTAAAGGGATAAACAAGTTTTAGAAACATTTTTTGCAAAACAAAACAAAATATGTAAGAAAATGTTTGATGCCTAAAATGTGAAGATGAACTGCTAGATCACAGATTTTGCAAGGTACAATTTCAGAAGAAAATATTTTGAAATTTTGGTTTAAGCAACCCTGCGACTACGTGCCACATTCTTCTCTTTCCAGCCACGTTGTCAGAAAGTGCATTCAGTTCACTTTTAGCAATCAGAGGTACAACATGCAACAAAATTCATGTGTTCAGTTATGTAAGACTTGCTCTTACTAAAGCAACAAAGCCATCACTTGCGAAAATCTGAGTGAGACGATGAAGTATGCATGAATAAAGGTAATTTTTTCTTACTTTTATCTAACTTGAGTGTTGCCATTTTACCAACTATGGCACACATGTTTACTGCCAGTAATGTGGCAGTTTGGAAATGGGAAAGCCCAGTTTTTATATTATTTTGTCACTTGGTTTATTTAATCCTGCCTGCACTGTCTCTCAGTACCCTGCATCTAGGTTCCATCTATTGGCATCTTGACAGCCATTTCAGTACAAGCTGATATGAACAAAATGACACTTGGCAATTAGTATATAACAAAATTCAACAGTGCAGCCACAGCGGATTAATTCCAACTTACATCAACAAAAGAACGATTCAGTAAAAAACAATTTTTTTTTCCAGTTGGTGGGGACACATTTTACACAGCATTAACTAGTGAAGTTTCCAGTGAAAAAAAATGATGAAAACTACTATATTTCCTGGTGCCAAGAGTACAAAGTAGTGTTCATAGAATTAAATAATGGGGGAACTCCATATCTAATACAAACCATTACCTGCATGCTGTAAAGAAATTAGTCTGACTACAGCAATCTGCCAGGGATCATACAGGCAATTCAGGGACTACATCCTAGCAGTTACCATCTCAGAGGATCAGCACATCTTCTTTCAAACGTCTTGTCCTGCTGAACCAAAAAGGTATAAGGTCCACATTATTACAATTGGCAAAAAGGTCAGACTTTGAGTGCCCGTTTCCCAGAAGATCTTGAACCCACTGGTCTCCATTACCCTCACCTCCAGCAGAGGATTGGAAGTGTGACTGAGAAACCAACAAAGTAAGTATGTTTCATTCCAGCCAGGGAAAATGAGAGATGCTGCTAGACCTGCATCACTTGTCTACATCAGGCAGGTTAACTGCCTGCTGCCATTTTTATTAACATACCACACCAAGGCCTGCTTGTCTTACTACAGGAAAATAGAGTTTTGGTCGTGATTTCATTTCCAAAGCTTAGTGGGAAAAAATATTACCCTTATTTCAAATATTTTTATGTGAAACCCATTAAGTGAGGACTTCATTTTCCTCATACAAAGGAGGATCTCAAGTGGGCTCCTACCGCCATCAATGACGTATCCATCACTAGGAAATGCAAGAAGACTGGCTGCAGGAAGGCCAACCTTATATTTAGACTACTGGGAACATCTCTAACTATGCAGCCCAGTGACAGTGGTATGACACTAGCAGATGGCCCATAAGGGCATGACATCTCTACAGCCACTGACATATCACTGCCCACTGATGTATTTCAGCTGTAGATATGTGAATGTGAAAATAAGTGCCTCATCTATGAAGCATGAAAGGTACAGAAATGTCAATGCTTCCAATCACAACAGCATCCAAACCAGGGTTGCCAAGACTATGACTTCTGGGTAATCTCTGTGGGCAAGAATGATCAACTCAGATGTGTCAAACTCTATCCTGATAAAGGAAATCCCCACTAAAGTGACAAGACAGGACTTTTCAGTTTATGGTTATCCCCAGGGCCTGCAACTATGTAAGGACCTAGGCAAGGGTATCTCCAGCAAGTCCCTTGAAAGGGCCATCAGAAGCCAATCATCCACTGACAGGAACACAAAAGGCTTCTCTTGCAATCCTCCATTACTATATTAAGTACACTGATAAACAGTCTGTGTACAGAGGAGAAACCAAATTGTAACATTTTATACTGAACTGAAAGCCTGCCCAGATTTAATCAAAGGAATCTGCTGCACAGACCCAGACTCCTACATGTGAAAAGCACCCGTCATGTCTGTCATGTTTATCGATACCACTGAGGTACCACCACAGGAAAACAGTTATAACCCTCTAGAGAATTAAACAACCAGAATTTGACAGACTGGATGTGCTCTTTAAAGTCTTTGAGGTCACAGAACAGAACCCTCCCATTATCTTAGGGAAAAAGAAGAATAAAAGTAACAACATAATGTACAGTTGTGTACACTTACCATAAATGTAGATGTTCAAGTGTATTCACTGTTGCAGTCATCACCTGTGGGTTATCCCTGCTGTGGTAGCCCTTGGCCGACCCGAATACCAGAATCAATGTTTTTCTGCGTTGGCTGCTGTCGCTTGCTGGCTGATGTCAGGTCATCAGTGCTATAAAGGAAGACAGCTGACGCCATTACATCAGTTTTTCTTGCCCCAACCAGTCAGAGGCCCAAGTAAATATGGTAAAGTGGTCCTGGTGGCTAAAAGCCACTGTTACAAACTTATGTCTCCCTAAAGAAAGAAGATATAACGGGGAGGGTGGGTGGGAAACCAGGTCTGCAACAGTGAATACACTCGAACATCTACATTTATGGTAAGTGTACACTGTACTATGTTCTTCCTGTTTCACTGTTGCAGTCATCACCTGTGGGAAGATTCCCAAAGCTGAGGAGAGGGGTGGTAGGATTATTAAGAAACCTAGGAATGGGTCAGCATGCCCTGCAGAACTGCAGAGGCAAGCCCTGCCCTAGCCTTAGAAAATAAAGGTACGTGGTAATGCTTGGTAAAGGTACGGACAGAAGTCCAGGTGGCCACTTTCAGGATGTCCCTTGTGGGAACTCTTCTGAGGAATGCTGTGGAAGTGGAGGCTTCCCTAGTGGAATGGGTTCAAATAGACTTGGGGGGGTTCCCATGCAAACTGTAGCAGAAATGGATAGAGTGATATCCATTTGGAAATAGTTTGTTTGGAAATGGGCTTCCCCTCTGCCCCTGGGGCAAAGCTGACAAGTAGTTGGTCCATTTTCCTGAAGGGTTTAATATGGTCCATATAGTATCTGAGCTGTCTGTGCATGTCTAGTGAGTGCAAAACTTGTTTGAGGGTTAGGAAAGAAGGTGGGTAGGTTAGGAAAGAAGGTGGGTAGGTGTATGGCCTGGTTGAGAGTTACATTAGATACCACCCTGGGCTTGTGAGGGATTAGTCCTCAGGGAGACCCTGTCTGCATAGAAGATGATGAAGGGCTCAATGGCCATCAGTGCCTGAAGTTCTGAAACCCATCTGGCTGAGGTAATAGCTAGGAGAAAAGCAGTCTTCCAGGAGAGGTATCTTAGTTCTGCTGAAGCAGCAGGTTCGAAGGGTGGCAAAGTTAGTTTTTCCAAAACATAATTCAGGTCCCAGGCTGGAGTGGGTGGCCTTCTGGGAGGTCTGATATTAGAAGCCCCTCTGAGGAATTGTTTAATCAAAGGATGGGAAAACAAGGGCTGTTCTGTATCAAAATGAGCCAAAATGGCTGAGGTGAAGATTTTAATAGAGAAGGAGAGGCCACTATTAAGTAGCTCCGCTAGGTAGTCCAGGATAAGAGGCATGGAAGGTTGTGAGGTACTGCCCCCTCTGGACTGGCTCCAGGAGCAGAATCCTTTCCATTTTCCTGCATAAGATATTCTGGTGCTGGGCCTTCTGACCTCTGTGATAATGTCTAGGACCTGTTTGCTTAACAGGGGCCCCTTGATTGCCTTTAGAGTATTAGCCATGCTGATAGTTTGAAAGCTGCAAGCCTGGGTGCAGCATTCCCCCCAAGATATGAGGTCTGAGATCAGGGGAAGCTGCCTGGGAGGCTGTGAGATCATGCGCAGTAAGGGGTACCAATGTTGTCTGGGCCAATCTGGAGCAATGAGGATGGGCTTTGGTCTCTCCTCCCTTATTCTGTTCAGTACCTTGGGGATAAGAGGCAGAGGAGGGAATGCGTACACAAAGAGTGTGTTCCAGGGGAAGGTCAAGGCATCCACCTTCTACGCTAGGTGGTGATACTCCCTAGTACAGAAATTTTTCAGCTGATGGATGGGATATGAAGCAAAGAGATCCACCTCTGGAGTCACCCACGCCTCAGTAATTTGTAAAAAGATTTTTCTGTGAAGCTGCCATTTGTGGGGGTCCAGTAAGTTTCTGCTTAAGTGGTCTGCCAGAGTGTTGTTGATCCTTGGTAGGTATTGTGCTATCAGAAGTAGTCCCATGGAAGAGGCTGCCAGCCACAGGTTCATGGCTAGCCCGCACAGAGGATAAGATTGGGTCACTCCCTGTTTGTTGATATACCACATTACTGTGATGTTGTCTGTTCTGATAAGGAGAACCCCTGGCTTGAGATGTGGTTTGAAGGATGTCAGAGCCTTTTGTACTGCCATAATTTCCCTCTGGTTGATGTGTAAGGAAGGTGCTGGGCATCCCAAAGACCTTGGGTGCACCTGCCTTCTAGGTGAGCACCCCAAGATATGTCTGAGGAATCTGTGGTAATGGTTTGCCAGGGTGGATGGTGGGTGAATGCAAGACCCTTGTTCTGGGCACAGGCCCCTATCCACCAGAGAAACTCGGAACTTATACAGGGGATCAGAGGTAGGGACGTCTCTAGAGGTTGAGAGTGCTGACACCAAAGTTTCTTTAGGTACCACTGAAGTTTTCTCATGTGAAGCCTGGCCAGAGGAAATAGAAGGATGCAAGATGCCATGTATCCCAAGGCTTGCAGGAACTTCCTCACAGTGAGGTGACTTCTGGAAGCCAGTTGGGTAAAATAGAAAGGCAGGAAGCTCTGCTTTTCTGGGGATAGGAAGGCCATTTGGGATGCTGTATCCAGCAGTGACCCCAAGAAAATGATCTTCCTGGAGGGTGTTTGCCTTGATTTCTTCTCATTGATGGTGTACTCTAAGGAGGTCAGGAGGGTTTTGACAAAGAGGATGTCCTTGAGGAGCTTTTCTTTGCAATCTGCCTGAATGTGGCAGTCGACCAGGTAAGGGTAAATTTGTATATTTTTCTGTCTGCAAAAAGCTATAGCGGGGGCTAAGCATTTGGTGAATACCCTGGGAGCAGTAGATAAGCCAAAGGGTAGCGCAGAGAACTGAAAGTGTTGTGAGCCTGCTCTGAAGCAAAGGAATTTCCTACAGGATTCTCTTATGGGGATGTGGAGGTAGGCATCTTTTAGATCTAGGGTAACTAACCAGGCATTATTTTTTGCCACCATAGGCAGCAGCTGCTGCAAACTTAGCATTTTGAATTTGGGGATGACCAGGAAAGTGTTCAGAATGGATAGTTCCAGGATGGGGCGCCAAGTACCCTCTTTTCTGGGAACAAGGAATAGTCTGGAATAAAAGCCTTTGCCTGTTTGATCTGAGGGGACAGGTTCTACTTCCCCTTGGGATATGAGAGTTTGGACTTGTTTCAGTGCCTCTGCCCACTGATTTAGAGGTAAGTCTGGGTATGCTCTTGGCATTGGGAGTTCACTGAAGGAGAATTTGTATCCCTGAGAAATGATCTTTAAGACCCATTGGTCCTTTGTTACAGAAAGATAATTCTCTTTGCATAGGGAGAGCCTTCCTCTTATTTTTTGGTGAGTGAAAACAGGGCAGACGGGGGAGAGGGAGTCATTGAATGTTTTTGCCGTAGAGGGATGACTTTGAACTTCCTACCTTTGGAGTGGAAGAGGTCCACTGTTTGGTTCTCTGCTGTCCCTGGGATAGATGTCTGGGTGGTCTGTCCCTGCGGTGTTTACCTTGCCCCTGTCTGTTAGGTGCAGGAAAGGACCAGTGTTTTGAGGGAAAATTCCTGCTGAACCTAGGAGGTTGTACCTGAAGGAAATTTTTTACTGTTTGCATAGATTTTTCTTTGTCCATCACTTTAAGCACCTCTTCTGCTTTTACTCCAAACAAGCAGTCCTTATCCAAGGGTGCATTAAATAATTTATATTTGACATAAGGGAGAGGTTGTTCCTTCAAACATGCATGTCTCCTAATGACAAATCCTGACACTGCTGCCCTGCTTGAGGCTTCTAATGCATCTTATCCACAGTGTAATGAATATTTAGCCACTAGACAAGTAGAGTGCAGTAAATCTACAAACTCTTTCGAATTGGCACAGTCAGGAAAGGTTGAAATATTTTGTTTTAATAGTTCCAAAGTGTGTTGTTGATATTTTAACATGTGGAACTGACAGCTGAGTGCTCTGATAGCTAAGGTTGCAGAGGTGTATGCTTTTTTACCCCATCTGCCCAGAGCTCTGGAGTCCTTGTCAGAAGGAGTAGTATTATTTGCAGAACTAGCCTTAGCTACTTTTGGTTCCTGTGTAATGACCTCTGGGTCTGCAGCAAAATTTCTGTGCAGGTATTTGTGAGAATCCGGTACTCTGTAATACCTGTCAGGTTTTCTGGGAGCAGGTGGGAGGACGTCAGGAGTTAAGATTCCTGGAAGACATCAACCACCTCTAAGATAGGGGGGATGGCCAAGGGTCTGTGCTGGGGCAGGTCTAGAAACTCTCTTAATCTTTTCTTAGACTGAGGGAAGTCCTGGGATTCCCAGTGGAAATGTTCTCTGAGGGTGTGAAGGGTTTCCCCAAAGGAAAGGTCTTCTGGTGGGGAGGCAGAAGTAATGGAATCCTCTGCATCTGAATCCTCTTAAGCAGTAAGAGGTTGTTGTTTCTCTTCAAAATCTGAATAATCAAACTCCTCAGAATCCTGTTCTGTCAGTATTTCAGGGGAAGGGTCTCTTCTCCTTTTAGAAGGTGCGGCCTGACTACTCCTGATAAGGGTGATAAGATCCTCCACCATTTTAAGGATTTGAGCTTGGGTGGTGGAGCAGGGGTAAAACGGTGGCTAGAAGTAGTTTTTCTGGGGGTGGCCTTGCCTCTAGGCCTAAGAGTATCCATCGGTCTGAGAGAAATGTTAGTTGGAGAAGACATCGTTTTTTGTCTAGATTCGGTAGTGCGAAAAACCTCCTCGGAAGCGGGTCGTGCCTCTGAACCCAACCAAGGCAGTGACAACCAAAGGCTCGGAAGACAAGAAGATTTCTGCAGCAGACCAGACTTCGAAAAAGTCTCAGTAGAGGACAGCAATTCCAGAGAACTGACAATCTGCTTAGTGGTAGAGTCGGAAGGCTTAGCCTTGTGTGGTCTGTCTCTATCTTTATCCTTACGTTTATTCGGAATGTCTACGGATTGTTGGCTGACAGACACCATTTCAGAATGCGAAGATGGAAGACGAAAATACCTGGCTACAAAAAGAGCTCTACAACGAATGGTCCTCGCATTAAAGAGGACACAGAACCAACAACAGGGGACATCGTGGTCTGGGCCTAAACAAGTGACGCAGTATGAATAGAAGTCTCGGTGTGGTATTTACTTTCCACAGGCGAGACAACTGTTAACTTTTACAGACATTGGTTAGTGCAACAAAAAGGGATCCTCAAAGGGGTATATGTTTTCAGTTTTAATTCAAACTCTTGCAGTGACTGACTGGCACACTTGCAAACTGCTTCTGCTACGGGCTCCATGGCCAGAAAGACTGATGTAATGGCGTTGGCTGCCTTCCTTAATAGTGCTGATGACCTGACGTCAGCCAGCAAGCGACAGCAGCCAACACAGAAAAACATTGACTCTGGTATTCGGGCCAGCCGAGGGCTACCACAGCAGGGCTAACCCACAGGTGATGACTGCAACAGTGAAACACAAAGAACATCTCTCTGTTTCCATCCAAGGAATGGACAGACTAACACCCTTTAGATGGACAGACTTATGAACTGTTCCAAGAGAGACTTATGACGTTTTCTAAGAGCTCTTTGAAGACTAACTGGTCCTTCAAAAGAGCTAATTCTGGAGGAAAAAAATAATAATACCACTAAGTCACACCCACCCAAAGACAACTTTAAACACTCTGATCTTTAGTTATAATTACCCAAGACAGACTAAGAGAACTAGCCTCCCATGGACAGTCCTCAGGGATAGTTAGGAATGCCGAATGGTACCTATGGAGCTTGCCTCTTAAGATACTTACAGGATAGCTGGGAGTGGTAAAACCATCTGATGATTCGTTTCCCTGCTCATCCTTTAAGGAGGTTTGTCCTTCTTGGAGAACCATGTTAGCTTAGAAGAGGAGAAGGAGGAAATCAATGGAAATGCTATACAGGCTATTCAGAGTGATTGATGCTTTGGCAGTCTTTAACCAGATCCTAAGAAGCCTGTTCAAAAGGGATCCTATCGTGGAAGTGATCGCCAAGAATAATTTGCTATCTAGTACAGACAGACCCAAGGGCCTATTTTCTGTGCAGAACACCACCAGAGTCAAAATAACCATACACTACATGATAACCCACTGAGTAAATCATCATAAGGGTCACACTCAGTCTCATTGACTGCAGGATCAGGAATTTCTGATAGTTCTTCCAGACAATGGTGTAAAAGAAAGGACTAGTACTAAAACAGGTAAGCTAGAGAAATAAATGCCCTAATACCTAAAATTGTAAATGAGAACATCCTCTTGCCCTCCCTACCTAAAGGCTTAGACTTTGTATCAACCAACAAAAGTGAGAAGGTGCTGTGGTCTCTGGGACCTATGCTGGGCCAACAACATCAATCCACTCTGTTGGGGGTTTATAGGGGGGTCAACCACATTCTGCAGAATATGAAAGTTCAATGCAGATATTCCTAGACAGCATTAATGATATCCTTCAGGACAGATTTCATGTGGTGGATAACCCAGATTCCTCATAGTTTTTTCTTTCCCAAATAATGATTTAGTTTATTTTGAGAAGACATTGAAGCTATAATCCAGTCCACTGAGGTCATCATAAGTATGAAATAAGAATGTCCTTCCAAAGGACAGGGTCACATTTGAGGAGACCAGGGGTGAGGTTTCAGTATTCTTGTCCATCTCAAAAACAAGGACCTCAGTTTTCTAATGCTTTCCATTTCCAGGAAAATGGTAAGACTGACCTGATACACAAGGTGACAAGCAAATAGTAGATGGGCAATGGTTGTCAAGAGACAATATCCTAGTATTAGGATGCTCTTGCTTAAGGTGGTACTGAAGTATAATAGGCTTGTGTGGGACTTTGTTTGGGTGTCAGTTTATGCTCTGTAAGGGCAAAGCAGATTCATCATACACTAAACAGAACAAGTGTGCCCTTTGGCCCTCCTGGCACAGGATGACATGTGGGCTTCTCGTCAATCTCAACAATGATATTTATCAACTTGGGTCAGTAAAGGTTGACAGCAGTAGAGTTTCTGACCCCATGTTGCTGAGTCTTTGCTGGGGAATTCAAGGGCTCCCTCAAAGGCAAGTGATGAAACCTCAGTACACCTTCCACAGTGGTCAGTATGGTCAGTAAAGATGTACCTCTCCTTCTCCTCTCATCATCAACACATGACAGGTGTACCACTGAGCAGCATGTGAGAAGTAAGAAGCAATCTCAGAAAAACACTTCACATAAATTATGTATTTGCATTCCTTTACTGTGTTAGTCCAAATGTGCTATGCAAAACCCCTTTTTAGTGGAGGCTTGGGGAAAAAAGCTTCTCATTTACATATTACATAAAAGGAAACAGTACATTTGTTTGTTTATATCACAACCTACTAAATATAAACATAGGAGTACATATTGAAATAGATAACATACAACTGAGTACAAGTTATAAATCATTCAGTGAAATAACACAGAAAAACAAGACTAAATAAATAAAACAAAATAAAATAAACAGCATAAAATGATGTTCACAATCACATTACTCAACATCTCAATAACAAGAAAAAGAATGAAGACTTTTGGAACTCACTGCATATCTGATGCTAGAAGAATACTACATTATATACCAAAATGTGCTTAACACTTCAAAACAGAAAACACAGTCCAGAAAAAAAGCTGAAGAACATTTATGCAGAAATAATTTCCAGCCTCATCCAAAAACAATCAGTATCCAGCCCTAACTGAGTTCCTATGGGTTACATGCAAAAATGGTTAATCTAATTTAAAAAAAAAAAAAAAAAAAAAAAAAAACAGAGCATTTGGTTTTATGGACAGTTCCTATAGCTTGGGGCTGTTTAGTAGATGGTAAGAGAGCAAGGCATATTTCCAAATTATGTAGTACTGTTCCAGTGGTGATTTTGCTTGGTATTAATACCCCAAGCATTAACTACAGTGACTACAATGAAATAGTCTTGCACACGTCTTAAACCTATCACTACATGCACTACTTCATTATGTCGCAGGAGCCAATATAGCTCCTAACAGTCAGTAATCTCTACTCAGGAATCTCAAAGTTTTCCGGAAGGAAATTAATAATGTTTCAGGTACAGGTATCCAACAACACTTCAAGTCACTTAAGTGAATAGTCAAACAACTCAGATTTAAATCCAGTAGTGACTGCATTTGTAGACCACTTTTGTCAACCCATTTCTTTGCTTATTCAAACATCAGACATCTCCAGCCTGATTTTTTTTTTATTTTATTAATTTGCCATTTTTGTTAAAGTTCAAAAGAGAGTTTTCAGAGCAACTTCATAAAGATATGACAAATCAACATTTCATTGAGAATGGCTAACATTTTTGCCTTACAGTCCTCCTTACTTCCTGGATAAAACTGCATCTCTAATAACTTATATATTACAAAATTCAACTTCCATTTGGCAATGTGTATATATATATATATATATATATATATATATATATATATATATAATATATATATGTATATATATGGTTCCCCTTCATATGATCGAATGTCGCTAAACTCGAAAGTCATAAACTCGAAACCAGAATCTCGAATTTAGAGAAACTCGAATATATGAAAGGAACAAAAAATAAAAATTATAAAATAACACCTTTTAAATGTTTTCGCCCCCCACACCCCCCCCCCCTACTTAAATATACCTACTCCGAGATCGCACTATAGTGAAGGAAAGGGAAATCTCCCATTCCACACTATACGTATAAGCTCAAAACAAAAGATTTTCCATTACTCCGCTACAGTGCGGTCACGGAACATTCACATTTAAACTGCTAGGGTACAGGGGGGACCTGGCCCCCTACAACATAAGTTAACTTTTTATTTTTTTAAACCTAAGGCTCCCATTCACAATTTTGAGTGAATGGAAGTTCAAGATTCTGGTCTCGAGATTATGAATTTCGAGCTTCCATCCATTCAATCTTGTGAAGGGGAAATATATATCATCCCAAAGACGTGCTGTAGGTGGATTGGACACTCTAAATTCGCCCTAGGTGTGAGAGTATATGTGTGTGTGTGCCTTCTGTGGAAGGTTGGGCTGGCAACTCGACACCGTAAAACTCCACTGCCAATCATGAGCAGACAGGTGATCCACTGTGGTGACCCCTAACTGGGAAAAGCCGAAAGAAGAAGCTATCTATCTATCTATCTATATATATATATATATATATATATATATATATATATATATATGAAGATACATATATATATATATATATATATATATATATATATATATATATATATATATAAAATACATGTACATATATATATATATATATGTGTGTATGTATATAATACACGTACATATATATATATATATATATATATATATATATATATATATATATATACGGGTTCACTTTATAACATCGAAATACTGAAATGTCGAATTTCAGTATTTCGAAGCTATAAAGTCGAATGTGCAAAATAGCAAACGTTCATAATCGTGAATTTGATGTATGTCGAAAATATGTCGAATTCGTGGTTAGGAAGTTGCGCTATGTAATGTCCGGGTTTGGGTTTTGTTGGTGCGCGGTGCCGTGTTTGGATGTAGGTGTTATGTCAGGTAAGTGAGTGTTTTGTAAGGGTTTTGAGTGGGAGTTAGAGTTTGTGTGAGGGATTGGAGAATGTGTGTGTGTGAAATTTTATGTTGTGTTTGTGCGATCTCGGAGTTAATATATATAAGTAGGGGTGTGGGGCTTGCCCCATAGGGGGTGCAGGGGGGCTTGCCCCCCTGCGTATGTGTGTGTGAGTTGTGTATGTGTGTTGTTTTTTTGTTTATGTTGTGATGTGGGTGTTTTGTTGTATGTTTAGTGTAGTGTGTGCGGTGTTTTCGGTTATGTGGTTTCGCGGTTTTTGTTTGTCGGTGTTTTGTGGATTCGGTTTTATAGTCTCGAGATACTGAAATTCGATATTTCAGTATTTCGAGGTTATGAAGTGAATCCATATATACACACCAGGGGCGGCTCGTGGCATCGGACTGCAGCCCCCTCAGAAAATGCAAGAATAAATGAAAATAAAAGAATAAAAGTACCTTTTTTATTTTTTAGTTTAAAAACAACAAATTTGTAGCCAGGTCTCTCCGAGTCCGACTTCGAAGTATGCGCACTGTAACTGCCTCGGGTTGCGGCGGTTTTAAATAGATTTTTTTTTTTTGTTTGTTTTTATTGCAGCCCGGGGGAGTAATTAAGGCACCATTGTGATGCCCAGAAATCTATGCGGTTCCAAACCGCATAGAATTGGAAGGGGCTCGCACTGCGACGTCCGCAGGCACATCATGATGTGCTTGCTGGGCTAAATGCTGCTGATTGGTTGTCGCTCTTTTCCCGGGCTTTATGTGCTGGGAAAAGAGCGAGAACCAATCAGTCAGTGTCAGTTGTGGATTGTTTATTTTTCGTGAGAATCGTGACTGTCAAACAAACGGGATTAGGAGTTGTTGAGGACCGATTATTTTATACTTTGCCATTGCAATTGCATTTTAATTTTTTTATTTGGGCACCGCGGTATTTTGACAGCTGCTGAAGAAGGAAGAACAACAGAAGTCAAGAAGAAGAACTGAAGAAAGAAGAACTGAAGAAAGAAGAAGAAAGAAAATAAGTTAGAACAGAGTGAAGGTAAACTAAATATACTCTTTGGCTCCCTGATGGGTGTATGGCTGAGTCTGACAAAAGATTAATAACAACCAGCAGGATTTGTGGGTACATTGGACAGCTCATTATATATAGTGTACCATGTTAACTGGTTAAAATTTGTACTGTTCATGTGAACAATGTATGGGAGCTGTTGTATGTAAACCAGGCAGATTAAATGATCAGCATTGTAAAGGATAAAAGGAAGGCCACTGTGCACTGCAGAAGACAGTTACTAGTGTCGTGCATGTCTGATTGCAGAGATCACTGAATATTGTTGTTCAAATATGAAATGAAATCCATCAGCCCAGATTCATTCCCCCGTCCATACCATCCATACGTCATCCAGGTAACGTCTCCATATGTCAATGTGAGGCAAAAATAAGTTGGTCTGTGTATCATAGATAATATGATTCTGTACATATGCCATATGCCATAAAGAGATCTGCATAAATGGGGGCAAAGGATGCCCCCATTGCAGTCCCCTTGGTTTGCCAATAACATTGATCCTTATAATAGAAGACGTTACTGGTCAGGACGTATTGTGCCATACCCACCAGGAAGGAATTGAAGTCCAAACTATATAAGTTGGAAACCTCAAGCCAATAAGCTAATGCATCCAATCCTGCTTGGTGTGGTATATTGGTATAAAGGGCACTTACATCCAGTGTACATAACAACCATTCGGGATCCAATTGTGTATCTGAAACAATTTGCAGAAAGTGTGTGGTATCCTGTAGACGAGAACGGATTAAGGGTAACAATGGCCTGAGGTATTTGGTCAAAAACAGAGACAGGGGCTCAGTAATATACCCCTTACCGGACACAATAGGCCTCCCTGGCGGATGTACTGGGTCCTTGTGAATCTTTGGTAAGAAATAAATATATTGGATGGTAGGATCCTTCACCAAGAGCTGATTCATGATATCATCAGTAATGATGGCTCTGTCCCTTGCATATGTTAAAAATTGTTCAATCTGTTCACTGAATCTGAATGTGGGATCCATGGGCATATGTGAATAATATCTTTCATCTAAAAGTTGTCTCTTAGCCTCTTTATCATAATCCACCCTGTTTAATACCACAACCGCTCCACCCTTGTCCTCAGAAATGATGACAATATGCTTGTTATGTTGTAATTCCAGAATAGCTTCCTTCTCCACAGCAGTGATATTGTTATGTCTAAAGGGGAGATCAGAAGTTGAAAAATGTAGATCTTTGAGAACGCTATTCTGGAATTGATAAACCAAAGGCTGCATAGGTGGTGAAAAACTGGACTTGTGATATATAAACTTATCCGGATCCACCTCAGAAGCAGAGTCACCAAAAAACAATTTTAAATTCAACAGCCTACAAAAGCTGATAACATCTTGAGCAAATACATCCTCAGACACTACAAAACCGGGTATAAATGTTAGGCCTTTATTCAAAATGTTAATTTGTATTGGAAATAGTTCAAAATTAGACAAATTCAAAACATTTGTATGAGGAAAAATGTTTATTTCGCCATAGCCATATTCAGCAACCCCTGAATGTTGTGTAACTCTTTTGTGCTTACGCCCACCCCACTTGTATCTAATCCTAAAGGGACAGAACCTGGGACCCTCTTGGGTATAGGTGACCCTGATGCTACCAGGGATTCATTGTCAGTACATGATGAACTATCCTCAAAAGATGAGGTATTATCAACACTGCGTCTTCTTAAGATGGATCTAGGTCTCTTTCTCTTATTAGATGTGGGAAAATTGGAAAATCTAACATGTTTGGAATTAGATTGGAAAGGTGTACCCCTCTTGTAGTCCTCCTGATCCCTGGAAAACGTTTTGATCTTTCTTGATTTGAGCTCAGCATCATACTTCTGTAAATCAGAAGCAACCTTGTTCAGTTTATTCCTAAAAAATGACTCCTGATCAAAGGATTTTAACTTGTTTGCCAGTACACCAATCTCTTCTAATTCTCTATCAATGGCTCGGTTATGAAAATGATATAATTCCCCAACAAAAGCCAAAGTGGCATCCTGTTGAATCTTGGACCATTGTTTTGTGAGCTCATCATCAGCATTAGTTACATGTGGAACAGTACAAATATGAAGGCCACGTGGAGTAATACCTGCACTCTGATAGGCTTTGAATAGTTTACTGTGCCAAATGTTGGATCGCAAGGACCTAAGATGTTTATTTAAATCATCAAATAAATTGGAACAGATAGATTCAGGACTGTTGGATACTGTGCTAATAGCACTATTCTGATCCGATAAACCTACCCAAAAACACCTAGGTCCTCCCTGTCAGAGGCTAGTCCAGTAATAAAACTAGACAGATCCATATTAATTATTAGATTGTAACCACTCTCAGCAAAAATATATTTCAAGAAACTGGCAATAATAGTTTGGAACACCAACTACGCCAGCATGATATAGGCCTGATTCCTGTTTGAACTTTTGGGCAATAACAGCAAAAAAAGGCATAAACTTGTCAAAAAGCTGCGCCCAAATCCTAATGAGCTCAAAAACAATGGATCAATGGAACTAATAATATATAATGAAAACACCAAAATGTGTAAACACCTAGCCTGAAGAGCAGGAATCAAAACAAGAATAGTGTATCAGGCAAGAACATGGGAAAAAACACTTGATACAAAGCATAAAGATGCTGAGCCCAGAACAAGTAAAATGATATCAGCAAAAAATATGATAATATGTAAATGGTAGTATCATATAATAATATTCCAGGGAACAATGAGCACAAAAAGGAGGATGATCTAAAGTTTCCAAACATGAATATTAAAAATATGCAAATATACCAACCCTGGTGAATTGGCCTAAACAAAAGACCAGCAATAGTGTGTAACAACATGGAGAATACACCAAATCTGTATATAACTTCCACATAAATAATACATGCACAGTGTGATAACAATACTAGGTCTAAAAAACAGGTATAATAGTTGTTGAAATATTTCACATTCAATTGCCCAAAGCAATGGTTCACATTCAAAATGGATACCGGTCAAAAATATAGCGTGAATATAGAAAGTATTAAAAAACACACTACAAACTATACTCTGTATTCATATATATTCAAATAACAGCTTGGGGATCCCAATAACTTAGATATATATATCAAAAGTTATAATGGAAAGACCTATATCAGAGACGTGAAAATACTAGTCAACCATGAGACATGGAATAATCATAATACTATAAACCTACTGTACCTGCCATATTTTCCTATCCCTTTCAATGCTGACATGAAAAACATGCTAATTATATATAATAATTAAACAACAAAATGTGACTAAATCACATTATACAGGGTAAGGAAACATCTAAATAAACCTCGTGCATGTAGAATTAAACAATTCAAAAATTATTTAGGTCCCATGTGAGGTGTGCTGAATGTCCAAATGTGATACATTCGCTGGAAACACCACACAGGACACAAAAAAGTGGATTCACTTCATTTAGGATTTCCTTTTTGGGGTTTTGTATTCGCAAATGTCCAAATGTCCCAAGACAGTATAAACAAAACCCCAAAATTAAAGTACGACCACAGCGCTATAATTCCACACACCCACATGCGAAATTCCACCGAAAGTTATATACATGTTATTCAAATAAAGATAGATGTAGAAATAAACCTGGGTAGTCCCATGTTAGTCCTGTTGTAGTCTACTTGGATTCATCACGAGCCAAATGTCCCAAAACAGCATAAACACAGCCCCAAAATTGAAGTACGATCACAACGCTATGTTTCCACACGCCCACATTCAAAATTCCGCTGAAAATTATATACATGTTATTCAAATAAAGATAGGTGTAGAAATAAACCTGGGTAATCCCATATTAGTCCTGGTGTAGTCTGCTTTGATTCATCACGAGCCAGAAAGACAAAAAATGGTGGAATCAAACCGCTTCAAGCTGAATACACCAAAACGAAATGTGAAAACCAGCAAAGCGTCTCTATTATATCACAGCCAAAAATTGTATAATGCCTGTGATAAAAGGTATTATTCTTATAAATCCAAACGACTGTCAACAAAATAAAAATTAGATAAGGCAAAAACCAAATAAGCAAATAACGCTGCACCAGAATCCATGTAGCAGCATCAAGGTCACAGGCCCCAGTAGGATGAGAGAAAGTCAGTGTAACACAAAACGGGTCCTCCTGCACGGAAGCAATTGCCCAGCTCAAAAATGACACAATTGGCAAAAAAGAAGCAGAGCCAGCAAAGCAGTGACAATAGATATATATTAAATAATATTGATGCTATAACATCTTAAACAGCAAAAACAAACCGGTTTCGGCCGGAAATAAACACAGCCTTCGTCAGTGTACAAATAATAACATTTCAAAAGCTGTTTAAATAGAATAAGCTAACAGTCTATTGGGTAATAACTAGAGATGCTCATTGAGGCCAGGTGGGAACAACCCACCCAGTTTGATGATCCACTTCTTCTCTTTTGCATTAAGAATGGAATGCCAACCAGTTTTATTAATATGATTACCAAACACCATATCAATAATTATGAACCTAAATTTAGCTGAGGAATGTACCAATTGATGCTTATAAAGGGCATTGTGTAATCTCTTTTGTTTGATGTTACTGATATGTTCTGATATACGTATTTTCAGGGGTCGTGATGTTTGGCCCACATAGAAAGAACCACAACTGCACGTAGCCAGATAAATAATCCAATCACTACTACAATTGGAAAAAAAGGTAAGATCAAACACAATTGGAAAATTCTTGCTTGTAAATTGTTTGGATTTATCAATATACTGACAATTCGTGCAATAACCACATGGGAAACAACCTCGTAATGGTTCCCCTGATAATGTTGTTTGTGTAAAAGAGTTGGACCTGGAATCACTATGTTTGTAATGATTAAAAAAAGCATTTAGATTTTTCCCTTTTCTATATGAGAAGAGACATTGGTCTGGAATGATATTAACAAGATCTGGATCACATTGGAGAATATTCCAATGTCTATGTACACTATGAACAAAACGATCAGAATTCCTGGCATATGTTGTCGTAAATCTGAGTGGTTGAGTTAGATCCTTGGTCTGCTCTTTATATACAAGCAAATCAGATCTGGGCATGTTGTTAACCTGATGACTAGCAGCTAAAATAGTGCCCAGTTTGTAACCCCTATCCTTAAACCTATTGGTCAAGTCTACTTTGTTCCTGCAAAATGTAGCTTCCTCTGAACAGATACGTTTGGCCCGAATAAATTGTGACTTTGGAATATTACGTGCCACATGCCACATGGGGGGGGGGAATAACTGGATGCATGTAAAATAGAATTATATTGTGGGAATTTCCTGTACACCTCTGTACCAAGTGTATGATCGGGTAACCTATTAATAAGTACATCCAAAAATGTTATAGTATCAATGTCATGGTGTGCAGTGAAATGTACTCCCCAGTCATTGTTGTTCAAATATGAAATGAAATCCATCAGCCCAGATTCATCCCCCGTCCATACCATCCATACGTCATCCAGGTAACGTCTCCATATGTCAATGTCAATCACTGAATAATTACCATCAACTTGCATCAAGTTCAAACAAATTAGCCATACAGAGTGAGAACATCATGACTGTATCAAATTTGTCCGAGGGAGTTCTCTAGTGCAGTGAATCACTCTTAAGTCGTTGCTGTCAAGTGTTGTACCTTGTAACTGCATTTAACAAAGGTTTCTTAAATATAACATGATATCTTAAAAATGTACAAAACATTCCATGTTAAACATGAGAGCCTGATTTACAGGCATCACTTCAAACACTGCAGTGGTGAAGAACTTCCAGGAGCATAAACCATCCTTCAAGTAACCAGACCAAGTGTTCTATGTACCTTACACATTATTTTTTGTGTGTGTGTGTGGGGGGGGGGGGGGGGGGGCAAAGAAACTTGAGGTTTTACTGAAGGGATTAACAGTCATTGTCTGGTTCTAAGTGGTTTAATTGGAAACAATTACTTGGATATTTCCTGCCATTTAGACACAATCTATAATGAATGTTTTATAGCATCCTCTTTCAGTAAAGGCATTCTGTCCACTTGCAAACTAAAATTTCTGTAAACTGTCTAAGTATGAGTCTGTGTGACATTTATACTGAGCAAAAGACATATTTTCATTTTTTTTCATAATGTGCTCTAGAAAATGGATGCGTAGACACCACCCTGTCTTACCTAAATAAAATGTCAAACAAAATATGACATTTGATGTGTCTGTAGCACTAATCCTGCCATTTAAATGAATTTATAATTACAGATAATGTAGTCACTTTACTAGTGGAGAACACCATAAGCGAAAAATGGTACTGATACACTGAGTTTTATATATGAGAGAGCCCTTAGCATCAGACAGCAGGTATGACAGCCATCAGTAATGTGACAGAGGTTGGTTAGCATTAGGGGCATACATAATTGCTGTATTGCCAGAAATGTCTTTATCACCAAATGAGAGTATAGCCTGCTGTTACAATTACCACAATTTAGCTTCAACAATAGAAATCAGAGGTAGCTGAAAATAATACACAGATTTATCCTGCTGACATCATTCTGAAAGCATTCAGTTATCTGCCAAGAAGTAGCGGGGCAACATTTTTCCTTAGCTTTCTGCTTTACAAAATCATCCAACAAGGGCATTGCCCACCATTGAAAACAAAGCTTCCCATCAAACAACAAATGTACCCCAAAAGAGATAATCCTGATGAAGTGATTCCATTGGTTAGACCCCTGTTCAAAACAGCCGTACGTCAAATAGCTTTTTTGCATACTTGGGCCTGGACTTTGAAATTACTTATCAGTTGAGGTAAGGAATAGTACAGTTTTGTACCTACCATAAATGTAGATGTTCGAGGATCTACATTGCTGCAGTCATAACCTGTGGGTAGTCCGCTATCCTCGGTCGGCCCGAATACCAAAGAGTTAGGCTGGCGTCGGTCATGGGCGCCCGGAGCTGACGTCAGTACGTAGTAGTACTTAAGCGCATGACCGACGCCATATCCTCAGTCTTTCTTGCCCCAGATGTCAGAAGGCCTTAAAAAAGAAAGGCCAGAACCAAAATAGTAAATACCCAACAACCACAAGTGAGAAAATAACAATCATCCCAAAGAAACAACAGCAACCCCAAACTATAGAGGGGAAGGAGGGAGGGAAAATAGGACTGCAGCAATGTAGATCCTCGAACATCTACATTTATGGTAGGTACAAAACTGTACTATGTTCTTCGTCTCACATTGCTGCAGTCATAACCTGTGGGTAGAATCCCAAAGCAAAGGAAAAGGGAGGCTGGCAAACTAAAAAGCATTAGGAGCTGCTAACATGCCCTGTAAGACTGCAGTGGCAAACCCAGCCCTAGACTTGGAATAAAGAGGGAGATGGTAATGCTTAGTAAAAGTGTGAACTGAACTCCAAGTAGCTGCCTCCAAAATATCCTTAGTAGCTACCCCCCTCAAAAAGGCAGTAGATGTGGCAGTAGCCCTAGTGGAATGAGGTCTGATCCCAGCGGGAACATTCTTCCCATGATGAGAATAACAAAAAGCAATACAATGACCAATCCACTTAGAAATAGTCTGCTTTGAAACAGCTTTCCCTTGTGAACCCAAAGCAAAGGAAACAAATAACTGTTGAGACTGTCTGAACTCTTTAGTTCTGCTCAAATAATAATGCAGCTGCCTGTGGATATCCAAAGAATGCAAGACTTTTTCCCCCTTATTTTGGGGATCAGCATAAAAAGTAGGCAAATGGATAGACTGGTTCAAGGCCACATTAGAAATTACTTTTGGCATAAAAGTGGGGTTAGTACGCAAAGAAACTCTATCCTTATGGAATATCAGAAAGGGTTCAACAGCCATGAGAGCCTGCAATTCAGATACCCTCCTAGCAGAAGTAATGGCCAACAAAAAAGCAGTCTTCCAAGACAAAAACTTCAATTCAATTGTAGCTGCAGGTTCAAAAGGAGGTAAAGTAAGCTTCGCCAACACAAAATTGAGATCCCAGGAAGGAGTAGGAGCTCTACGTGGGGGTCTTATATTTTTTGCCCCTCTAAGAAATTGCTTAAACAAAGGGTGAGAAAATAAAGGAGGGTCACAATCATAGTGAGCAGAAATGGCTGCAGCATGCACCTTCACAGAGGAAAAAGACAAACCCTTGTCTAGTAATTCAGTAAGGTACTGTAGTGAAAAACTCAAATTAGGCACCGAGACATCAAAGCCCTTTGTTGTGCTCCAGAGAAAAAATCTCCTCCATTTATCAGCATAAACTTTTCTAGTGCTGGGCCTGGCTTCCAAAATGACATCTAAAACCTGTTGAGGAAGCTGAGACCCCACCGGCTCTAAAACAGAATACGCCAGGCTGTGAGATGCAGGGACTGCACCCTGATATTGAGCAAATGATTGCTTGACTGGGACAACAAGTGAGGAAGCTGTGGCAAAGGCCAAGGGGGCTCCTGAATTAAACTCCTCAGCAGATGATACCAGTGCTGACGTGGCCAATCTGGTGCTATTAGAATCATGCAAGGCTTGTCCCGCCTGACTTTCAAGAGTACCTTGGGAAGGAGAGGCAGAGGAGGGAAAGCATAGACGTGAAGGTTGTTCCAGCTGAAAGATAGAGCATCCACTTTCCAAGCTTTTGGGTGAAACATCTTTGTGCAAAATTTTGGTAGCTGGAAATTTAGAGGAGAAGCGAACAGATCTATGTCTGGAGTTCCCCAAGCCACTGTCAACTGTTGGAATACCTGAGGATCCAATTTCCACTCGTGGGGATCCACAATTTGTCTGCTCAATACATCCGCTAGGGAGTTCTGTGCTCCTGGCAGAAACCGTGCTTGAAGAGTGATGTGCAAACTCAGAGCAGTCTCCCACAATATCACTGCTTGTCTGCAAAGAGGGTAAGAATGGGTTCCCCCCTGCTTGTTGATGTACCACATGACTGTTGTGTTGTCTGTTCGAATCAACACTTGTCCTGGTTGAAGTAGGCCCTTGAAAGCCATCAGGGCAAACTGGACTGCTAACATTTCCTTCATGTTGATATGCAAATGCTGTAGTCTGGGAGGCCACGGGTCTTGAATCCATTTCCCATTGAAGTGTGCTCCCCAAGCCAAGTCTGAGGCATCCGTCGTTATGATCTGACTCGCCTCTGGTCGGGTCACAGAGTGCCCCTTGTTTAGGTGACATTCCTGCGCCCACCACAAGAATTCCTTCTGGATGCAAGGTATTATCCGAATGACAGTGTCCAAATCGTGGCAGTGTTGAGTCCATACACTTTTGAGATACCATTGTAGCTTCCTCATATGCAGTTTGGCATTGGGAAGTACTAGAATGCAAGATGCCATGAACCCCAAGGCTTGAAGGACTGTCCTTGCAGTCAGCCTGGACAGTACTGATAATTTCTGGAAGTATATGTGAAGAGTTCTTTGTTTGTCTGGGGTCAGAAAAGCCATCTGAGAAGCTGTATTCAGTCTCACACCCAGAAAGCACATGTCCTGAGAGGGTACTAGACTGGACTTTATTTCGTTCACAGAATACCCCAGGCACCTTAAAACTGCCATTACATACTGTAGATGTTGAAGTAACTTGTCTTTGTCTTGAGCCAGAATCAGGCAATCGTCCAGATAAGGATAAATTTGTATTCCCCTCTGTCTGAAGAAAGCTATTACAGGAGCCAGAACTTTTGTGAACACCCTGGGTGCAGTAGATAAACCAAAGGGCAATGCAGAGAACTGATAATGAGAAGTACCAACCCGAAATCGCAGGAATCTCCTGCAGCTGGGCCTGATAGGGATGTGAAGATAGGCCTCTTTGAGATCCAGAGTTACCATCCAGTGATCTTTGCCTAGCATAGGCAGAAGTTGTTGTAATGTTAACATCTTGAACTTTGGAATGTCTAAGTAGGTATTGAAAATGGACAAATCCAGAATTGGCCTCCAAGTGTTTCCTTTCTTTGGCACTAGGAATAGACGGGAATAAAATCCTAGGCCCACTTCTGACGGAGGTACCACCTGGATTGCTCCCATCTGTAAAAGCAAAGAAATTTGTCCCTGAGCCTCCAGCCTTTGCTGAGGAGGGACATCTGGCATGCCTTTGAAAGGAGGAAAAGTGTGAAAATAAAACTTGTAACCTTGATTTATTATTTCCAACACCCATTTGTCCTGGGTGACCAAATGCCAGTTTTGTTTGAAAAGTGCCAACTTTCCTCCTAGAGGAGCTGCCAGAAAAGAAGGATCTGGCAGCTGAAAATACAGGTCATTGGGTTTGTTTACGAAAAGGCTGACCCCTGCCCTCACCAGATGACTGTGCAGGAGAACTCCAAGTCCTAGGCCTGAAAGAACCCTGAGCGTGAGCCCTGCCTCTGCCACGTCTAGATCTGCCCTTAGACTGACCATCCGAAGAAGGGTAGGACCATCCTCTAGCAGGCCAATTCCTGCTAAACTTAGGGGCTGCACTTGCAAAAATCCTTAACCGTCTGCATAGACTTAGCTTTATCTTCCATCTTTTTCAAAACTGACTCCACAGGGGAACCAAAAAGAACTTCAGATTGAAGAGGAGCATCCAAAATCCGAGCTTTAACATGCTCTGACAAATTTTGATCCTTAAGCCAGGCATGTCTACGAATAACTGAGCCAGTAGCAGCCACCCTGGATGAAGCCTGAAGAGCATCGCAGCCACACTGCAAGGAATGTTTACCAACTTGATCTGAAGCATGAACCAACTCCTGCAATTCCTTACACTCTATACCCTCAGATAAAGCATCCACCTTAGATTTTAATTGACCCAACAAAAAATTCTGATACTTCAGCATATGAAACTGGCAATTTAAAGCCCTCATAGCTAACTTAGAGGAGGTGTACACTTTTTTCCCCCACCTATCCAACGCTCTAGAATCTTTATCCAAAGGAACTGGATTCTTAACCACAGAAGCCCTGACACCCTTCGGCCCTTGAATAATAGTTTCCGGGTCAGCTCTAGGACTCTTATACAAAAATTTATGTGCCTCTGGAACTCTGTAATACCTGTCTGGCTTGACAGGGGCAGGGGGTAAAGAATCAGGATTAAGTGAAGCTTCAGAAAAAACATCCTGAACAACATCCAAGACAGGGGGAATAGCCAAAGGCCTATGTTGTGGCAAAAACAAAAATTCTCTAAGCCTTTTTCGAGAATCTGAAAAATCCTGACCTTCCCACTTGAAATGTTCCCTCATGGAATGTAAAGTTTCAGAAAAGGAAAAATCCTCTGGAGGAGAAGCAGAAGGACAGGAATCCTCTGCATCCGAATCTGAATAGGAGTGAAATCCTGAATATCCTCAGCCGAGGACTCAGAGTAGTCTGAAGAATGCTCCATTCCCTCTAAATCTGTCTCCACCCTAGGCCTCTTCTCTGGAGGGGGCATAGAAC
The DNA here is from genome assembly GCF_019279795.1 of Protopterus annectens. Classification (NCBI taxonomy): domain Eukaryota; kingdom Metazoa; phylum Chordata; order Ceratodontiformes; family Protopteridae; genus Protopterus; species Protopterus annectens. The sequence goes on from NC_056729.1 coordinate 1,629,221,191, forward strand.
CCCTGATCAAAGTAATCAAATCCTCTGCCATTTTCAACATATGTTTTTTAGGAACAGAACCTGAAGAACTAGGGCTATGGCCAGTACCAGAAAGACCAGGTTTAGCTTTAGCATGGCCTTTAGTCACTGAGGTAGAAGGCCTAATAACCTTTTGTAAGGATGGAACTACAGATACCTGAGAAGCACCCTCGGCCTGGCCTAACTCCTGAGAGGCCAACTCCTGTAAAAGTAAAGGTTCCCCCTGGGATTCAGCCGAGGCCTCGGCTGGATCCACAGATTCAACCGTAGGTTCCATAGAACTGGCGTCCGCAACGGACGACTCATCCAGTTTAGACCTTAAAGATTTATCTTTTCGCTTTTTAGCGGTAGCGGGCGTCGGAGGGTCCAACGGCATGTTGTAGTTACACCGCTTACCGAATACAAGCCTGGCACAGTCTAATCTCCGTTTAATGGTGCGCATATTAAATCTAGCACAAAAGTGACACCCGACTACGTCGTGTTCAGGCCCCAAGCAAGGAATACAGAGAGAATGATAGTCCCTATGAGGTATCTGTTTCCCACAAGAAATACAATTATTAACTTTTTCTGACATCCGGATTAACTGAGGCAAGAAAAGACAAAAAGTTTCCCCAACGGGGTACTTAGCCCAACTTGGTCTTCGGTCTGAAACTCGAAAATTGAAAATGTCAGAACGCCGAATGGCACTTGCAAACGCTGCTTCTGCTTCGGACCACGCGGCAAGAAAGACTGAGGATATGGCGTCGGTCATGCGCTTAAGTTCTACTACATACTGACGTCAGCTCCGGGCGCCCATGACCGACGCCAGCCTAACTCTTTGGTATTCGGGCCGACCGAGGACAGCGGACTACCCACAGGTTATGACTGCAGCAATGTGAGACGAAGAACATCTAGATAATTTCCTCCTTTTTAAGAGCAAACATTGCTTTAAAGAAACTTCATTTAATATCATGTTAGTAAAAGCAGGATCTGTCATGAATGAATGAAAAATGTAATATAGATAAATACATTGGTTTGTCCATCCTGATTCTGAAAGGATATTACAGATACTGTGACTGTGAAGCTGAAAGAGAAGTTTACGTTGCATTGTGCAGTTTGTTTTGCCATTTTATGTAAGACAGAAAGGTGTCTATAGTCTGTATGCCACATACAGCTGCATGCTTGTAGCAGGAGGGTTTAGACAGTTTGTTTTTAACTAAACTGTTATTAAAGACAAATCATTTATGAAAAATAAGTGATTAAGATAATATTTTTGTTCTTAGCTTCTTAATGTGAGAGCATTTGTTCATAGGTTTAATTATTTTTTGGAGCATTTTTTTCTTTTTTGACTTGACATCTTCGGGATTATTAAGTATCAGTACATTACTTGAGTCTACAAAAGGATTTGGAAAAAGCTGCCCATTCGGGGAGAAATGTGGCAACTATGGTTCACTGTGGACAAATACAAAGTACTGCAGCTGGACCGTAGCAATAAGTTTCATCTGTGAAAGAGCTGGAAAAAGATGTGGTGGTGTTGGCTGAACCTGTTCTGAATAACCAGAAACAGAATGGGAGGGTCACCGCAGCAGCATATGTACTGTTAGGACGTGGAACACTGCTATACCTCTATGCGATATTATGAGAAATATAGGCTAGCTATGGCACAATCCACACTGCCACGAATGATATCCATGCCATTTATGTTGTCAAACACCTATGTATGTAGTGTGTGCATCACCAGAACAGATAACACACGTGCATTGCATCTTAAATAAGTAGCTACATGATTAATCCTGATTAATAAGTGTAACAAACAGAGATAGGGACATTTGTAATTCACGTATTTCTGCACTGTCATGAGATGCAATGGTTTAGCCAAAAGTATTTTGTTTTGAGCTGCTGATCTTGCCTTTGCATAGTTTTATTTAGACCTTAAAATAAGATGTGATTTTACTAGCAGCTGATCTCTGGTGGTACATAATGGGTGTAATGTGGAACACTGTTTTTGTCAGGCATCTAAAACTGTGGCTGCTAAGAGGCATACTCTAGTCTAGGAAATTCCTGCTGTGTGAGTTGTAATATTGGGGTTGTCAGTTGTCCTATTCAGCTTGAAATATTCCAGCAATTGAAAATAATGAGAAAGTAGTGACAGTGTTATTGGCATTGCTTGCAGAGCAGTCTAATACATTGTATTAGAAGCTATAACATTATGAAATGTACCTAAGAAATTATACAATTATGAGCAATTTACAGTATTTACTTATGAGTTAATTGCTTTTGGCACTGTAATGAGACAAGGGTGTTTTCAAACTTATCCATTAAAAATAAATAAATGGAATGCTTTTGCAGGTAGAATATGTCAGGCCAGAATGATACAGTCATCTGACCAGGTAACCACACCTTTTATTTATTTTTTTAATTATATAAAAATCTGCTGGAAAGTTATCTGCTCAGATTTTTTCTTTGCAAAAAGCCAGTGCTACTTTACAAGTTGGAAAACTAAGCAACAGTGATGAGCATTTCTGCAACATTCTGAGGTTCACTTTGAGTTTCAGATTTCATACCCTACAGAAAATTCATACTGATGCAAGACCTACTGAACTTTCTAAGTTTGTAAGAGCAGCATTTAAAAATTGTCTATATTTTTTGGACCTTTGTCCTACTTTTATTTATGGCCTTACCCAGATTTCTTGCTCTGAGGTTGAGTATATGAAATGTGTCAGGGCCATCGCCATCAGCCAGAGACGTTTCAAATTGTGACATACTTGTTGTACCCCCACTCCCCCATGTAGTGACTTTAGATGTGTCCAGGCAAGGAGCACTTAGAGTATCCAAGGTAGACACAAGTACAGTCATGGCTTTAAATCTGTCCTTTATTTTGCAGAATGTTCTGGTTTTCTGTCATATTTTTATACTGTTGATTTATGCTTCTTATTATTCAAAAAATGCATGGTGTCGCAGTGCCCTGTTGCTCTGTGTTTAAGTAGCAATGCTTTAATGACCATCAGGTAAGCTTGTTGGAGATTGTAAGATGCAAGTAAGCTTTAATAAGCATACTGTTAAAGAATTACCAACATTGAAAGCCTTTTTGTTGTTGCCATGCAGAGAATATTTACATAACTAGATAAGGTATAAGCCTTAGATACTGAAATGCATATGACAGTATTTGTAATAAAGGACAGGATTACAGTATTTTCAGAAGCTCATTACATTTGTTGGAGACTTGTAGTCATCTTTGCAGGCTTTACCTGTAAACTAAACAAAATGCCAATCTATCATGTGTGGTCCATAACTTGTGCAGTAATCCTTTAAGCAATTTATCTTGAGCTTGTTTCTTGTTTGCTGTTCATTTTTTACTTTGATCATGTCTTCCCCATGAAACAAAAAGATAGTTGTTGTCAGGCAGCAGGTCTTTTTTGGATAAAGAAACATTTTTCCAAGTGGGGGTATCACAGAGATTGCTACTTTCATCATGTTACTTGGTAATTTTATAAAGCTGAATATAAATTATAATTAGAACTGCAGTGCAAGGAGAAGTGGTTTGAGTTGAGTGCTGCTTGTTTTTTTATACTTGATTTTGACTGGCATTCCAGTAATGTATTTAAAAAGCAATTTATTTTTTCATGCCTCACAACCTTTGTGTTTCCATCTAGATATTAAGTAAGTTGTCATGTAGCCAATGCATTGAAATATTTTTTCCTTCTACACTTAATTTTGTCTTGATTGGACTCTCGTAATTATGGGTGGCACCCAGGGCAGTGTATTTAATTAAAGTTCTAGTTGATGTGGTTTTGAACATAGCCCCACCCCTTTCAAGTTGGCCACACCCCTCCCATTAGCCCCACCCATTCAGCTGTCTCCTGCAGCCCCCTTTTAATTTGAAGTCACCAGCCGCCACTGATACACACACACACACACACACACACACACACACATATATATATATATATATATATATATATATATACATACACACACACACACATATATATATATATATATATATATATATATGTATATATATATATATATATATATATATATATATATATATATATATATATATATACACACACACACATACACACACACACACACACACACACACATATATATATATATATATATATATATATATATATATATATATGTGTGTGTGTGTCTCTTTTGCCCTTGGTTATATCTTGTTGAATAATTGTTGTTGTTGTATCTTTCGGCTTTTCTCGGTTAGGGGTTGCCACAGTGAAACTCCGGTCCACTAATGATTGGCAGTAAATTTTTTAAGTACCGACTTGCCAGGCCTGACGCACAACCTTCAACGAAGGTACACCCATTCACACATGTCTCCACACAGAAGACGCTTTAGCTGAGAATCGAACAGGACGTCTTACTGTGAGGCGACAACGCTACCGCAGCACCACCACTGCATCTACATTGTTGAATTATTGCCTATTGATGTTTCCAACCCCTTGGGCCTAGGCCATGGATGAAAAGAGTCTTCGGACCAGACTACATACCTGGTTAACAAATCAAAAATAAAAAATAAATAAATAAAGTCATACAAGTTGTCACAAAAGGAAATATTGCCAGCCCAGTTCGCTGGAATTTTGTGAATAATTATATGTTCATTTGTGAATGTCAACACGATTCATATGCTTGTGTTACAAATGTATTAGAATTGTATGTTATGTGTATATCAAACTGTTGGTACAGAAGTATATATGAAAAAGGTTTGTACAGTACTGAACTTAGAGGTATGATTATAGTGTACCCTTCTGGATTAGAACAGAAATATATATAAACTATTGTGCCTGTGTAAATGTATGTTTTAACAGTGGAAACTAGAACATAGATGGTTAATTTGTAAAACTTCAAGAAAATAGTGAAATTAAATTGCTTTATAACTGTGCCATAAAAGTTAGTTTCAATGCTGCAAGGAGACATGATGTCTAAAACTAGGGAGCCTTCTGCATTGTTTTCTAAGTGTTTTATTGTTCTATGTCTTTCAGCAGTTGCAAACATCTGAAGACTAAGCATTTTCAAAGGGACATGCTAAATGCTAGCAGTTTCTAGCTATGGTTGTTGAGCCTGGGAACTGAAGTCAGCTGACAAAAAGTGATGTCATGCTGCAAGTATCCCTGCAGTAATATTTGATATTAATTTAAGAACTCTCTGAGAGAGTGGCTGGGCATTTTGTATCGGTCTTTGACTTGACTTAACAACATCAGCTAGAAGATCCATTCACCACACTTGCCTTGCTATAAGTAAGTTAACCAGGGTACAGTAATTTCTCTTAGATTCAGTTAGGAATATAGTGAGGTATAGCTTAGATGGCTTAGATGTTTTCTGTATTTAGCTAAAAGCTAAACACCAAAAAGTGTATAGTCATACCCTTTGGCAAAAACAAAGTGCCCACAAATTACCACATAGGTGGTAACCCATTAAGTACGGAGGAAGTAATTATGTACTTGGGGACCCAAGTCGATAGTAATCTCTCCTTCGACAACCACATTGCCAAAGTGGTTAGAAAGACCTTCTATATAGCCCACCTAATCAAGAAAGGATTCACATCTAGATCAAGAGAGGTCATCGTGCCCCTTTATTCATCCCTCATCAGGCCCATAATAGAATACAATGCCCCATTTGGGATGTACCTTACCTGACACCTGCAGCAACTAGAAAGACCCAAAAAGTACCTCACAAAGAGGATCAAGGGACTCAAACAGATGCCATATGCTGCTCTGTTAAAGAAACTCCAGCTCTACTCAGTTGCATACTGCCTACTTAGAGGCGATCTATGCCTGACGTATAAAGCTATGTCCAACCCAGAATTAATGGACATACTCCACCTCAGAAAATCCAAATCCCTTAGAGCTACACGCTCGAGGGACTTGAACCTCAGAACAGAAATAAATAGGACATGCTGGACGGACATATTCATAACCCAGAGGCTCCCTTCGCTCTGCAATAAAATCCCAGTACATGTTAGGCAGAGCCCCTCACTGACTCTCTTCAAGAGGAATCTTGACGAGTTGATGGAAGATCATAGGTTTACTCCAGGGATTACTTCTGTGTCACTGCTAGACAGAGGCACAGTAAACTAACCTTAAAAAGGGCACAGTAAACTAAATTCAAAGGGTGGCGAAAGACAAACACGCTCTGGCTAGGCTTGTAAATTCCCTAGGGCAGATAGCCTAGTATGAACCTATGAACCTATCTGAAACTGTCCTGCAATGTTGCTTTAAATATTTCCTGTGATTTTTGAACTCTGAAGTCATTGTGAATACATATTTAGTATTGTATTGTTCTTTTATTATTTATTATTAAATATATATTTAAACCTATCTTTGTGGCTGATATTTGTGAGACATAGTTAAGCTCTGAGAGTATTTGCATATTTATTTGGTACCACTTGTAGTAGCCTTGGTCTTGGTCAGACTACCATTTGGATTAATAGTAACATTACACAGTAGAATTGGACAGCATTTGTTAAGGGCCTTAAAGTAGCTGATAAAGAGTTGGCTGGTGGCATTGATAGCTACCTTATAGTCTTGGCAAAAGGGGGTATAGCTAGTAAAACTGTGCCAGCCTTTCCCAGGTGTGTGTGTGTGTGTGTGTGTGTGTGTGTGTGTGTGTGTGTGTGTGTGTGTATAAAACTCTCAAAGTGTGTTTGTGTCAGCTACTTGGGCAGGGACACAAAGCACTGGTTGGACAGAGAAGGTGCTGGAGATCTTGGTTTGGTCATGCAGCTGAGATCTCAACCCTATAGCTGTGCCAGTGGGGAGTCTTATTGGGGATCTGGAGAAAGAGGGAGAAACCAGCCCCAGACTGAATGTGTGCTCTTAAGGGAGATTGCAGTTTACAGTGTGTGTACTTGTCATCTTCCCAGTGTGTAACGTCCTCCACTGTTGCCAGTGGTGAGGATTGTCTACTTTATTACTGGGCCAGTGCTGTGGCGTCACACAAATATCCCTTTTAAGCGATGACCTAGGAAAGATATCTGGTTAACTGACTTGCTCAGAGTCAGACTGAAGGCAAATGGAGGTGGAAAGAATCAAACTTTGTACTGTGAACTACAAGAAGTGTAATTATGCACCCAGAGCCTTAATCCTCTGCATTAACTGCCATACTGAATACAGTTTTTCATTGGATGACATTTCATCTTGGTAACAAATTTTCATGGAATGTTTGGGTATGATGGCCTCCTTCCATTGCTATATCCCTATTACACTATTTTCAAAATCGCTTGTTGTCTAGGACTGTATTATCTTGCTGTTTACTTTTAGATAATTATTTGTTTTTTTAAATTTTTTTTATTTTTCATAACTAGAAATTGCTATTCCATCCATCCATCCATCTACATCTACATCTTTTTCTCATTTTTCAACACTGACAATCATCTAGGGCCAAGGTTTACACCACTGGCTGTTCTTTCAAACCACACATTCACACCTGTGGCCACTTTAGAGAGTCCAATCCACCCACTGCATGTCTTTGGAATGTAGGAGGAAACCAGAGCACACAGAGGAATCCTATGTGAACACAGGAAGGCATCCCAGCCAGGAATTGAACTTGGGTACCTCTTGCTGTGAGGCAACAACACTATCCACTGTGCCACCTATATTTGACTTATATTACTACTGTACATTGCTTTTTCATTATGTAAGCATTTCTCCCCGGGCCTCCGCTGAAAACAGGATCTGTGGAACCTAGTCGGACTTTCCCGGTCAACAAATGTTAAATAAAAATAAAAATAATAAAACTATGTTGCCATTGAAAAGCACTCCCAGTGGTCAAGATGGTAAATAAAAACAAATTAAAGTAAATAAATGAATACAATAAAATTTGCCATTGTTATACAGCTCACATATTCTAAAAAATTACGTTAAAACAAGTCAATCTTCTGAAATGTCTGCAGAATCGTTTATTTTAAAATATATTCATTTATGTTGCAAGTTGTCTGAACCAAACCAGAACAAAGCATGCACACAGCTTTAAACAGTTCAGGAAGGAATGACAGATTTCCTGTTTATGCTGTTTTGGTCTGTGTATTCAGAATGAAACTGAAAACTAATTTTTAAGCTGATTTTTTTTTTTAGTTTTATTTAAATAAAGTCCTGAAAAACTGAAGTTAACCATGCTTCTTATGACTCACAAGTTGGATTTTACTGCATTGTCAGGAGTTCCTAGCATCAGCTACCAAGACTTTATCATTTATAACTAAAGCTTACCAATTTGCTTTTCCTAAAATCATCGATGTCTGGTAGCTAATACTGAAACTGATGCTAACTCTGGTACTAATATTAGCACATCCGTTATCATAGAACGTACAGGTTTTGCCAGTTGAAAAGTTCACAGAGCAGTACCTTCCCATGACCTTGTTATATTTACGGTTTTTAAAAAGCACCAGTGACAATATTGGGGACTTTCCTAAGAGCAGTAAAACCTAGAGGTGGAGAAACAGCATTTAACAGTAAAACAAACGTTAGGTTTTACAGACAAATATTTCCACATTAGCTCAGTAATTACCCCACTTTATTACCAAATGAAAGTGCTATTATTTTGAGTTAATATTTCAGTAAATATGCCAAGTAGGTGTAAACCTTGGCTCTAGATAATTGTCACGCTTGAAGTGACACCCCGATCCCATGTGCAAAAATGGGAAAAGGAGGTTGTGGATGGATGGATGAATGATGTGCAAGTATTCACATTACTACTTACAAAAAAGTATGGTGTTGATGTGTATTTTCTGAATACTGTGAAACAGACATGAAAAACAACTCAAGATTTCTTGATAAAATAAAAATCGTTACAAATTCAATTTTTACAGATAGTGGCACAACTAACCTTGAAGGTGGATTATGAGACAACAAAAAGAAATTAAACCTAAAAATAGAAATGTGAAGTGCCACAAACTGTATACATATGAATAGCAAACACTAAATATTTGACAGAATCTTCTGTGCTTCATAGGTTATTACTAGGTTAATGACCCTAAAGGGCCTTTTTAAGCCTAACCATACTTCTGAATTGTACTGGACAGGGTTTGATACCACAGATTTTTATGGGGAGTATATATAGATTGGGCATATAATTTGAGTATGACTGATAACATATTTACAAGCTCTCTCTTTCTAATAGATACATAACTGCCAAACCAGGGGTACATTTTCAGTTCTCTGCCCCCTGGTTCAAGTTATGCTAGAACAAATGCAGGGAAGAGCTCTTCTTCACATGAAAGGAATGCATCTTCCAGAGATGGGGTAATTTTTGAGACACTTCCTCCAACATGTCTCACTTATGTTACAGATGAGGTCTAGATGCCTGGATCTGGTATTTCTGATGCTATTTGTTTTGCAGATGTACAGTTAGATCAGAGGATGCTTTGTAAAGCAGGCATAGATTACCTTGCAGCAGTCTGTAGAAAAAGTACAGTTTTGTACCTACCATAAATGTAGATGTTCGAAGATCCACATTGCTGCAGTCCTTACACTTGGGTAGTCCGCTGTCCTCGGTCGGCCCGAATATCAAAGTATAAGGCTGACGTCGGTCAAGGCGCATTAGACTGACATCAGGACGTCAGGGTACAAATGCGCATGACCGACGTCATATCCTCAGTCTTTTCTTGCCCCAGATGTCAGAGGACCCTAAAAAGAAAGGTCAAAACCAAAAGACAGCAAACAACCAACCAACCACCCTTGCACTAATAATATGTACAATATATACAATATACACAATATTTACAACCCAACCCACACAACCGCCTCTAACTACAGAGGGGAAGGAGGGAGGGTAAATTGGACTGCAGCAATGTGGATCTTGAACATCTACATTTATGGTAGGTACAAAACTGTACTATGTTCTTCATCTCACATTGCTGCAGTCCTTACACTTGGGTAGAATCCCAAAGCAGAGGTAAGGGAGGATGGCAAAACTATAAAGAAGCAGGAGCTGCCAAAATGCCCTGTAAAATAGCAGTGGCAAAACCAGCCCTAGATTTAGAGTAAAGTGGAAGGTGATAATGCTTAGAGAAAGTATGCACTGAACTCCAAGTAGCTGCCTCCAAAATATCTTTAGTTGCCACCCCTTAAAAAGCTGTCAAGTGGCAGTAGCCCTAGTGGAATGAGGCCTAATCCCAGCTGGAATCTCCTTGCCATGATGGGAATTACAGAAAGCAATGCAAAACCCAATCCACTTAGAAATAGTTTGTTTTGACACAGGCTTGCCCTGAGAACTCAAAGCAAAAGAAACAAATAACTGCTGAGACTGCCTGAACCCTTTAGTTCTGCTCAAATAATATCGCAACTGCCTGTGTACATCTAAAGTGTGCAAAATCTTTTCCCCTTTATTTTGGGGATTTGCATAAAAAGTAGGCAAATGAATAGTTTGGTTTAAAGCCACACTAGAAACCACTTTAGGCATAAAGGAAGGATTAGTACGCAAGGATACCCTATCCTTATGGAAAATTAAGAAAGGCTCAACCGCCATAAGGGCCTGCAATTCAGAAACCCTTCTTGCAGAGGTAATGGCCAACAAAAAAGCAGTCTTCCATGATAAATATTTCAACTTGGTAGTAGCTGCAGGCTCAAAAGGTTGTAGAGAGAGTTTCTCCAACACAAAATTGAGATCCCAAGCAGGAGTAGGAGCTCTACGTGGGGGTCTTATATTCTTTGCCCCTCTAAGAAATTGCTTGAACAAAGGATGAGAAAACAATGGTGGGTCACAGTCATAGTGAGCCGAAATTGCTGCAGCATGAACTTTAATAGAAGAGAAGGACAAACCTTTGTCCAGTAACTCAGTAAGATATTGAAGAGCCACACTTAAATTAGGCTCAGAAACATCAAAATCCTTTGCTGCACTCCAAAATAAAAATCTCTTCCATTTATCTGCATACACTTTCCTTGTACTAGGCCTTCTAGCTTCCAAAATAACATTCAAAACTTGCTGTGGAAGTTGAGACCCTCTATGGTTCAAAACAGAATATGCCAGGCTGTTAGGTGAAGAGAGTGAAGCTTGACATTGAGTAAATGACTGTTCTCCTGAGACAACAGGTGTGGAATCAAGGCAAAGGCCATGGAGGCTCCTGCACCAGACTTCTCAGTAATGGGTACCAGTGCTGTCGAGGCCAATCTGGAGCTATTAAAATCATCTTTGGCTTGTCCTGTCTGACCTTTAGAAGTACCTTTGGGAGGAGAGGCAGAGGTGGAAAGGCATACACATGAAGATTGCTCCAATTGAAAGAAAGAGCATCCACTTTCCAAGCTGTGGGATGAAACTTTTCGTGCAAAACTTTGGCAGCTGGTGGTTTAGTGGAGAAGCGAACAGATCTATGTCTGGAGTTCCCCATGACACTGTCAATGTTTGAAATACATGAGGATCCAATTTCCACTCGTGGGGATCCATAATTCGTCTGCTCAACACATCTGCTAAGGAGTTCTGTGCTCCCGGCAGAAACCTTGCCTGAAGATGTAGCTGTAAACTGAGAGCAGTCTCCCACAAAATCATTGCTTGCCTGCATAGAGGATAAGAATGTGTTCCCCCTTGCTTGTTGATGTACCACATGACAGTTGTGTTGTCTGTTAGAATCAACACCTGCCCTGGAAGAAGTAAATCCTTGAAAGCTATTAATGCAAACTGGACTGCTAACATCTCCTTCAAGTTGATATGTAGATGTTGTAGTCTGGCAGGCCACTTGTCTTGTATCCACTTTCCATTTAGATGAGCTCCCCAAGCTTTGTCTGAGGCATCTGTCGTTAGAATCTGACTCGCCTCTGGCCGGGTCACAGAGAATCCCTTGTTTAGGTGACATTCCTGAGCCCACCACAAAAATTCCTTTTGAATGCAAGGTATTATCTGAATGACAGTGTCCAGATCCTGGCAGTGCTGTGTCCATACATTTTTGAGATACCATTGTAGCTTCCTCATATGCAGTTTGGCATTGGGAAGCACCAGAATACAAGATGCCATGAACCCCAAGGCTTGAAGGACTGTCCTTGCAGTCAGCCTGGACTGATGAGACAATTGATGAAAGTAAAGGGAAAGATTCTTTTGTTTGTCCGGGGTCAAAAGGCCATCTGGGATGCTGTATTCAGTCTTACACCCAGAAAGCACATGTCCTGAGAGGGTACTAGACTGGACTTTATTTCGTTCACAGAATACCCCAGGCATCTTAGCACTGCTATCACATATTCCAAATTATGAAGAAGCTCGTCCCTTCCTTGAGCCAGAATCAGGCAATCGTCCAAATAAGGATAGATCTGTATTCCTTTTAGCCTGAAGAAAGCTATCACTGGAGCCAGAACTTTCGTGAACACTCTGGGCGCAGTAGATAAGCCAAAGGGCAATGCAGAGAACTGATAATGAGAAGTCCCAGCCCGAAAACGCAGATACTTCCTGCAACTCAGTCTGATAGGAACATGAAGGTAAGCCTCCTTGAGATCCAAAGTTACCATCCAATGATCTTTGCCCAGCAGAGGTAAAAGCTGTTGTAACGCCAACATTTTGAACTTGGGAATGTCCAGATAAGTGTTGAGGATAGATAAATCCAAAATTGGTCTCCACGTGTTCCCCTTCTTTGGTACTAGGAACAGGCGAGAATAAAATCCTAGGCCCACTTCTGGCATAGGGACCGGCTGTATTGCCCCTATTTGAAGTAGCAGAGAAATTTGTTTGTGAGCCTCTATTCTTTGCTGAGGAGGAACGTCTGGCATGCCTTTGAAAGGAGGCAAGGTATGGAAATAAAACCTGTAACCTTGGTGTATGATATCCAATACCCATCTGTCTTGGGTAAGTAAACTCCAATTTTCCTTGAAAAGTGCCAACCTTCCTCCCAAAGGTGCTGCCAGACGAGAAGGCTCTGGCAGCTGAAAAGGTAGGTCATTGGGTCTGTTTACGAAAGGACTGACCCCTGCCCTCACCGAAGACTGTGCAGGTGAACTCCCTGTTCTAGGCCTGAAAGAGCCCTGAGCTCTGCCCCTACCACGTCTAGATCTACCCCTAGACTGGGAATCATAAGAAGGATACGTCCACCCCTTGGTAGGCCAATTTCTACTAAACTTCGGAGGCTGAACCTGCAAAAAATCTTTAACAGTCTGCATAGACTTAGCCTTGTATTCCATTTTCTTTAAGACTGCCTCAACAGGTGAACCAAACAACACATCAGATTGTAAAGGAGCATCTAAAATCCTTGTCTTAACATGGTCAGATAAATTCTGATCCCTCAGCCAGGCGTGCCTGCGAAGAACTGACCCAGTGGCAGCCACCCTAGACGAGGCCTGTACAGCATCAAAACCACATTGCAAAGAATGCTTACCCACCTGTTCAGAAACATGTACTAAATCTTGTAACTCCTTACACTCAATACCTTCCGCCAGAGCATCTACCTTAGACTTCAGTTGAGAAAGTAGATAGTTTTGGTATTTCAACATGTGAAACTGGCAATTCAAAGCCCTCATAGCTAGGGTGGAAGAAGTATAGACTTTCTTTCCCCATCTATCCAAAGCCCTGGCCTCTTTATCTGGAGGAACCGGATTTTTAACAACAGAAGCCTTAACACCCTTAGGCCCCTGACTAACAGTTTCTGGGTCCGCCCTAGGACTCTTAAAAAGATACTTATGAGCTTCAGGCACCCTGTAATACCTATCCGGTTTAACAGGAGCAGGAGGCAAAGAATCAGGATTAAGAGAAGCCTCTGCAAACACATCTTCCACAACATCCAGAACAGGAGGTATAGCTAAAGGCCTATGCTGGGGTAAAAACAAAAATTCCCTAAGCTTTTTCCTGGAATCAGAGAAGTCCTGACCTTCCCACTTAAAATGCTCCCTCATGGAATGAAGAGTCTCTGAAAAAGAAAAATCCTCAGGAGGAGAAGCAGAAGGAGTAGAATCATCCACATCAGAATCAGAATAAGGAGAATACTCCTGCAAGTCTTCAGCCGAAGACTCTGAAACATCCGAAGCCTGCTCAAAACTCCCCAACTCAGGTTCCACCCTAGGTCTCTTATCAGGAGGGGGCAAAGAACCTCTAATCAAAGTAATCAAATCTTCTGCCATTTTAAGCATATGCTTCTTGGGCACAGATCCTGAAGAACTAGGAGTGACACCAACTGAAGCTAAACCTGGCCTGCCTCTGGGAGAAGCCTTGGAAACAGAAGGAGAGGGCCTAACCACCCTAGGAAGGGAGGGAGTACAGTAACCTGAGAAGCCCCTTCAGCCTGACCAGCCTCCTGAGAGGCCACATCCTGCAATAACAAAGTCTCCCCCTGGGACTCCAGAGAAACCTCCGGAACCCCGGCTCCACCGACACCTCTAAAGAACCGGCGTCCGGTACGGACGGCTCTTCTTGCCTGGGCTTAGCTGCTTTGTCCTTGCGCTTCTTCGAAGAAGCGGACGCCGGAGCATCCGACGGCATATTATAATTGCACCGCTTCAAGACTAACCTGGCACAATCTAACCTTCTCTTAATAGTGCGCTTATTGAATCTAGCACAAAAGCGACACCCAACAACGTCATGCTCAGGCCCTAAACAAGGAATACACAAAGTATGATAATCTCTATGCGGTATCTGTTTCCCACAAGAAATACAGTTATTCACTTTTTCTGACATCCGGTAAACCACTGAGGCAAGAAAAAACTAAAATATTCTCCAACGTGGTACTTAGCCAACTTTGACTCGGTCTGAGACTCCGAATTGAAAAATTTCAGAACGCCGAACGGCACTTGCAACGCTGCTTCTGCATCGGACCATGCGGCAAAAAAGACTGAGGATATGACGTCGGTCATGCGCATTTGTACCCTGACGTCCTGATGTCAGTCTAATGCGCCTTGACCGACATCAGCCTTATACTTTGATATTCGGGCCGACCGAGGACAGCGGACTACCCAAGTGTAAGGACTGCAGCAATGTGAGATGAAGAACATCTGACTACAGTGATAGGGCTTTTAGGTGGTCCACATAAAACATGTTTTCTACACCATATATTCTTTTTGTGAGGAACCTTTTGGGATGATCCAGTTGTTGCACATGCTTGGTGAGATATATACAGAAGGGGGCATTTTACTCAATGATTGGTCTAATGAGGGCTATGAACAATGGAACAATGACATCTTTGGACCTAGATGCCATACCCTTGCTTATAAGTCGAACCACATAGAATAATTTCCTTACTACAGTAGACACATGCTGGTCAAAATCTAAGTCACTGTTCACATGTATTCACAAATCCCTGAGCAAAGGGATTAGTCTCAGGGTGTGTATTATCAATGTGGTAATTTCCCAGGATGGCAGTCTTACTGAAGGTCACTATTATATATTACTTGGCACTGAGATTTAGGCATGACTCTGGTACCAGTTATTAATTTGTATCAGGAATTCTTAAAGAGCACTTGTGTCTTTGGGAGGACTGTGCCAAGTTTACAATCATCTTTGAACTTTGTCAGCCACAGACCACTGATGTTTGCCTTAACTTCAGAGCTTCAGGGAAGAAGATGCCAAAAAGGAGTAGTGTCTGCACTGAGTCCTGAGGGACTCCACTAGTGACTGGCTTTTTGTAGAGGTAGACTCCCCTGTCATTACTATTTGGGTTCTATCTGTAACCCAATTGACTATCCAGCTGGAGACTTACGGGTTTATACCTAATCTCGTAAGCTTGTCTACAATGCCTGAGTGATGTATTGTGTCAAACACCTTGGCCTGGTCAAGGTAGGATACATTTTGCCCTCATCCATTGCTTTGATGATATTCTTGAAGAAGTCCATCAGGATTAACAGGCATGACTTGTCCTTGATGAAACCAAACTTAGTTGGGCCCAGTGTCCGAAAGTTTCAAATGTCAATATTTATTATTTTTATTTTTTTATATATATATTTTTTTATTTATCTTTTGTTGATCATGTTAGTCCCACTAGGCTAGTGACCTCTTTTCAGGGAAGAACCAAGATGATATTTATACTACTAGTGGAAATTTGGCCAGTGAATTGGGGAATTTCACCTACACTTTTCAGTGGGTGCCATGGAATCTTTTATATCCATCTGAGCTACCACCAACTCAAGCAGCTGTGGCCTTGACTTAATGTCAAATCTAAGAAGACATTATTCAGTTGATAATTCCTTTCATAGCTTTACGTATAAGACTAGCCAGATTTATGGGTCAGTAGTTACCCGAGTCCATGGATGGACAGTCTTTATTCAAAGGGATAACAGTTGCAGACCCCCACTCATGTTGCATGAATGTTGTTTGGAGGTTATGGATAAATAATTTTCTAGTGGACCAAACAACCCATGTCTCATGCTATTTAGGAGGCATTCTGGGATATTATTGGGACCCAGTAACATAGTGCTTTCAGCTTTAGCGAGAGCATTAAGGACCTGTTCCCTAGTGATAACTGGGGCAGTTATGGTTGGGATTATTTCTTGATAGATGCCAGGGGGTAAAAGCAGGGTAAAGTTGGAGGTGAATTAATCAGCAAGCAGATTTGCTAAAAGTATGCATTTGAATACAAAGCATTAAAGACCTACTGTAACAGTAAATACTTGAGAGAATCTTCTTTTTCCATCTAATTTTCCTCGTATCTGTAGCTTATAACAGTATAAAGTGACGCATAAATGTTCACCGGCAGTCAGTCTTTCATTGACGGAAATGCTTGGAATGACAACTACTGCCCACATGTCAAAATCGAGATGGAAGACTTCAGCCTTCTTCAGATATGTTTTGAGATTACACCTCACAGACAGATGATCATGTAAAATTATACACTCTTTATAACAGAAAACTCAGAAAGTAGAGTGAGAGAACACTTCCATCATAAAGTAATGCAAGTCTAGAAATTCCAAGCAGTTCCATCAACAGCATTCTCAACCTCAGTGGCATGTCAATGCATTAAAGGGAAGACCTGACTGCCTCTTCATTGAACCAAGAGAGAACACCAACGAGGAATGACCAAGAATAGGTATAAAAAAAAAAAAGGCAAAAGAGGAGGAACTTACAGGTGGCACGACCAAATCCTTAAGCATAGGAGGATAAACTTACTATCTGGCTGAAATTCCTTTGAAGATTTTACCTTACAAGTGAGCATCATGGCGGTATCAGTTAACAAATCCTAAAAGAAAATAGGTATGCTTTTTGTGCCCTTGTGCATGTCTGCTTATTCATATTTGGAAGTTCTCTTATCATACAAATATAACATCTACTAAAGGAAAATCAGTAAAGATGGTACACAGAAGCTGAAGGGCTTTGGTTGGAGATGAAACCAGCATTTTCTTTCCTGAAGCATCTCCCCCTTTGTGACGTAATCTGCTTGAAGCACAGAAGTAAGACCATCACTAAACCGGCTCTGTTAAATTCGCATAACATAAACCCCTCAGTGATTTATAGAGTCGGGCAGAAATGTAGGAGGAGGATGTTACCCAGTTCTAAAATCTTTCACCGTTTTTTTTCTTTCTTTTTTTTTTTTAAGAAAATTATGTGTTAAGGAAAAGTTTACCCTAAAACTTAAAAAAAATGCTTTTTTGTTGTGTCTTGGTATTCTGTGTTATTTTGATACAGCAAAATAAATATAAGTGATTATATTTTGACATGTTTTTCAACAAAATGATCATCACAGAGCCTGTCATACTAATGTGAAATAAATATGAAGCTACGTTTAAAACAAATAGGTCAGATGTTGTCAATTTGTGCTTGACAAATGCGTGTATAACAGAAGACCTTGAAACCAAGGGGAAGAGGGTCACATGGCAAAAATATTAGCTTTCAGGCACGGTAGAAGGCAGCAAAAGTGATTTTGTTTTCAACTAGTTGTAAGCCCTGGATATGTTTATGTCCATCCTGTTTTCTACTGAAAGAGCTCACTGCATCACTCATGCAAACCTAACAACTGAACCGTTTCCAAAAATATTTTTGGACGAAGTGCTCCTTATCAACAAAAAAAGAAAAGAGTCTGTACTAGATATGGGTGATAGGGAAAAAAAAACACCACCACCAGAACTGGAAGATGTTTTTGATAATGCTTTTTCTTCTATTACTCACATGAAGAGGATGAAATAAAGCCAATCATGAAATGCTACACAGCTCAAGCTTTGAAATTCTAATGACTGTATCCAGTAAGCATCAGGAAAAATGTACCAAAAAATCCAACGTTGATAAAAAAAGAAGTTATGTGCTCACCATAATGTTCCATGTTTGTAGTCCATCTCACCCTTCATTCTTTACATATGGGATCGGAGCCGATCCTCGGCTCCGACTCGGCCTATTTACAAGCTGGAAGACCTCTAGTTGACTCGTGGCTAGGTAGGTATCCCATGGTGCACCAGTACAATCCCCAGATCTTGTTTGCTGCTGACTAGAAGAAATAATAACAACATACAGAAATAAGCCAATACTAAAAGGTCTCCATAAATAATGAAATTAATATTTTTCTGTCTCAAGGTACTTCCAGGATGGAGGCAGGAGGGCAGGTTCGTAAGAATGAAGGGTGAGATGGACTACAAACATGGAACATTATGTTGAGTACATAACTTCTTTATGTTCTGTAGTCCTATCTCACCTTCATTCTTTACATATGGGACAGCGTCCCTAGTGCCTTATTCTTGGGTGGCTCAAGGAAAAATACTCCGAGTACCGTGGTACCAAAAGATGCTCTACCCCTGGAGGTTAAATCCAGTTTGTAATGAGTAATAAAAGTGTGAGGGGTAGCCCACATAGCTGCTGCACAAATATTATCAAGTGGGACCCTGGCTTGAAAGGCTGCAGAGGTAGACTGAGGTCTGGTAAAATGAGCCTTGATTTTAAGGGGTCAAGTTTACCCCCAGAATTGTAAAGATAAGCTATACAGCTAGAAATCCAGTTAGAGAGAGTCACTTTGGAAACTGGTAAGCCCAACCTGGATTCGGAAAAGAAAATGAATAATTGATCTGATTTTCTGATGTCTTTAGTTCAGTGCAAATAAAAACATAATTGTCTATGGACATCCAGCTGGTGAAACCTGTACTCAGTTGTGTTGGAGTGATTTGGAAAGAAAACCGGAAGTTCTATGGACTGGTTCAAAGTGGCATGGCAGCAGACCTTGGGGACAAAGGAGGGATTAGTGCGAAGGTACACCCTGTCTTTGTGACAAATCAGATGAGGCAGTTTCACAGACAATGCTTGCAGTTCTGACACCCATCTGGCAGATGTGCTAGCCACCAAAAACAACGTCTTCCAAGACAAAAATTTCAAAGAGGATGAATGAGAAGGCTCAAAGGGTGGAGATGTTAATTTAGATAATACAAAATTTAAATCTCATGAGGCCACAGGTTTTTGAACAGGTGGTCTTAAAGTGGCACCTTTATGGAAGGTTTTGCACAGCTTATGAGACATCGGGTTAGAATCTGGGAAACCTAGATGAAAATTTGAAATCACTGCCAATTGAACTCTGATAGTTGCAGCCGCAGATCCTTGGTGAAAAAGCTCAGAAAGAAATTCCAAAACCACTGGAATGGAGACAGTGTAGGGGTCAACATCCATTTTCTCCGCCCAAAGAGAGAATCTTTTCCATTTACTGGAATATAGTCTCCTAGTGGAAGGTTTATGAGAAGACGTAAGGATATGAGTCACAGGAGGCGAGAAGTCGTGAAGCCTGACTAGGGATGGAACTGGAGCAGCCACGCTGTCAAATTGAGTGTATGTAAGGAGGGGTGAAGCGAACCTGACATGTAAGTCAACAGGTCTGGAACTGGGTCCAGAATTCAAGGATCGTCCAGGAGAAGAGGCCCGAGGAAGGGGAACCAAACCTGACGAGGCCAGTAAGGAGCAATGAGGATAAGTTTGCTTCCCAGCCATTTTGCTTTCTGAATAACCTTGGGAATGAGAGGAAAGGCAGGAAAAGCATACAGGAGACCCAGGGGCCAATCGTGAACAAGTGTGTCTCTGGGTGACTCCCCCGGAGGGGGAATGAGGGAAAAGTAGCTGATGCATTTGGCATTGATTGGGTTGGCAAAGAGATCGCAGCAAGGCTGTCCCCACCTGCAGAAAATCTGTTCCGCAGTTTCCTGTTTCATAGACCACTCGCGAGGCATCAGGATTGCCTGGCTGAGCTTGTCGGCTATCACATTGGTCATCCATGCAATGTGCATTGCCCCCAGAAAACGCTGGGAAGATATTGCCCATTTCCAAACTCGCATGGCCTCTTGACAGAGTGAGTAAGATCTGGTTCCGCCCTGTTTGTTGATATACCACACTACTGACATGTTGTCTGACTGTATTGCAATAGTCCCCAGAGGAAGAAGGTCGTGAAGTGCTTGCAACGCCAGGAGTTGATATGCAGATGAGCCTCATGATCTTGCCATGTGCGTTGGACAGTCCTGCCTAGATAATGCCCCCCCCCACCCTATCTGTGAGGCATCTGTGGTCACAGTGGCAATGGGTTGGCGAGGAACAAATGAAGCGTCCGTGGTCAGTTGACTGGGTAATGTTTACCAAAGGAGGTCCTTCTTGCAATACGTCAGCAGAATGTGATGGGATAGTGGAAGGTGCTAAAAGGACCATTGGGATGACAGAAGCCACTGACAAATTCTCATATGTAACCTGGCTAGTGGCACTAATAGTATGGTGGAAGCCATGGTCCCAAGGAGCTGCAGAATAATCTTGGCTTTGACCCTTCGTAAGGGGGAGAAGACGCTGAATTTGAAGAACCAGGTTCTGTGCCCTTTTGGCAGGAAGATGAGCCACCATATTTACTGTGTCTATCTCTGCACCTTTAAAAATCACAGATTGAGAGGGCAATAAGGCAGATTTTTCCCAATTTATAGAGATTCCCAGCTGGGCACCAAGCTGAATAGTAGCATCCCTGCTCTGAAGGAGTAGATGCCTGGTGGGGGTGGTCAGGAGCCAGTCGTCCAAATACGGAAACACCTGGAATCCTCAACATCTCAGGTGAGCTGTCACTACTGCCATACAGTTGGTGAACACTCTGGGGACTGTGGTGAGACCAAAGGGCAGAGCACAGAACTGGTAGTAATTGTCTCCCAGCCGGAAGCGTAGATGACTCCTTATTGCCCTGTCCAATTTTATGTGGTAGTAGGCAACTTGGAGATCTATTGAGCACATCCAATTGTCTTTCCCTAACAATGGGAGTATAGACTGCAGTGTTACCATCTGGAACTTGTACTTTACTGATCCATTCAATCTGCTGAGGTCCAGAATGGGCCTCCACTCCCCTGTATGTTTTGGCACTAAAAATAATTTGGAGTAAGTTCTGGATCCTATTCAGTCTGCTGGGCGGTTTGGATGACTCTTTTTGACAGGAACTTGTTGACCTCCACAGTTGCCTGATCCCTGTGACTGGGTGGAACATCTGGGATCTTCTTAGGAACAAAAGGTGGAAGAGAAAAGGGTATGACATAACCTCTGGTAATAATTCTTTGTACCCATTTGTCTTGAGTGATACTTAGCCAGGCTTCTGGATACAAAGAAATGCGACTTTGACTGGCCCCAGAGAAGCACAGTCGGGCCCCACATCAAGAGCACTGGTAAGGCCAGCCCTGAAAGGAATCATGACCTCCCTGGTTTTACGGACCGTCCCTGCCTCTAGGGCGACGTCTACCATTTCTTCCTCCTCCTCTGCCTCTGAAGGAGGAGTCACCCTGTGTCTCCCGGAAAAATCTCTGGGACTTCTTGAACCACATCTTACCAGCCCTCTGACCCTTAGGGTATGGTCTAGAGGGAACAGTAAAACGTACTCCCACGGCAGTGAGTATTTTTCCTTCTTGCTCGCACCAGGTGAGAGTGTCCTCTACCTTGAATCCAAACAATGAGGAACCATGAAAGGGGTGTTGGTAAAGGTAGACTTAAACGGTTCTGCAAAGTTACACAAACGCATCCAGGAATGACGCCTTCAGGGAAATTCCTGAAGCCGCTGCTCTACTCACTCCATCGGCCACATACGAAATAAGCCACATGGAAGAGTTAACAACAGAGTTTAAGGTGGACAACTGGGCAGAAACCTTGTCAGGGACTCCCTCAGTGCATGTACCTTGTAAAGAGTTTCCTAACTCTTTAAGGAGATCTCTCTGAAGCCTCGTAAAGTGAGTAAGGTAATTCAGTGATCTAAGGGTAAATGCCGCTGCAGAAAAGATACCCTTCCCGTATCTGTCCATCATTCGAGACACCTTATTCAATGGATGAACAGAAGAAGAAGTCTCAGCTAGCTCCTTCTTAGTGGATGCTGCCACCACCATGGCATCTATAGGCACACCTTTAGATAAAAGGTCTTTTCCTGGAGGGGGAGAAAGGAACTTGCTCGGTCTCCTGGGGACTGGCTCCATGAAATCAGGAGTATTCCACACCTTTCGACTAACTAAATCCATCAGTTTGTCAAAGGGTGGAGACACCCAAGAGGCAAAAGGTTGAGACCCGAAAGCCTTCAGGTACACAGACTCCTCATCAGAAGGGGTGACAGTGGGCCAAACTGCACCTCTGTTTTAGGATCTCCAGAATGTCTACGAAGGAGACATCAGAGGATGACTTGGGGGACCCTTCTGACTTCTCGAGGTCAGTGTCAGATGTCAAAGATTCATCCTGGGAGTCAACATGCTTCCTCTTACAAGTCCTCTTCCATGGGGGCTCCTCAGAAGGACATTCCAGGGAGGTCTCGGAAGAGTGGGGGCCACCAGCCGGTGGCTTCTGAGGCTGAGGGTCTCTGCTGTCACTGGAGGGAGTAGGAGCCTAGACAAAAGTAGGTGCTATAGGGGGAAGAGTGCCGGTACCTCTGGTAGGAGCTGACGATCGGGACAGCACACTCCTCATCATCTTGAATGCCAGCCTTTCTGGCTCCAAGGAGACAGAGGATGCCGCCGGTGTCAGAGCCATCGGCTCCGAGATAGACACAGGGTCCAAACTCACCCTAGCTGACGAACAGAGAGGAAGACTCGGAACCGAAGAAGTTTGGTTCCAAGCATCCCTGTCGGGGCCGACCGGTGAGCTTCGCAGTTACCGTGATCATCCATTATAGACATTTTTTGAGAGCACTTAATACATTTCTTAAAGCTAGATGGCTTATGAACCTTACTCTCTTTAGACATTCTGTGGTATAGAACACACACACACAGAGAAAGGGAAGGAGGAGGACTAGGTCATCTAATTTAAATGGCCTAGCCCTGCAGTAAGGAAAAGACACCATGAGGACTAGATCCTCTAAGTTAAACGGGCCTAGCCCGGGCAAGGAAGGGATAGGGTCTTCTAAATGAAACAGACCCAAAAAGTTAGAGAAAGTTAGAACGTATCACACACTCAACAGAACACAGTAATGAGTAGGAATTCACAAATTCAGGCTTATGCCAAGCACAAACAGAACGTAGTTCTGCTAACAATAGCAGCAATCCAACGATGCTAACAACAGCTAATTAACTAGGCTAAATAACAAGCAGAAACCGCCAAAAACTCTATTAACACACACATAATAACAGTGCGCAAAAGGCGCCTACGCTACCAATCTAGGAAAAACAGTACACGGGATACCAACGAAGTAAGAAAAGGCCAAAGGCCAAAAATTGCACTAAATGGCAGAAGTAAAAGCTAACAACTCTAATAACAACTACAATAACAACTACGCTAAATGATAACTATAAGCAGTAACAGTTTTAACTATATTAAACTATTTTAAACTAAACAGCCAAGAAATTTTAGTAAAAGTGGAAATAAATGCAATCACTTAGCCAGAGCCAGAGAAGCACAACCAAACTTGTCGACGCGGCAAATGAGATCTGGGGATTGTACTGGTGCACCATGGGATACCTACCTAGCCACGAGCCAGCCAGAAGTCTTCCAGCTTGTAAATAGGCAGAGCCGTAGCCGAGGATCGGCTCCAATCCCATATGTAAAGAATGAAGGTGAGATAGGACTACAGAACATTCAGAGGCCATTCTTTAGTTGAATTGAATTACTATGAATTTTAATAGTTGTATACATCAGAAAAACATATTTATTAAGAACTATCTTCACTACAAAAGCAACCACCCAACTTTTTAAGGCAAACATTCCCAGAGGCCAGTACATCCGTGCCTCCAGAATGATTAGCAAGGATGTAGATTTTGATGTGGAAATTGGGATTATTACTTCTGTGTTTCTAGAGCAAGGATACAATAGTGAGTTTTTACTCCAAACAGGAAGTTTAAGGAAGTATGTTCAAAAAGGGAAACACTACTTGGTCCCACTCTTTTGTATGGGTTTCCCAAAAAAGAAAAAGAACAAGTACTAGGTGGAACAGGAAATGATCTTGTTTTACATAACTCAGTACCTAGATTTTGTTTAGATATGTCACAGCTTTATGGTGAGGATTATTTTACAGAATAAGTGGAAAATTATCTCTGGAAATGGTGACACAGAAAGTGCTGGGGGAAAATCCATCTTTCATGTATAAGACAAATCACTGCATTAAACATTTATTAGAGAATGATCACAATAGACTATCTTTACCAGTTACTCACAAAAAGTGTTGGTACGTACAAATGTAGAGTGCAGTGCTTGTAGATATATCAGTGAAGGGCCTTATATAGCATTACAACATTTGCAGTACACTACAGGGGCTAAGGCTAGATACACCTGCAAAATGAAGGGCATTCTCTACGTAGCTATATGTTTGGGTTGCCCAAGCTTCTATGTGGGTATGACTACTAGAAGCTTGGGAAAACGGATCAAGGAACACTTTTACACTATCAGAACCAAGGATAAGAACAAAGCTATATACAGACACTCCCTTATATGTGAGAAATTTAAGAAAATAATGTCAGACAAGAGGGGAGGCAATTTTAAGAATTTAGTTGAAAAATGTAAAATCAGATAGCAAATCAGGATGGCAGCTGATAAATCCCCCGGCTTAAACAAAACAGTAAACATTAAATGCTTTCTTAGGGATAGAAAAATTGCTATTACATGAAGGATTAAGAAATGTGAGTATGTTTAATCACTCTATTGTCTGATTGGCATTATAAATTCATTGGGTGAGCTGAATTTATATAAAAGGTTTTGTCTGTGCATTGAAGTCCTAGAGACAAAAGCAGAAATTAAATTTATATACACTGTAGAAGACTTTTTGTGGTTCCTTTGATGGCTAATGTGCCGGTGTTTTCTTTATTTTTATAATAAATTTGTAGTGAAATCACTGGCAATTTTTCTAGAAAAAAATTGACAGTTGAACTTTTCTGCTCTGTTGGCAACAGGATCAGCATTTAAGCTGCTGAAATGATCAGAATTAATCCCCACATTTAGAAAATATTTACAAGAAAGACATTAGTGACAGATTTGTTGGCCTGAAAAAATACATTAGGATAAAATGATGCTACAAACTGAAACTGTGTGAATTTTTGAAAGCACATCTGATATAACAAGAACACAGTAAAATATAGAAGCATATATTCAAATGTGGTAATACGGTATTTATTATTCTGCTCCACACATTTTTATCACAATTTTTCCTAGTAACTTAAAGTTATGGCAAATGCAATATCTGAACTGGATGAATGTTTATTTTCATTGCTCAAGTACATTTTGGCATTGCTGTACCAATCACCTTTAGCTCAGTAGAAGGTCATTTGCTTTGTCTTTTGTTGTTAGGCAGGTTCAATTTATGAATGCAAATCTTTTTTTTTTCAACAAAAATTATTTAACCACAATTTTTCTCTTTTAT
This sequence comes from Protopterus annectens, assembly GCF_019279795.1. Classification (NCBI taxonomy): domain Eukaryota; kingdom Metazoa; phylum Chordata; order Ceratodontiformes; family Protopteridae; genus Protopterus; species Protopterus annectens. The sequence goes on from NC_056729.1 coordinate 1,629,246,842, forward strand.
AACTCTGACTCTGCAGGAACCTTGCGCTAGTAATTATCAAAATGCAAAATAAATAAATAAAATATAATATGAAACAACTGCTTTTAAAATTGTAGTTCATTTAAATTTCCTGGACAACAAACCACAGTTTCTTAATTTTTCAGTATAAACATCCATCATTATTTTTCCACTGAAATGCATTATATTTATGTTTGACATTCAATAAGCAACACTAGCTTGTGAAATAAAACAAGTCATACCTTTATCTTTAAAACAGCTGGGAAATACCTAAGCACATGGCATAAAGAAAGCATCACCTCATTGTCTTTACAAACAGACACAATTTCCTTGCAGTCCTCTTCTGTGACCTGGAAACAGAACAGAAGAAAGCAGCAAAGCTAAAAAAACAGCCTCATCTCAAAAGCATCCAGAAAAATGGAACATTAATGACATATTAATAAATTAAATAAAAATAGCATCATTTCTTACAGAGACTGTATCCTCTAAGCAAACCATAAGAAAAGAAGCATCTAATGCCTCAGTTACAGAGCCATACAATAATAAAAATAATAACACTATAAGGATAACTGGTAGAATCACAGAAGTGAAAGCATAATATTAGCTCTCATTTGGGCCTCAAACCCAAGACCTTCAGTATACCATACTAGTATTTTTGCCACTTGACCGACAAGAACCTCTATACAGATAGATGTTGAATTTTCCCTTAAGAACTTTATCCTTTCAGCTAAAAAAACACCACTATGGTGATAAAGGTCACATTACAAACTTTGTCATTCAAGTCTAAAAAAGTTATGTTGGCTACAGTCCTCAGCTTTGACAGGACTAAATTATTTCAATATAATTACTTAAATTATTTTCACAGACATTTTCTTTGATTGTGAATAGTATGTTCTATGATTATCAGCTTTTTAAATATACAAATAAAAGTTTTACAGCAGTTAATCTTCAGTTTTCATCAGTTTCAAAAATGACACTAAGCGCCAGTTTGTTATGCATTACAGAGGTATATATTACAGCAGGAAATCATTGCTGTTTTTGTTCTGATAGTGATACTTTGATATTCAGAGGGAAAACATTATGATGATGATGATGATTACTATAGTTTGTGGTTATTTTTTTAGTTCTGCTATACAGGTCAGTGGTTGCTGGAAGGGCAGCTGTTTTTGGCGATATGTTTCCTTTTTTGTTCCTCTTGACCGAGAGATCTTGAAGACAGTTCCAGATAAAGCACTTTATAAAGTCTAATAAAATGAACAAACGTAGAACAACGACACCGCAACACAGCAGATGTAGCAAAAAGTATTTACTGATAAATTTAACCGCTTTTCGTCAAGCCAAATGCCTGACTTCTTCAGAAATGAAACATCTCATTGACAATACACATTAATATAATTAAACAATTACCCTACAACTAGATTTACTTGACTTAATAAAGTCAAGAACAGCATACATATTTCCTAGGGTCTATATCAGATGAACGAAAAATCTGTTCATTGAATACGTAAAGATCGAAACTTCACGGAAATCAAAAACTGTATTGTAGGGTCTCAGTACAGTGAGGATTAGGGTATTTGCCCTTTCCTCACTGTAGTGCGGTCTCAGAGTTAGAATATATACTTAGAGGGGGTGTGGGGGGCACAGCCCCCCACAATACCGTTTTTGATTTCCAAGACGTTTCGATCATTACGTATTCGATGAACGGATTTTTCGTTCATCTGATATAGAACCTATTTCCTAAGCTACTAAAGAAAAAAAAAAGAAACATTCCATCTTTGTGGAGGTTACTGATCCTTTACTGACTCCCATACACAAGGACCTGAAGTCATTTAGATTTCTCCTGAATGACCTCATTGTCGTTGTATATACACAGCTGTCAGCACCATCAATGATACTTACATGGATATCCCTCAAGACCCTATTTCCTAAGCTACTAAAGAAAAAAAAAGCAAACTTCCGTCTTTGTGGAGGTTACTGATCCTTTACTGACTCTCATACACAAGGACATGAAGTCATTTAGATTTCTCCTGAATGACCTCATTGCTGTTGTATATACACAGCTGTCAGCACCATTAATGGTACTTACATGGATATCCCTTAAGACTGGGCAGATGTAAAGTATCCAAGCTTTTATTTCTTTACAATATCTCCTATGGTCACAGCCAAAGGAGTTTCAAAGCTGAATGACCCTGGATATCATTTTCTAAAGTCACAAAAAAATCCTCTTTAAAGAGACAAAAAATAAATAAACAGGCTATGCATTCCTCTGCAAGGAGCCTAAAGTTTAATTCCTGAATAAATAAGGTATCAGCATACACTTCTGTTCAACAAAATAGACTTTTTTAAGCTGATGTAAAAAAAAATCATCAGCATATGTCTGGAAAAGTTCATCTTTCAAATTAAACTGCTTATCACTGAATTTTTAATTAATTAATTAATTAATTAATTAATTAATTAATTAATTAATTAATTAATTGGTGTATTAATGTTTAGGCTGACAGAAGAGGAACACAGGGCTTATTGTTCCTGTTATTTTACTGTTTCACATAGTTACCTAACGTCTTATTTGCTAGCCTGTTTTCCATAGAGGCTGTCAGAACTAGGAATCCTAAATTGGGCAACCCAAGTAGTTTTCCTGATATCAAGTGAATCTCAAATTTTTTGTAGGTGTCTGAGTCTAGGTTATCTATCTTAGTTGGAGATTTTCAGCAGGGAATGATTCATCAATCGCTATGTAATATTTTCCCTTCTGACTAGACTCACCACAGCTACCTATCATAGAAAGACTTTGCATGTCTTGTGCTCTCCAGTACAGAAGAACCACAGCATATTATTAAGAAATCTATGTCAATACCTGCATTAAAACAGAAATTATGTACTAACCATATCACTGGATCATTTTCATCCCTGATCCATCCAATTTGACTGATGGGATTTAGGCCACCTTGTGAATCCTACCCAGGAACTCTCTACTAAACTCTCAAAACCTTGAGCTCCTTCCTTCCCCCCATAATGCACCTGCCCCCACCCTCCATCAGATACATTTTGCTGCTGATTTAGAAAGGAAAGCATAAGTAGGGAATATAGGAATTTATTTAAGGAGGAGGAGGATTATGGGCTGCAAATATCTCTACTATGTTAATCTGAATGTGAAAGGTGACAATTTATAAGAGGAGTAGGAGGTCAGGTTGCTGAATCGGAAAGATGAGGGATGGAAACAGATCCAGCATTATTTTAATAATGTCTGCATCCTATTTCATCCCATCCATCTAATTCAACTGAATGGACAGAATTCTCTTGATAGTGGTAACACAAAAGGAGAGTCTAAACCTGGAGATATTGTCCAGCTTGCAATATTTGGAAAAGGTATGTAACACAGACCAAACTGAAGCTGAACAAAATTATCAACTGAAGAATTTTTGAAGGACACTGTGGAAACTGACACCGATCTGGTTGAGTGAGCCTTAGGCTTTGTTGATAAAGAATTGTTTCTTTTGTGTTTTTTAAACACCTTTATTAAATTATCACTTAAGACATAGGCACATACACATTAACAGAAAAAAAAACAAACCATATTGACATTTTTTCATTTACATACATTATACATTACATATGTTTTTTTATTTCTTTATAACAACTGACATTCAGTCCAGCATTGCATAAATTGCTCAATTCCTGCCTTCCGTTAAACCTCACTTATCCATAACATTATTCTGCATATATTGGTCCCACAAATCCCACATATGTATATGTAATTTGCTCCTCTTTTACAAAGATGTCTCTTCCAGCTCTTTTATCTCATTTACAATATTCAATATTTCAAATATTGTTGGTTTAGATTTTGATTTCCATTTTCTATTAATTGCTTTTTCGACAACCAATATAATTAAACTTAATAAGTCCTTACTATGACGAAGCAATGCAGATGATCTGTTCTAGCTCAAAAGAATAATTTCCTTAGTTATAGCCATTTGCTCCCCCACTATTTCTGACAGAGTATTCTGTAGATACTTTTTGTAAATCTGCCAACTCATTACACTCCCAAAATACATGTTCCTAGTTACCTCTTTCTTCCTCATTACACCTCCCACATCTGCTATCTACCTAAGGAAAATTTCTTTGAAGTCTGCCCAAGGTATACAAATACTTATGCAAGCAGTTCTTAGCAAAAATCTTAAACCTTCTGGACTTTGTTTTCAGACTTGGGAGGCATACATATGCCCTCCCAATTGTTCCCTTGTAAACTGCTTTTCCAGTAACTCTTGCCAGTCTTTTCTAACCTTCTCTGATTAATTCTTATAATTAACCTGCAATATTTTATATGACCTACTAATCGCTTTTTTAACAGCAGATTCTGTTCTAGATTTGACTAAAAACTCTATCAGAGCAGGACTTTCAGTTAGTACTCCCTATCCCTTTCTCTTTGCCTACACTTTGACAAATATCCCTGATAAGGAAGGCAGTTTCTAACCTGCAGTCCAAACTTCATATTGGCCTCGTCCCAATCTATTACCTTTCCATCTCTAGTTATTTGCTCCCAATACAATGGTTTCTTTCCCAATTTTTCTGGTAAATTCCAGCCCACATTTCTATATTTCTGTACCCCTACTTACAGTCATTCCTATTGGCAAAATCTCGTTTTTCCTGTCTCCACTCATGGATTGGCTTAGTTCACAGAATACTTTCTGCAACTTTATAAATATAATATTCTGTATGGTGTATTATTTTCCTTAAGGGCCTGCATCAAAATCCTATTCTCTTCTTACTTCTTAAACTCACCCCACTCCCCACTGCTCATATTCCTTTTCCACTTTGAATTATAACCTTCTGCTTGAGTTCTGTATTTGAGCCTTATCTGTGTAGTTCTAAAATATTCCTTTAAATCATGTCATTTTAAACCACCACGTTTTATTTGGAGGATCAGCTTATCCCACTTAACTCTTACCTTCTTTCCCTCCCAGATAAATTCCTTCAACTCTTTATTAATTACTACCCACAGTTTTTTTTTCGTGTGATTGATAAAAATATGCCTGACTTATAGATAAAACTAAAGGGACTAAAACATTTTCAATGCTTGTATTTTACTATCCATATCCATAAACAAGGGCTCTGGTTTCTTACTTTTACTACTCTTTTGTTTAATCTCTTCCCACATGTCCTCAGCTGTCATAACCAAAGCCTTTTTAATTCATATTCCTAAATACTTCATCTTATCATGTCCCCATAAATATGGGCATTGCTGAAGCAAGTCATGACTGGGTATAAAATTTATGGCCATATCTTTTTTTTTAATTAATTCATTTTATATCCCAAAAAGACTTAAAATGGTCTTAAATGTTCTACAACACCAACATGTGCATTTCTAGATTTATCAAACACAAAATAATATCATAATATCTTCTGCAAATAAGGCCAACTTTTCTTGATTACCATACCAATAATATCCATGAAATTTCTGAATCCTTTATTTTCCTTGCCAGTGGCTCTAAATAAGAGGAGATCCCATCATAGTTCCCATACTCAAACACAGCTAATTGGAGAAGAACCCTCCCACTTTAACTTTTGCCTCCAATCCTTAATATATACTCCTAATTAACATTATTATTGTATCAGGGAATGCAGATGCTTTCATTGTCTTGCTCATAAACATAAGCTTACTCTGTCAAATGCTTTCTCTGCATTAAGATCCACCATCAGCAGCAGTATTTTCTTACATTCTGTTTACTTCTGGATTATCATTGTACTACTAACATTGTCAAATGTTTGTCTCCCTGCCGCAAAACCACAGTGAACGATATTTATCAATTTTGGCAACACCTTTGTCATTTTCTAAGCAAGTATTGACATAAACACTTTATAATCATGGTTTAAAATTGGAATGGGTCTATATGACGCTTGGCCTGATGGGTCTTTAGCCTCTTTGCATAATACAGCTACACAGCTTTCTTGTAAGATCCTGCTGCTTCTCCTCCTTGTAAAATACTATTAAGCAACAGTTTCCAGTTCTTTATCACTTTCTTCCTTTCTATCTTCCAAAAATCCACACAGACATACCATATCTTCCTGGAGACTTCCCTGCAGACCAACTATACATCACCATTTTTAGCTCACCTCCTCCTCCTCCTATCTTAACTAGTCATTGATTCTTATCTTCCTCTAACGTTGACATGAATAAGGTTTTCATAAATAAGTCCATTTGTGCTCTTTCTTGGTTTCTACACTCCTCTGCTTTGCACGCTTTTTCATAAAAATTTCAGACTATTTCTAATACCTCTAAAGGATCTCTAGTTATTTTTCCCATCATAGGTTTCCTAAGGTGGCAACAATCCTTTCGTTCTGTTGCCTATGTCACTGTGTTAAAAGGTTTTGTACTCTAGTGTTTTTATCAAAAATAGTTGCTTATCAGCAATCTTTCTGAACTCATGCATATTATCTAAATACTCCTTTATGTTCTCTTTGGCAGTCATGCCTCTTCTTCTGTGAGATTCCCATTTTTCTGCAATACTTTAACCTTTGTTAGCCCATCTAAATAATTCCTATTACTTCTTAACCATATAATTTTCTCTTTTATTTCTAACCTATTTTTAAACTCCATTTTCATGTTATGCTACTCACTAGCCATTCCTTCTGAAGAAATTTCTATCTTTCATAATAACTCTCAAATAATTTCTACAACCCATTCCTTAATTTCCTCTCTTTTTAGCAGGTAGGTGGGAAAATGTCAGTTTCTCATTTTTATTTAATTACTCTGCAGTTTTATCTTAGTTTTTTGGTGCATGATCTGAAATAGTTATTGGATGTGGGTTAAAGGTTTTAATTAGATGCACATGTTCCCATGAAATACAATTTCTAGCCAGTTTAGCCCACTTACTGTAACTTGGTGAATATTTCACAATGATTTTTGCTTTAATAAAAAACTCAACCAAAAAACTAAATACACATTCAGAACACCCCATCCCTTATTAACTTAGGATAAACATGCAAAACTATGTACATTTTCAACAAATTAAGTTTAACTCTCCAGAAAGGAGCAATTGTCCCTAAATGAAAGCTGTGCCCATAGGCATAATCAAATATAACATTAAGGTAACCTACTGTATACTAAAGCACATGTTTCAGCCTGTGTTCCCACTTTCACCAACTGCGGTCTGGTCCTTTTTTGTTTCTATTCCCCTCCCAGATGTGAAAAACAACTATTATGATTTCAGAAAACATTAACGTTTAGCCCTATAAAAAGTGCACTGGCTACGTTAAAATAAAAATTAAGCAAACACTGATCTATTAAATGTATTAAAGTATTAAGACTTTATTTCACACTTAACTGCTTGTCACTGTACCTTAGATTTTGCATTTCACTTAGCAAAAAAATGTTCAGAACTCTCATTAACTGCCTGCACTTGCAGACAGCTCATTTCCATGTAAATGTAATCATCAATGAGGAAAATAACAGCTAGCAACTTTGTACATGCATGATGAAATCTTGTAAATTTAATTCAAAACAAAATGTACAGATTCCTCTGGCCTTCAGCTGCAGACTTCCTGTCTCTGCTTGAGAGCATTTACTTATGGAAAAAAACAAGCTATTATCTTTGGAGATGCAAGAACTTTTGCATTTTCATGGCTTTTGTCATTTTGTCTTATTTTTCAAGCCTATTTGCTTAAAAACTTGTTTATAGTTTAAGCCAAGGATGTAGCTAGGCATCAATCCCTTTAAAAACAATTGAAACATCATTTTAATTTTATATATAATATAATCAGTACACTTTTACACCCCGCCCCAACAGCCAAAGATTATAACATATTATTAACTTAAACCTGCTTCTGTTCAGCCTTTCTTCTCTTGTTATAAAGGAAAACATATATTTCTTACAACTAAAAAAGGTACTTGTTTACTTTAATACAACACATACAGCAGTCACTGAAAAGACCACACACATTTAAAATACCCATAACTGCATATTATACAAAACTACTTTATAATACAATAAGAAATTTATACAGAAACTGTTTTATACAAATACTAATAAGAACAAAAATTATTTTACTTATAGTTAGTTCTTTTCTTTTTTGCTGTAGTATGTTTTGTAGTCCATACACAAACTTGACAAAGTCAACAAAAGTCCGGTCTTTTCTCAGCCACTTTTATATGCAAAGCCATATTTCACAAAGGAGATCGATGCATTATAATTCATTATGTATTCACTAATTTCAGTGTTGCTGGTCTTCTTCCTGATCATCTCCATCTCTCAGTGCCAGACTCTGATTTAAGTCCAAGGTAGTCCTAATTCTTCTAGTTAATGTTTGTGCTTTGAAACACTGGAAAAGGTTTCACTGGTAAGGTCTCTGTCTATGAGCTTTATTGTCAGAATAATGACAGTTTTGTCAGGATCAATTCTGTTTGATGGTTTAATTGCATATCTGCAAATACAGGGCTTGGCTGCTTTCTCATGACCAGGTCTGAAGCATACACTCTGTGTGCCCTTTCAATTAACAAATCCTGCAGTGGAATATCAGTCATACTGCCTATTTGTGCTTTCATAAAATGAATACAGTCTGTTCATTCTAGCTTATCTGTTACAGCAGAAAATCTCAGGTTTTCTCTGTAAGCTTTGTCTTCTAACTGTACTATTTTTGAAACAACTCTTTCTGAGAAGCCCCATACTCAGCCAGCCTTTTCTTCATTCAAAGCTCTGATTTTTGCAGTTTTATCAGTTTATCTAAATAGCTTCTTGAAGCTTCTTCTATATTTTTTACACATTTTGTTATTTGAGGTGATATATTCATTCAATCTTCATTTATTTTAATCACCTCTGATTATGTTTGATTTATTTTTTCCTCTAAATTACTGGAATCCATCTCTTGTACAAAAGCTGAAGCTTGAACTGTTTTTTTTTTTTTTTTGCTGAACTACTGTAGAACACTTCCCAGCTAGTGTTTCCTCTTCACCTTCTTTTTCTACTTTGCTGCCATCCAGGCAGTGTACTTACTAGAAAGTAAATTAATTTTACCCAAATAACATTTTGAATAGCATTTCTTTTTCTCAGTTTCTGTTTTCACACTGGGAGGACTGAAAGTAAGCTGTTGATCAGTGTGCAGCCATCTTGGAAGTACCAAACATTGTAAGAAACTTTCCACCAGGTGTTCTGAATGGAATAACTATACAAAAATACACCCCAGATTTGAAAAAAATATGAACCTAGTACTGGTATTAACTGTTCTTAAACTTAAAAAATAAATACGTACATATATATATATATATATATATATATATCATAGATAAATAAAAACAAAGTTGTCTGCTCAAATTGAATTCACAGTTTCTTTATTAGTAAGCACAGACGAGTGATCCATAAGACTTAATGCTCAATACATTTAAGGATACTAACAATAGCAGTTGAAGTTGGAGTGGTAAAGTTTCCACTGTAAATACAAATCAGTCCAGCTGTAGTAAAACAGATGGTGTTAAAGCCAACCCCCATGCTTTCCCTTAAAATAAAGTAATAAAAAGAATCCAAGCTAACATAAAATACCATGCTATTCAACATTCCTAAAAATGTACATCTATTTACTTATTACATCCTTATAAAACAAAAATCATAATGATTGATGTTTTCACTATATTAATTTACTCAAATCTTTTACATAAAATCTCTTGGTTCTTCTTCAGGTCTGTGAACACTAGAAATTCAAAGTTTTACTGTCTGTCTAAAATGCAACTGTCAATCAGAAGTAAGAAACAGTTCAAACTACTAAAAAAATCTAACCTAGATTCAATTCTAAGATCAACAAACTTGTAAATTATAAATTAGAAAAATATGAAAATGTGAAGATAAATTGACACAAAACTCTGTATTTAAGTCATATTTAAGTGTTATTTAAGTGTTATATGCTTTAGGTAGTTAGACAATGCAAGCTTTGTAGGTAAACAACATACATGACAGTCTGTGCTGGGGGAAATAGAAAAAATGTGTAACATATGTTCCTGTTTAAAACCTATGAGTTTAAAATATAAAACACATGAAGTGCACAAACTAATAGTATAGAAGTGTAGTTTCCAGTGTGTATCAATATATAAAAGAGTACATTATATGTGTAGCAAAAGTTTTAAATTCTCTAGAAGAATGCCTTTGCCTATGGCATTCCTGTTTGGTCTATATGTTCATAAGTGTTTACTAGGCTAATGACCACAAGGACCGTTTTAAGCCTAGCCATGTATCCCAAATCTCTGACAAGTTCTGGTACCCTTCATTAGTGTAAGCAGAGGCCTGGGAGATGAAAAATGTACAGGTTGCCTGAGTCCATTAGAGACACAGATGGCAAGCTGGGGATGAATTTCCTAGTTCCCATCCAATTGTCTATGTTACACTTGAATTGGGTTAGGGAGGAACTCTGCTTCACATGGATGGGGAACCTGTTGCAGAGATGGTGTAGTCTCTGGGATACATACATGTCTCTCCAGCAGGTCCTATTTATATCACAGATATGGTTTAAGTCTTTAGAATAGATAATTCTGGTGCTATTTGTTTTTTGGATATGTAGGAGGTCCATCAGACTGGGGTCTGACAATGCCTTTTTATGCCAGGCATAGATTTCCCATCAACAGCCTGTAGGAGTCAGAATACAGGGATAGGACCTTCAGGTGGTCTACACAGGACATTTTACTTATGCCCTGTATTCTTTTAGTTAGGAACCTCTGTGGATGTTCCAATTGTTGGATATGCTTGGTTAAGTAAATACCAAAGGGGGCATTGTACACAATGATAGGTCCAATGGATGCCGAATATAGTGGAAAAATGAATTCCTTGGACCTAGATGCCATATCTTTGTTTATAAGTTGCGCAACAAAGAAATATTTCCTCATTAATGTAGATATGTGATGGTCAAATGCTGAATTACTGCCTATGTGTGGGTGACGCAGTGGTGCAGCAGTTAACGTCGCCTCATAGCAAGAGCTTCTCTGGTTCGATTCTCAGCTTGGGTACCTTCTGTGCAGAGTCTGCATATCCTCCCTGCTTTCACATGGGTTTCTTCCGGGTACTCCTGTTTCTTCCTACATTCCAAAGACATGCGTCTGGAGCATTGCTCCCCGGGCCTCCGCTGAAAATAGGCTCTGTCCTAGTCAGATTTTCGCAGTCAACAAATGTTAAATAAATAAAAATAAATAAATAAGTCCCTGACTACTGGGTCAACTCTAAGGGGAGTGTTGTCAACACGATAGTTACCAGGGGTGGATGACTTCCCAAAAGATACTATTATGCATTTCCTGGCATTTAGTTTTAGGTTTTAGTCTATGGCTCTGACACCAGTTATATGTGTGTCAGCCCTTTCTGGAGAACATTTGTGTTGGTGTGGGATTCAATGACAACTCCCAGTTTGCAATAATCTGCAGATTTAGTCAGCCAGAGACCAGTGACATTGGTCTTGACTTCAAAGACGTAAATGCCAAAAATAAGCGGTCTAAGGACTGATCCCTAAGGGACAGTATTTATGACTGGCCTCTTTCTAGAGGTGGACTCCCCGGTTCTAACTTCCTGGGTCCTGTCTGTGAGCCTCTGGCTATCACCGGGTGACATACAGGTTTGTACCTAACCTCCTGAGTTTGCCAACAATGCCCAAGTTGGGTATTATGTCAAATGCCTTGGTCAGGTCAAGGTAGGCAGTGTGAACCATTATGTCCTCATCCATTGCTATGGTGACCTTCTCAAAGCCCATCAGATTGAGTAGGCATGACCTGCCCTTGATGAAACCAAACTGGGTTGGGTCCAGTGTCTGCAGGTTTACTATATCAGTACTGATCATTTCCATGATAATTCTTTCCTTTGCTTTGCATATAAGACTAGTGAGACTTATGAGTCTGACGTTTCCAGGGTCTGTAGATGGCCCACCTTTGTGCAGAGTGTTGACTGTTGCTGTTCTGCATTCATGAAGCCTGTCTGGAAGCTACAGTTAAATAGCAATTCCAAAGGGCCTAGAGAGAAAGTGGGAAATTGTATAGGTCCAAAACAGGAGAGAATTAATGCTCTTCCATATTTGTTCTAGGTGAAGGTGAAAGTTTAGTGTGAGATCAAGCCACATACCAAGGTATTTGAAAGAGATTACTTGATCAAGGGGTTGTCAGGCTGGGTCATGATAAGAAATGGTTGAGAGTTTTTCTTCCATTTAGGGGAGGTTCCAAACAGCATTACTTTAGTATGGAAGAGTTCTGCATTATCTTTTTGTTATTAAGCCATAAGATAAGAGAAATTAAGTCTACTTGTAGTTGTTGTATGGCCTAAAAGGTCAGATTTGAGTGAAATAACACCATATCATCAGCATAAAGAAAGAGAGATAGGTTAGGCAGGTCAAGGGGTAGTTGATTAATGAAAATGGAAAAAAGAAGAGGAGCCAGAATGGAGTCCTGTGTAGAGGGATGGAAGCAGATTGGGAGTTCTGAGACTGAACACAAAAGTAGTGACTGGAAAGACCAAACCAGGGAGCTGTATCGGGGCTAATTCCAATTTCGATTAGGTGATCAAACAAAATGCTATAGTCAACCAGATCAAAAGATCTGGTGAGGTCAATGAAGATGGCTCCAGTAAGGAGGCCTTTGTCCATAGCCAGGAGGACATTATCAGTAAGTGTCCAGAGTGCTGTAGAAGTTCTCCTACTAGCCCAAAAGTCATGCTGATTTGAGGAAAGTGGATTATACTGGCAGATGAAATGTATGAGTTGATTGCAAAAGTACAGTTTTGTACCTACCATAAATGTAGATGTCCGATAGGTATGCATCTGCAGTCCTTACATATGGGTTGTCCTGCCTCAGGCAGCCCTTCGGTCGGCCGGATTCCAAAGTCTGGGTCCGGCGACGGCTGATGTCGCCTCTCCCGACGCCAGAGCCTGGGGTATAAAAGTGTCAGCCGACACCATCTTCCTCAGTTTTTCTTGCCCCAGATGCCAGGTGCCCTCTAAGGAAGGCTAAATTTGGAGAGATGCAAAAAATTCCAAACATGCACAGTAATATAAAACAAATACACCATAATAGATAACCCCAGCTAGCTATAAGAGGGATAAGTACCCAGGAAATACCACAGAGGGGAAGGAGGGAGGGTAAACCTGACTGCAGATGCATACCTATCGGACATCTACATTTATGGTAGGTACAAAACTGTACTATGTCCTTCAAGGATGCATCTGCAGTCCTTACATATGGGTAGAATACCATAGCTAAACTGGGGGAGGTAGGATCTAAGAAAGGGATGGTGTAGCTAAAATGCCCTGCAGGACTGCCGTAGCAAAGCCTGCTCTGGATCTGGAATATAAGGGTAAGTTGTAATGCTTGGAAAATGTATGCACGGAGATCCATGTAGCAGCTTCTAAAATGTCCTTGGTAGCCACCCCTCTTAAGAAGGCTGTGGAGGTGGCTGTGGCTCTGGTGGAATGAGGTCTAATGTTAGCTGGCACAGTTTTGCCATGAAAAGAGTAACAGAATCGAATGCAATTCCCTATCCATTTTGAAATTGTCTGTTTGGAAATTGCTTTTCCTTGTACACCAGCAGCATATGCTACAAATAGCTGGTCAGTTTTTCTGTAAGTCTTAGTTCTGTCCAAGTAGTAGCGCAACTGTCTGTGAATGTCCAGAGTATGCAGAAGTTTCTCCCCTTTGTTTTGTGGATTTGGAAAGAAGGCAGGCAGGTGAATAGCTTGGTTCAGTGAGACCCTGGATACCACCTTTGGCATGAATGAAGGATTGGTTCTCAGTGAGACTCTGTCCTGATGAAAAATAAGAAATGGTTGTACTGCCATGAGGGCCTGCAACTCAGATACTCTTCTTGCTGAGGTTATGGCCAGAAGGAAGGCAGTCTTCCAAGACAGGAACTGTAGTTCTGAAGATGCTGCTGGTTCAAAGGGAGGTAGAGTTAATTTTTCCAACATGAAGTTGAGGTCCCATGTAGGCACTGGTGGTTTCCTTGGAGGATTGATGTTTTTAATTCCCCTTAGAAACTGCCTTAGGAGAGGATGAGAGAAGACAGGTGGATCAGTATTGTATTCTGCTGAAATTGCTGAAGCATGAATTTTTATGGAAGAGTAAGAAAGGCCATTGTGGAGCATTTCTGCCAAGTATTCCAGGATATGTGCCAAGTTCAACACTGTCGCATCTAGGCCCTTTGTGGTGCTCCAAGTGCGAAATCTTTTCCATTTTGCTGCATATGCCTTTCTTGTGGAAGGCCGGCGAGCTTCCATGATGATGTCCTTCACTGTCTTGGATAGCTTATCCTGGTGAGGAGTCAAGGTATTCTCCAGGCTGTCAGCTGCAAGGTTTTCAGGTTGGAGTGCAGAGTTTTGTAATTGTGTTGTGTCAGAAGAAGTGGCCATTGTGGTAGAGGCCACGGTTTCGTGCGTGACATGCTCCTTAACGGTGGGTACCAGTGCTGTCTGGGCCAGTCCGGAGCTATCAGAATCACTTTGGGCTGCTCTGTCCTGATCTTCAGTAAGACCTTGGTCATTAATGGAAGAGGTGGGAATGCATACACTGTTAGAGTATTCCAGCTGAAAGAGAGGGCGTCCACTTTCCATGCTTGTGGGTGGTATGTCCTTGAGCAGAATTTCTTCAGCTGATGGTTGTGGTGGGAGGCAAAAAGATCTATGTCCGGCCTCCCCCATGATTGTGTTATCTGAAGGAAGATGTCTGGGTGCAGCATGCATTCGTGTGGATCCATGATATTTCTGCTTAGGCTGTCCGCCAGTATATTGTCTTTTCCTGGCACAAACTGGGATTGCAGCTCTATATTGAGGTTTAGGGAAAGTTCCCAAAGATTCATTGCCAGCCTGCAAAGAGGGTAGGAATGGGTACCTCCTTGCTTGTTTATGTACCACATAACTGTGGTATTGTCTGTCCTTATTAGCAGGTGTCCTTGATGCAGAAAATGTTTGAAGGCCTCAATTGCATGTATCGCAGCCAGCATTTCCTTTTGGTTTATGTGCATGCGCAATTCTTTCTGTGACCATAGTCCTTGAATGCATCTGCCCTCCATGTGTGCTCCCCATCCATTGTCTGAAGCGTCCGTTGTAATGGTTTGACTGATTATTGGTTTGCTGAAGGGCAGACCCCTGTTTGACTGGCTTGCTTGAGCCCACCACAGAAATTCCTTTTGAAGTCATGGAATGAGTGGTATCAAAGCTTCTAGGCTGTGACTGTGCTGACACCATAAACTCCTTAGGTACCATTGTAGTTTCCTCATATGTAGCCTTGCTTGTGGGATTAGAAGAATGCAAGATGCCATGTAACCCAGGGCCTGCAGGATTTTCCTTGCAGTCAGCTGAGTTTGTCTTGTCAGATTTTTGAAATAATCCGGTAGTTGTCTTTGTTTTTCTTCCGTGAGAAAAGCCATTTGGGTGGTTGTATCTAGTTTCGCACCCAGAAAAATTATCCTTTGGGATGGAACAAGTCTTGATTTGTGAATGTTGACTGTATATCCCAAGGCCTGAAGTAGGCGGATGGCATAATTCAAGTGTTTTACCAAAGTTTGTTGGCTGTCCGCTTGTATAAGGCAGTCGTCCAGATATGGGTATATTTGAATCCCCTGAAGTCTGCAGTGTGCAATTACTGATGCCAGGCATTTCGTGAATTCTCTGGGTGCAGTAGATAAGCCAAAGGGCAATGCTGAGAATTGATAATGCTCTGAACCTGCAAGAAATCTGAGGTGTCTTCTGCAACTTTGTCTGATAGGGACATGCAGGTATGCCTCCTTGAGGTCTAGAGTTACCAGCCAAGACCCCTTGCCCAGCATGGGAAGGAGTTGCTGTAGGGTCAGCATTTTGAATTTTGGCACAATGAGATAAGTATTCAGTGCGGACAAGTCGAGAATAGGCCTCCATTGTTTTTCTTTTCTTGGGACAAGGAATAGTCTGGAGTAAAATCCTTGGCCTTGTTCTGTGAGAGGAACCTTTTCTATAGCTTTCATTTGCAATAGGTTGGAAATTTGTTTTAAAGCCTCTGCCCTTTGATTCGGTGGCAGGTTTGGCATGCCTTTTCTTTTTGGTAATGTATGAAAATGGAACCTGTATCCTTTGTCTATTATTTGCAGTGCCCATTTGTCCCTTGTACTACTGTGCCAATTTTTTGAGAATAAAGATAGCTTTCCACCCAAAGGTGCTTCCAAGTGAGCCCTGGTTGGCGGGGTCAAGGTAAAGTCATTGAGTCTGTCCTTGTGCAGCAGTTGTAGGTCCTGCACTACCTCTCTGGTTAGGAGGCTGCCATTGCCGTCCTCTGTAGGAGCCTCTAGCTTGCCCTCTACCTCTGGCATGCCTGTTCTTGCCTCTTTGAAATCTCTCTGTGTCAGGAAAGGACCAATTCTTAGAAGGCCAATTTCTGCTGAATCTTGGTGGTTGGACCTGGAGAAAATCTTTGACTGTTTGTACAGATTTAGCCTTTTCCTCAAATTTCTTTAAGACCTCCTGAGCAGTGGAGCCAAATAACTTTTGCTTTTCCAGTGGCGCATCCAGAAGCTTTGCTTTAACATGATCTGGCAGAGTTTGTTCCTTCAGCCAAGCATGCCTACGTATGACTGCACCTGTCATTGCTGACCTACATGAAGCTTCCAATGCATCATAACCACACTGCAAGAAATGGTTGCTAACCTGTTGGGAGTTATGTACCAGATCCTGAAGTGACTTGCGATCTAGGGGTTCAGGTGAAGACAGTTTTTTATGCAATTCATCTAACAAATACTCTTGGTACTGTATCATATGGAATTGACAATGTAATGCCCTCATAGAAAGAGTGGAAGAAGTATACACTTCTTTACCCCATCTCTCTAAAGCCCTGGACTCCCTTTCAGAGGGGAGTGGATTTTTAGTAGTGGCAGATGCAACCCCTTTAGGGCCCTGGGAAATAGTTTCAGGGTCAGCAGAGTGGGCCTTGTAAAGGAAATGATGTGAGTCCAGGACCCTGTAGTACCTATCTGGTTTGACAGGAGCCGGTGGAAGGGAGTCAGGGGTAATGCTAGACTCAGAGTACACATCATCAATGACATTCAAAACAGGGGGAATAGCCAAAGGTCTATGCTGAGGTAAATGCAAAAAAGTCCTTAATCTCTTCCTGGAATCAGAAAATTCCTGGCCCTGCCATTTGAAATGCTCTCTCATGGAGTGAAGGGTCTCCCCAAAGGACAGCTCTTCAGGGGGGGAGGCAGAGGGAATAGATTCCTCTGCATCAGAATCCTCGTAGGCCGTAAAGGCCTCCTCCTGGTAGTCTGAAAGAGCAGAGCCATCTGAGGCCTCATCTGAGGACTGGGGATCAGTGGGCTCAACCCTGGACCTTTGGTCTGGAGGAGGTTGAGAGCCCCTGTCCGGATGTGGCTGAGAGCCCCTAATTAAGGAAATAAGGTCCTCAGCTAAACTTAAAATCTGTGAACCTGTAGTGGATCCCTGAGGAATAGCCTTGGGAGGCAGAGATTTTGGCTGTTTAGCAGCTTTAGCCCTTGTGAATGCCTTTATGGACATGGATGCAGGAGGCCTGGCTGCTCCACGTGCTGGCGTACTTTTGTCAAGGGAAATGGTGTCGTATGTTTCCGGAACACCGGTTTCTGAGGGAAATTCTATAACCGACTCAGAAGAGGCCTCCGGGGCCGAGGTTGTCGGTTGTGCGGTTTCGACGGTCGGGAGTACCAAGGACTCGGTTTCAGCCGAGACCGAGACACTCTCGGTAGGCCTAGGCGTGGTTTCAGCCGAAACCACGGTCTGCGTGTGTCGGTCCTTGTCCTTCCGTTTTTTGGTTAAATGAGAAGTCGGAGTCTCCGACGGCATATTGTAACAGTAACTAGCCCCAAATAATTCCTCTGCAAACTCCGCCCGACGCCTAAGAGTGCGTCGGTTGAAGGAGGCACAGGCTGTACAGGCCGAGACGTCGTGGTCTGGGCCTAGGCAGGGGAGGCAGTAAGAATGGAAATCCTTATGAGGTATTTGTTTCCCACAAGTTAAGCAATTATTAACTTTAAGCATTTGATCTGACATCGGCTGAGGCAAGAAAGAGTCCCCAACGGGGTACTTAGCTTTTGAAGTCTTCGGTAGCTGAAGTTACAGGAGCTGGCCGACCGGCACTTGTGAACTGCTTCTGCTTCGGGCACCACGCGGCAAGAAAGACTGAGGAAGATGGCGTCGGCTGACGCTTTTATACCCCAGGCGCTCTGACATCGGGGAGAGGGTGACATCAGCCGACGCCGGA
Organism: Protopterus annectens; assembly: GCF_019279795.1. Classification (NCBI taxonomy): domain Eukaryota; kingdom Metazoa; phylum Chordata; order Ceratodontiformes; family Protopteridae; genus Protopterus; species Protopterus annectens. Next base: position 1,629,265,041 of record NC_056729.1, read on the forward strand.
CCCAGACTTTGGAATCCGGCCGACCGAAGGGCTGCCTGAGGCAGGACAACCCATATGTAAGGACTACAGATGCATCCTTGAAGGACATCTAATATTTCAAGGATTTTACCAACTAAAGGAATAATGGAGATGACATGGAAGTCAGAGGTCTGGGATGGGTTTGTTTTGAGAAGGGGTTTAATAATGGCTGATTTCTACATATCAGTCATTATGTTTTGAGTTAGGCATAGATTATAAATATGAAGAACGGGTGGGACTATGAAGTCCTTAATTAGGACCAGAAGGTAAGTCAGTTTTTAGTTCTTCAAGTAGTGATACTATGTATTTAGCTTTGATTACTTTGAAATAGAAAGTTGGAATATAGGGGGAAGGAGAGAAGTTAGAGTGTGAGGAAGGGTTTTAATGGAACTAGGGAAGGGAAGTTTACTGAAGTGGAGGCTGAAATCAGCTGGTGTGAGGTGAAATGAGGAGGATTTGGTATTAGCTGGATATGTATGGCCTGTCAGGTGGCTGACTTCTGCCCAGAATTTTTTAGGTGATTTGAAAAGGGAAGACTGATGCTTTTATACAATGTGACTTTGGTGTTGCATGATTGCCTGTTTTCCTAGACTTCTTAGCTTACTATAGTGGTGCATGGAGGTTGAGGATGGGTTGTTTTTTACAGGTATGTCAGGCATTGTCTCTGAGACTAAGGAGGCATTTGAGTTTGTATGCAAGCCAGTTGATTTTTGGAAGTTTATAGAGCCTCGTGATTTTAGGAAAGAGTGAGTCCTGGAAGCTAGCGAGTATTTGTGTGATAAGACTACCTTATTGTTTAAGATCAGTAGAAGAAAGAATAGGAGTCCAGTTGAATGAGGATAGAATTGTCTTTAGTATGACTGGATTGGGATTTGTTCTGGAGTGATATGAGGGAAGGAGGAATTTTGTTTATGTTGTGAGAGATAGTGAAGGTGACTGGATAATGGTGACTGAAGGAAGGGAGGTAAATGTGAATTTGGGAAATAATGTTCAGATTATTAGTAGTAACCCTAACATTTAATTAAAGAGTGTACCCTATTAATATACAAAGCCCTTAATTATAAGGCTGCATCAAAGGTACTTGATAAATCGGAATATGATGTGTTTCTAGAAGAAGCAAACTGGAGAACAAAGCAAAAATAGCTAACAAATATAATGTCAGGGAAGGAAGAGGAACAAGGTTGTTTACTATAGGTCCAAATAATTGAAAGTGATGACTGAAGAATAGAAATAGAAGTAATGTGCAATGTAGGCAAAAAAGAAGGTAGAACGTAGATTACTGCTGAGTGCTGTAGAGACAGTTGGATAAGTAATAGGGGAAAACAACTAGCCATAATTATAAGAGTGGAGTCTATGTTCCGGGCAAATGTAGACCGTCAATTTTAGTACAAATATTCAAGTAACATCAAATAACTGATTTCTAAATGAGGTAAAATTCAGAAAACTGCAGACAGTGTAGGGGACAACATTTTGGAAGTGAGAAGAAAAGTGGCTGCATGAATCTGCATGAAGTTGAATGATCTGCAGACGTTTATATGGAAACTAGATCTAGACATTAGCTTCCTTGCAGAGACAAGCCATTTAATTACACTGGCTAGCATATTTCATATAGGTTCATAGGTTGGTACTGCGCTATCTGCCCGAAGGCATATATTAGCCCAGCCACGTTGTGCGCTATTCACCGCCCCTTTAGTAGTTCCCTAGACCCTTGTACTAGCAGCTAGTACCCTTGGCCCCTATCTAGTAGTGCTGTTGGTGTGATCCCCGGTGTGAACTTTCTGTTACCCATCCACTCATCAAGGTTTCTCTTGAAGAGTGATAGTGAGGGGCTCTGCCTTATGTAGATCGGGACCCTGTTCCATAATAAGGGAAGTCTCTGCGAAGGGAATCTATCCCTCCAGCATGTTCTATTCATTGTTGTGTTGAGGTTTATATCCCTAGAGCGTGTAGCTCGAGTAGATTTGGTTTTGCTAAGATGGAGCATGTTCAACAATTCTGGGTTGGACATGGCTCTGTGGTATAAGACCTTTTTATTGTAAAGCATGCCTGTGTGTTAGAAACTGATGAATTCTGGGATACACTGCAAGCAAGACAACCATTTATTTCTAAACCAGCAAAGTTATAAACATAAAAGTAACAGTCTGGAGGTTTAGATACTGACACACTAACAACAGAAGTTCAGCAACTTTTATACCTTTAATCTGAGACATCACCTTTACATTACTACTAAAAACATCCTTGCAACATAATTCTGATTATGTAAATGCTCTTCTAAAAATACAAGTCAATGAAGCAATGATATATAATCTAGTCACAATGGGTAAAACTGAATACACTGTAAATTCGGTGGATAACAGCTCATTTCCTTAAAAATCCAGTTACTTCTCTTTCTCATTACAGGTCCTCTTAGTTCCATGTAGACTTTAACACCTACATTCTTTATCTTGAATGAAGTTTTCCTCATTTGGACTATCCTGGTTAATAAACAGAATATATCAATAGAAAATTATGAGGGGAAAAAAAGCAAATAAATATGGGACATGGTATATAAGCTTGAAGTAGATTAAATGAGGTTAGTGGAAATAGAAGGAAGAGAACAACAGTAATACACAGATATATCACCATGATGTGAAGATGAGCTGGTAGAAGAAACTGGTGTGTAAAGGGATTGCAGTATAGAGCCGAAGTTTAAGAGTAAGGGTGTTGGGGGGGGGGTAAAAATGGTGCTGGGATACATGCTGAAGAGCAAAGTCATGAGAGTAGGGTGTAGTGACTTTTATTGTGTGGGTAAGGCAACAGAGAAGATAAAGAATTGATCAGAACAGTTAAGTAGATAGAGATATGGTTATACTGAGATAGTGAAGGCATTGCTATTGTTAATTAACCAAGACTGTCAAAGCAATAATGCTAAGTTGATTTTTAATGTGTGTTTTTAGGGATTTCTGAAGTCTAGTAGTGATGATATGCACCTGATGTCCAGCATTCTGGTCCAGTTTTTGAATATGATCTTTCAATGGATTCCAAAGTGTAGGGCAACCTAATAAGAATATCAGTGTCAGTGTTTCTAAGGGAGTAGGAACTGTGTCTGAATTGGAGCCCTTGCATGACCAGAAGACAAAAATGCTCATGCAATAATTTAAAGGTCAGGGGACTGAGTATGAAGAAGGCTCCATCTAATACTCACAGCCAGCTGCACTTTTTGAGGGTGATGCAGTTGTGTTCATAGGGAGGGGGAGAAGGTGAATAAACAGTAATATTTTCTGTTTTCTGGACAGGCTGCATATTCTGAGGGGGAGTATAAAGCTATGAGGGGCAGGCAGTATTCTAGCCTAAGGAGTAACAACATATTGATAGCTGTGACCTGTTTGGCTTTTTTTGTCAGCAAGGTAGACGTTTTCTAGGCTACTGTGAGATGTGTAATTATCTCCAGGGACTGAATCACTACATGAGGAAAAAAGTGTGGTCTACTAGGAGGTCCACATATTTCTGATGAGTTACAAAAGGCAGGCGGTAGTAGTATCAGTCAAAATGTAAAGGTGGTGTATTGTGGTGAGGCATCTGTTTGCCCCAAATATAATACATGTATATTTTTATAGGTTATAGGTATACTGTAGACTAACAACCACCGGGACTTTATAAACACAGCCATGCAATCCAACCTAATTGAGTCTCTGTGTATCATGGGTGTTTATTAGGAGGGGGGTATGTTAGGAAGTTTCTAGAAGTTAGGTGGTGGGGATGTATGTTAGTTTGGGAATTACTGTCTACCTCTGTCTATCAGAGACAAGGAGGCCAGACCCAAGGTGAATTTCTGATTTCCCATCCACTGGGCAAGGTTAAGCTTAAATAGGGTTATGGATGGACTCTACTTCACATGGATCGGGAGCCTTTTCCAGAGCATAGGGATCCTCTGAGACACATATCTGTGTTGCCATCATGTCTTAACACATGTCACAAGCAACATTTAAATCCTTGAGTGGTTCTGATGATGGTCATTTTGGACATGTGCAAAAGGTCCATCAGAGCTGGATCTGGGAATGCCTTGTACAGGGCTTCAAGGAGATCCATACAGGACAATGGTTTTGGGATTTAAGTTAGCTTACCCAGTTGCACATTAGCCTGAAGTAATTTGTAGTAAGGTGTTTGCTGTAGTGATCTAGTCAGCAGTGACAATGTTCACATGGGCATGGGTGTTGGTAGAAGTAGCAACCTGTTTGCATCGAGGCCTGATCCCTAATGGAAGAGTTGACCCTAACTGTGATCTAAGAGTCGAAGACTGACACATGAGCAATGATAAACCCAAATACTAAAACTGGAGCAGACGAGATGGAATGAAGAGGACCTGATCTTGCCTCCCTCAGAATAGAGGGAAAAGAGAGGACACTCATTTCATTTGAGCTTTGATTAGTACTCTCATCATATTCTCCAAGTTGATGTGATCAGAGGGGCTTTGTAGAGACCAGGAGGACCTAACAGAAGCTATAGAAGGTCTCACCTTTTATGTTTTTGAAAAGCTCACATTCAGCAGGGATCTTACTGAAACACTTCCTGGTAGGTTAAAATGTAATAGGCATTTCCAGCTGAGACACACCTGCAAAAGACCCGGAGTCCTAGTTTTCTGTTCTTGTTGGTATTTCCTAAGAAGAAGGGAGAGGGGGTTCTAATTTGGGTAGTTAACAAAGGAAGTCTTTGGCCGAGTCCTCCTCACCTTTTTTTTTTTTTTTTGCATCCTGCTTAGGTTTAGCAGCATGAGTACATAGGAGTACCTCCAAAATTAATTTGTTTTTCTAATCCTGTGAGATCTAGGTACCAAAATATTTACATATTCCATATGCAATATCAAAGCATTCCATCCCAAATACATCACAGAGGGTATTCTAGTGTAAAATCTTTTGATATATTTCAAGCAGCCTGAAGAGTTGGCCTTATACATCATAATGGACAGTTGCACAACAAATCGTACAATTTTATTTTTATTTAACATTTGTTGACCGGGAAAGTCCGACTAGGTTCTACAGATCCTGTTTTTGGCGGAGGCCCGGGGAGAAATGCTCCAAAAGCATGTCTTTAGAATGTGGGAGGAAACCAGAGTACCCACAGGACACCCACGCGAATGCAGGGAGAACATGCAAACTCCGCACAGAAGGCACCCCAGCCAAGAATCGAACCGGAGAACCTCTTGCTGTGAGGTGACAGTGTTAACCACTGCACCACTGTGCCGTCCAAATCAAATCATGAAAAGCTCAACTACACACATTCTGCTACAACTAGAAATGAGTAGGTAATCTGCACTATTGTTATGCAATACTTAGATGTGGAAAATAACAGGCAACATGCATAAAACAAGCCAGCAAAACAAGAATCTAGAAAGTGGTAGTGGGAGAATGGAAAAAGAAACTAGTAAAAACAAGAAAGTAGCTCTATTAAATGCGTAATGAACATACCTCTCAACTGTAAAGATTTTTGCAGAATGTCCAGGTTTATGCTTCATATTTCTGGTCTGTTTTTCATAAAATTGTGTTTTTCTGGCAAATTAGTGGCAAATCATTAATGACTGAAGTTAGAAAAATGACAACAGACATTTGAGTTTCAGACTTCATACCCTTCAGAAAATTCATGCTAATGCACAACCTGTTTTTCTATCAACTTTCTAAGTTTGAGAGAGCAATATTTAAAACGTGTCCCTATTTTTGGGCCTTTGTCCCACTTTTATTTATGGCTTTGTCCAGTTTTCTTATTCTAAGAGATCCAGAGGTATGCTAATGAGTTCTCATATTACGTTAACTCTACTATATAACAATTAATTAATTACTAAATTGTTAAATAGATAGAGCAAAAGCCCTGATATTATGAGTCAGGGAGCTTCCAAAGATATACAGTTTCCAAGCAGCAAATGAGATCTCAAGAGTAAGGAAGATGGGTTGCATCATGGCAACATGGAAAGACTTTTAGAGGTTGGCAGAAACTGAAAAGTGCTAAAAAAAGAAGTTATGTCCTTACCATAGCGTTCCATGTGAGTTGTTCATCTCGCCTTCATTCTTAAACATGGGTTTGGAGCCGATCCATCGGCTCCGAGTCGGCCCCTTTTACAAGCTGAAGATCTCAGAGTAGCTCGAGGCCAGGTCCCTATCCCATGATGCTCTCTGTCCTACCTCAGATCTAGATTGCTGATCCCTGCATGTAACAGATATAACAGATAACATATACTCCAACCGGAGTACGAAGTCACAGAATAAGACCCACCAGACCAGAAGTCTTACACGTTCTTCGAGAACCTGGAGGGGGAAGGCGGGAGGGAATGTAAGAATGAAGGCGAGATGAACAACTCACATGGAACATTATGGTACGGACATAACTTCTTTATGTGAAGTTATTCAATCTTGCCTTTCATTCTTACACATGGGTAGCATCCCAAACACCCTAATCCTGGGTGGCTCACGGGAGTATATTCCTGAGGACAGTGGAACCAAAGGAAGTCCTGTCCACTTTGTAATGAGTGATAAAGGTATGTAGTTTAGACCAAGTGGCACCTGCACATATAGTATCCAAAGGCAATAGCGCCGCATAAACAGAAGAAGTGGAAACAGACCTAGTGGAATGCGCTTTCACACCATACTCTAATGACTGGTTCATTGAGGAGTATGTAAATTTAATGCAGTCAGTTAACCATTTGGAAAGGGTAACTTTAGACACTGGTAGCCCTTTTTTAGTGTCAGCATGAGAGACAAAGAGTTGTTCAGATTTTCTAAATTCCTTCATCCTGTCCAAATAGAATCTCAAATCTCTGTGAACATCAACATGCAACATGTACTCCAACTTATTAGAATGGTTACTGAAAAAAGTTGGAAGTTCGATAGTTTGATTCAGGTTAGTTTCGGAACACACCTTTGGAGGGAATGAAGGATTAGTTTCTGTCAGGGTGAAACACCAAATATGGGGGTTTGATAGGTATTTTATGAAGCTCAGACACTCTACGTGCTGAGGTAATGGCCACCAAAAAAATAGTTTTCCAAGAAGGAAACTTTAAATGGCAGTATGATGCAGGCTCAAAGGGAGGAAGAATAATCCTCGACAGCACAAAATTTAGATTTCAGAGAGTAAAAGGTTGTCTAACAGGCGACCTAAGATGAATGGTACCCTTTAAGAAGGCCCTGCATAATCTGTGAGACATCAAATTAGAACTTTCAGCTCTGAGGTGAAAATTCGAAATTGCAGCCAATTGAGCTCTTATAGTGGCAGCTGCAGCACCTTCATGAAAAAGCTTAGATAGGAATTCCAGAATATTAGCAACTGGGGCAACGTAAGTATTAATGTTATTCTGGAAGGCCCAAAAAGCAAATCCCTTCCATTTACTGGCATACAACTTTCTAGTGGAAGCTTTATGCATAGATACAAGAATATACTGTACCTGTGAAGAAAAGTCATGTGAACTGGCTAGGTTGGGAATCGGAGCAGCCAAGCTGTCAGTCTGAGGGAATGAAGGGAGGGATGGAGGGCCCCTGATGAATGTGTCAGCAGGTCTGGAACTGGGTCCAGAATCCAAGGTTCCTCCAGTTGATTGAGTTGAAGGAAGGGAAACCAAATCTGTTGAGGCCAAAAAGGGGCTATTAAGATTACAGTCCTTCCCAGGCTTTTGGCTTTCTGTAAGAATTGCGGAATTAGGGGAGTTGGTGGAAAGGCATATAGGAGACCCGGGGCCAATCGTGTACGCGCAAGTCCCTTGGGCTGTCCCCTGGAGGGGGATTCAGGGCAAGGTAGCTTCTGCATTTGGCATTCATAGGGGATGCAAACAAATCACAGCAAGGCTAGCCCCATCTGCGGAAAATCATCTCCGAAACCTCGTCTTTGAGAGACCACTCGTGCGGTAACAGAATGGCTCTGCTCAGTTTGTCCACGATCACACTGGATTTCCCCGGGATATGCATTACTATCAGAAAGCACCCGGTGGATACTGCCCACTGCCAAATTCTCAAGGCCTCTCGACATAGAGGGTAAGACTTGGTTCCCCCTTGCTTGTTGATGTACCAGACCATAGACATGTTGTCTGCCTGTATCGCAATCGTCCCTAGAGGAAGAGAGTCGTGGAAGTGCAAAAGCACCGCTCTCAGCTCCAGAACATTGATTTGCAACTGTGACTCTGTCTCCGACCAGGTGCTGGGCTGTTCTTCCCTGAAAAAGCCCCCCCCCACACACCCTATCAGAGAAGCGTCCATGTCCACGGTGGCTGATGGTGGGGGAGAAACAAATGGTCGACCTGGTGGCTGGTCAACCACCAGCGAAGATCCTTCTTGCAACAGTCTGTAATCATGATTAAGAATGACATCGGAAGTTGTTGGTAAGACCACAGGGTGAAGAGTAACCATTGAAGAATCCTCATGTGCATACGTCCCATAGGAACTGCTATGAGCGTAGCTGTCATGGTACCTAGTAGTTTCAGTATTTGAGAGGCCGGTACTTTTTTCTCTGCAAAATGTCTGATACCTGGTTTCGAAGAGTGGCTATTCTGTCCAGAGGCAATTTTAATGTGGCAGTGGTGGTGTCTAATTCTGCTCTGATAAAGGAGATACGGTGAGACGGCAACAACGCAAACTTGTCGAAATTTATAGTTATGCCTAACTGAGAGCAGCGATTGAGTGTGTGATCCCTGGACAGAATTAGTTGATGCCTGGAGGCGGCGGTAAGGAGCCAGTCATCCAGATATGGAAACACTCAGAATCTTAGACGCCTCAGGTGAGCCGTAACCACTGCCATGCATTTGGTAAACACTCTGGGGGCTGTTGTGAGTCCAAAGGGCAGTGCTCAGAATTGGTAGTGACTGGCTCCCAGCCAGAAATGCAAATGATCTCTGGATGGTCTGCCTATTTTGATATGGTAGTACGCATCCTTGAGATCTATAGAACACATCCAATCGCCCATTCTGAGGAATGGGAGGATCAACTGAAGCGTGACTATCCAGAACTTCTCCTTCTTTACGAATGTGTTGAGCCTGCTGAGATCCAAGATGGGCCTCCAGTCCCCTGTCTTCTTTGGAACTAAAAAGAATCTGGAGTAAGTTCCAGATCCTATCTGGTCTGCTGGGACTGGCTGGATGACTCTTTTCCTGCAGCCTCTGGATTTCTATGGCTGTTTGATCCCTGAGACTGGGTGGAACGTCTGGGATTTTCTTTTGAACAGGTAGGTTTTCTAAGAACGGGATGATGTAACCTCTGGTAACAATGCTTTGTACCCAAGAATTTCTTGTAATTCCTAGCCAGGCATCTAGATACATAGCCAAGTGACCCTCGACTGCCTCCAGGGTAGGACAGTCGGGCCTCCTTTCAGGAGTGCTGGTAGGGCTTACCAAAGAACTGATCCCTGTCCCCCTGGTTTTGCAGACCCCCTCTGCCGCCAGGGTGGCGTCTTCCATTATTACCCCTCCTCTGCCCCTGGAGGGGAGTTCACTACATGTGTTCTGGAAAGCTCCTTAGGACTTACGGAACCAGATTTTTCCACCTTTCTGCCCTTGGGGTATGGTCTGGTAGGGGTGGAAAAACGGACTCCTACAGCAAATAGAATCTTTCCATCTTGCTCACACCTAGTGAGAGTCTCCTTGACTTTGGGCCCGAAAAGAGACGAGCCATCGAATGGGCTGTTTACAAAGGAAGACTTGAAGGCTTCCGCAAAGGAGCATAAGCGCATCCAGGAATGTCTCCGAAGAGCTATTCCTGAACCCGCTGCTCGACTTGAACTATCAGCTGCATAGGAAATGAGCCGCATGAACGAGTTAACTATGGAATTAAGGGTATTAAGCTGGGCTGTCAGCTTCTCAGAGACACCTCCATCTGTACTACCCTGCAGAGTATCTCCGAACTCTTTTAGGAGATCTCTTTGAAGATGGGTAAAATTAGTCAAGCAGTTAAGCGATCGCATAGCAAAGGTCGCAGAACTAAAGATGCGTTTCCCGTACCTGTCCATAGTCTTGGAATCTCTATTAGAAGGATGGACAGTAGAAGAGATTTTGGATATCTCTTTCTTGGTGGCCGCCGCTGCCACCACCATGGCATCAGCCGGAACTCCCTTAATGAGGAACATCTTATCGTGGGGGAGGTGATAAACTTGTTTAGCCTCCGAGAGAAAGGTTCCATAGTATCAGGAGACTCCCACGCCCTTCGAGCAACCAATTCCATTAGTTTGTCGAAGGATGGAGTCACCCAAGAGGTGGAAGGTTGAGACCCAAAGGCCTTCAGGAGCACCGACATCCTCAGTAGGGCTAACAGACTGCCAGTCACCTGTCTGCTTAAGGACCTCCAGGATACCAGCAAAAGAGATATCCTCCAAGAGGGACTGTGGGGACCCTTCTGACTCCTCTAAGTTGGTGTCTGATGTCAAAGACTCCTGCGGGGAGTCTAAATGCCTCCTCTTACAAAGTTTCTTCCTGGAAACCTCATCAGTGGGGGCTTCTGGTGAGGTCTCGGTAGAACAAGGGTCACCCAATGGGGTTACTGGTGGCTCTGGGTCTCGACGCTTCACGGGGACCTGTGATGTAGAGGCAGAAAGCAGCACTTTAGGGGAGGAGGAGGAGGGCCCTGATGATGTGTGTGTCTTGGATGTCATAACCCTCCTCATAGCATTGAAGGCTCCACTGCTCAGACCTGAGGAAGCCACCGGTTCTGAAGAAGACAGCAACCTCCCCGGCACCGAGACAGTGGGCTCCAAGCCAGAGGAAGGAGCCGAGCTCATCTGTGCCGACACTCCGAGAGGAAGAGTCGGAACAGATGCATTGGTTTGACCCCCCGGAGCCGACCAGAGAGTGTCGGCTCCCAGACTCTTCCAACGGCACAGAAGAAGTCAGGGTTGATGGAGCTGATAGCACTGGAACAGGCTTCGGCTCCGAAGACTCCACAATCATCAGATCCTCCATCCCCAGCTCCGAAGGCCCGGCTCGGCTCGGAGGAGGAGGAGTCACAGCAGGTGTGTCTTAGGCTCCGAAACCTGTTGGGTCGAAGCCGATAATAATTTGGCCAGTGCCGGGTTCTCGAGAAGCCTCTGCACCACCCGGTCCACATCCACATCAGAGAGGGTTCTCGAGGAACGAGTCGAAGGAACCGAAGAAGCCACCGATTGAAGGATGGAAGACCTTAATGTCTCGGAGACTGGCTCTGAAACACTGGCTCAGTGCACGGTTCCAAAGACTGTAGAGCCGGTGACCGCACCTTCACAGCATGGCTTGGAAATGATGACTTGGGCTCCGAGGAAGCTCTGGAGGACTTCGACCCCTTCGACAACTTGGAAGTCTGGTCGGCCTTGTCCAAGGACTCTTGAAAATCAGGCTTCAGCAAACCTCTATCCACCAGCTTTCTTCTCCGTTCTAGCAGAACTCGGCTACTGAAAGAGTGGCAGACAAAGCAATCCTCCTGGAGGTGAACGGGCCCCAAGCAATAAACACAATTGATATGGGAGCCCATGATAGACATTTTCTGCCCGCATTTTGGGCACTTTTTAAAGCCTGATTTCTACTTTTCTCTTTGATCAGTCATACTCACAAGAAAAACAATAGTATGCACCGATCAATAAATACTGAATTAGTCTAACTATAGCACACACACACACAGCAAACACTATAACAACAGTAGAAACACTGCAAAGTTAACTATAAATTCTAATTGTATAATATATCTATCAAACACGCTAATTATAGCAAAAAACTAGCAAAAGCTAACTATAAACTAAACTTTCTATTTAAACACACTAAAGGGATAGGAAACTTGTTAGTTAACTAAAACACAGCCAAAGGCCAAAGAGCAGCCACTCTTAAAGGGACGAAAATCTCGTCAGCACAACAAAAAACTGAGTTAAACAAAGGCTAAGCAGCCCAACAAAAGCAGTCTAAATAGAAAACTGTGAAAACCTAGCTAAACTGGTACAATAAGTAGAAAAATGTCCACTATACTGGCCCGAGCTCTCTAACGACCTCCAATCTGTTGCAGTGGGAAACTAGATTTGAGGTAGGACAGACAGCATCATAGGATAGGGACCTGGCCTCGAGCTACTCAGAGATCTTCAGCTTGTAAAAGCGGCCGACTCGGAGCTGATGGATCGGCTCCGAACCCATGTGTAAGAATAAACGGTGAGATTGAACAACTTCACATCAACTGTTGCCAGTCCTATGACTTGAAGTGGACAGAGCAGATCATGTAAAATTTTACTTTATTCAAAACTGGTTTGAGTAATCCAAATTTTAGAATCAATATGGGACCACTTAACTTTCCATATGATGAAAAACTGACATCTCTAACAATTTATTATATTATAAAAGGTAGGACTCTGGACATGACCAAAGAATTATTGATAAATTCAAGTTGCCTCTGAGAATGACCATCTCATTCAAACTAAAGTGATCTGCTGTGACAAAATGATTTCATATATTTATTGTGAAAAAGATTAACTTTTCTGCCTATGTAAATGGTTAAATTTAAGTAACCTCATCACCCATTTTCCAAAATCACCTGCTAATCATTCCTCAAAGGAACCAATTCAGCTCTGTCTCTGAATAATCAACTTGCTATAATGGGTTTATCTCCTCAAATGAACATTCTCTAGGAGTTGTCATATAAAGTATATCCTTTCCCTAAATTCATCAATACCCAGTTTGTGATCAAGCATAAATCATATCTTACACATGTGAATCTAAAATAATTTGAAAGAAGGAGATTTCAAACAAGATCAACATGAAAAGAAAGATCTCACTCATTCAAAACAAATATCATTTGGGTTTGTAAACACATTCAAAACATCTGAAACCATTGTAATGAGTATCATTTTAACAATGATTCCAGAAAATGGACCCACTGATAACTTCACCAATGCTGTTCTGTTATTTCTTTTGAAATGCTGTATAATTTGTAACAGGACTTGTAGAAGTCTGCTGTACTTTATGGCCTGGTCTGCCCTCCTAGCTAAGCTTGGGTACACAGCTAAAGTGACTTCAAATTTGAAAAATAAGTTGAAAAAATTTATCTGATAACTATTAGAAAGCATAGAAAAAGACCAATAGCATTTATATGCAATCATAGGTGGTCTATCGGCTTTCATAAATTATGCTCATTAACTGAATTTTATATCTCAGACAAGGACTCCAAACTTGCTTCAGAGTTTCATTTGAATACCTGTTGTCAGAATAAGAATATTTATATTCATGAAGCAATTTTAACTACATTTTAATGAATTTTCAAACAATACTGGACAGGTAAATGCAAAAACATGGGGAGAACTAGAATCACAGCAAATAACAGGTGAATTGAACTATATACATTATATAAAAATGGTCTGATGAAGGGTTGGTGAACCCGAAAGCGCTTACTGTGTTGGAACTGTGTTGGAGCTTTTATAAAGAATTTTTATCCATACAGCGGTGTCAAGCCAGTTTTTTCTGTTTCATATGCAAAGCCTAACATTCAAAACTAAACATCAATATTCACTGCAGATATAAATAACTGGTAAAGGTGAAGATAAAAGGAAACAGTAAAATAATCAGCCATAACCATCTAAAAATGCTTCCAACAGTGAGGGAGACCATGTAAGGGGGCACCACTCTTGAGAGTACATTGTGTACCCCAAGTTCTTCCTAAGAAGATTATCTAAAAACTCCAGGTGTAAGGGCAATTTACACTTCCAAAACATAGTCCCCATAAGTTTCCCAACATTAGATAAAATCCTGGAGACTTCATACTAGGTTCATAGGTTCATAGTTGGTTACTGGGCTATTGACCCAAAAGTCTTTATAAGCGTAGCCATGTGTACCCAATATAATAGGTTCATAGGTTCATACTAGGCTATCTGCCCTAGGGCATTTATAAGCCTAGCCAGAGTGTGTTTGGCTTTCGCCACCCATTTTAAATTAATTTTGCTATGCCTTTTTTGAGGTTAGTATACTGTGTCTCTGTCTAACAGTGACACAGAAGTGATAGCCGGGGTAAACCTACGATCTCCCATCCACTCATCAAGATTCCTCTTGAAGAGAGTCAATGTGGGACTCGGCCTAACCTGGACTGGGATTTTATTCCAGAGTGAAGGGAGTCTCTGGGTTATGAATCTGTCCCTCCAGCATGTCCTATTTATTTCAGTGCTGAGGTTCAAGTCTCTCGAGCGCGTAGCTCGATGAGATTTGGATTTTCTGAGGTGCAGCATGTCCATTAATTCCGGGTTGGACATGGCTTTATACGTCAGGCACAGATCGCCTCTGAGCAGGCGGTATACCACTGAGTAGAGCTGGAGTTTCTTTAACCGGGCAGCATATGGCATCTGTTTGAGCCCTTTGATCCTCTTGGTGAGGTACTTTTGGGGTCTTTCCAGTTGCTGCAGGTGTCTGGTAAGGTACATCCCAAAAGGGGCATTGTACTCAATTATGGGCCTGATGAGGGATGAGTAAAGAGGTACGATTACCTCCCCTGATCTAGATGTGAATCCCTTCATGATTAGGTGGGCTATATAAAATGTTTTTCTAACCACTTTGGCCACGTGGTTGTCAAATGAGAGATTGCTATCAACTTGGGTCCCCAGGTCCCTAATGACTTCTTCTGTACTTAATGGATTACCACCTATGTGGTAATTTGTGGGCACTTTGTTTTTGTCAAAGGGGATGACTATACACTTTTTGGCGTTTAGCTTGAGGCCATGGCTCTGGCACCAGTTGTCTGTTTCTATGAGGCCCTTTTGGAGGATGCTTGTGTCGGCTGGAGTGTTGATTATGGCGCCCAGTTTGCAGTCATCTGCGAACTTGGTCAGCCACAGTCCTTCCGTGTTGGCCTGTACCTCCGAGAACAAGAGAGGTCCCAGGACTGAGCCTTGTGGGATGCCACTTGTAACTGGTTTGGAGTCTGACATGGCTCCAGCAATTCTAACCATGTGGGTTCTGTCCTTGAGTCAGTTTGCAACCCATCTAGTGACATAGGGGTTTATATTTAAGCTGGTGAGCTTATCTATAATGCCCGAGTGGGGTATTGTATCGAAGGCTTTTGCGAGGTCCAGGTAGGCTGTGTGGACCACCTTCCCCTCGTCAATGGCCTTGGTGACTGTTTCAAAGAAATCGACCAGGTTTAAGAGGCAGGATCTGCCCTTAACAAAGCCAAACTGGGTAGGATCCTGTGTCTGTAGGTCCCCAATATCTTTATTTATGAGGTCCATGATGATCCTTTCCATAGCTTTGCAGAGCAAGCTAGTCAGGCTTATGGGGCAATAGTTTCCAAGATCCGTTGAGGCACCACCTTTGTGGAGAGGGACCACTGTTGCTGTACGCCACTCTTTGGGTACATATCCTGTAGTAAGGCTAAGATTGAACAGTAGTTTTATGTTTGGGTTTAGCTCTTCTTGGAGTTCATGTAGGATGCAGCCTGGGACACCATCTGGTCCCATTGATGCTGTGTTTTTTGCTTTGAAGAGGGCGGCTCTTACCTGAGCATCTGAGATGTCAGGAGGGCAGAACTCTGTTGGGATAGATATTTTCCCTTTTGGTGGGGAGAGGAGAGAAGTTTGCACTGAACCTGTCAGCTAGGATGTTGGCAATGCCTGTGGGCTCGGTGTATTTTTTGTCATTTTGGACTAATTCTGAGCATATCTGGGAATTCCCACCCAGGTTCCTAACATAACTAAAGAAAGTCTTGTGATTATCCTTAGTGTCCTGTGCAATTTTTCTCTCGAAGCTGGCCTTAGACGATTTTATGAGTGCCCGTAGTTTTTTGCTAATACTGATCAGAGATGCCTTCCCTTTTTGGGATTTTGCTCTATCATGTAGTAGCTTCCTCCTTCTATTGTATAGTTTGTTTATGGCTGGGGTCCACCAGACAGGACGTCTGCCTTTGGAGGATTGGGTCTTGGTTTTATTTGGGATTGCATGATCCATGCATTCCTGAAGGTGTTCATAGAATGCGTTTATAAAGGATTCTGCGGTCTGGGCCGTATTTTCCACAGGCCTGGGGGCTTTGAAGGATTTCGCCTCAGTTTTGAGGCGTGTGAAATTTGCTTTAGAGAAGTTTTTCCCTGTGGTTTTCTGGGCTGGGGGTGGGGTTGGGATGTGAATATCCAGTGAGATTAGTTTATGGTCTGATCTTACCAGTGAGGGATACACTTTTGGTCTGGAGCATAGTGTCCCCATGTTGGTGATGATCAGGTCCAGTATGTTTTCCCCTCTTGTGGGAGTGGTAACAAGTAGTTCCATAGCATTTGAGTTTATAAATTCTAGGAACCTTTGGGCTAGGGTGTTGGAGCTAGAGTAATGCTCCCAGTCTATGTTTGAGTAGTTGAAGTCGCCCAATATAATGGTGTTTGGAGAGACTTTCATATTTTCCAGTATTCTCAGGAAGGCCAAGTGGGGTTCCTGGGTTTGGGAGGGTGGTCTGTAGCAGGCTATAAACTGGAAGGCAGTTTTACCCACAGTTAGTTGCACATGGATAGTCTCTGATGCTTCGTGCTGTGCCACCAACCTGGAGGTGTGGGTATCTTTGACGAATATTGATACTCCCCCTCCTTTTGTGGTTCGGTCCAAGTTTTGGGGCCGAAAAGCATGGTATGAGGTATAACCTGGTAGTGCTGGGGTGCTCTCGGGAGCCTTGAACCAGGTTTCTGTTACTGCAGAGATATCGATGTTCTCCATGCTAAGGAGAGTTTTGAGTGCATGCATCTTGAGGTTTAGACTTCTGGCGTTGAGTAGCATTACTCTTAGTTTCTTATCCCTTGTGATACCTATGGAGGTGGGTTTGTCTTTTGAGCCTTGCCTAAAAAAGGCACTATGGGGGTAGCAAGAGCCTTTGCCAATATCCGAAAGCCCAGGGTGACAGGTGCAAGCCGTCCCTAGCGAAGCATCGTGGCTTGTCGAGCATGTCATCCCAGGCTGACAGGCATTGGATCCCCTTTGAATGACACCAATACTTAAGCCAATTGTTGAAATTGATCATCTTGTCTTCATATTGTGGCATCATTCTTGGTGAGGGTAAGATGCTACTCAAGGTCAGGGTCATACCGGCCTGGGCTACATGCTCAGAGAGCTCCTCTATGTCTCTTTTCATGTAGCCCAGGGAGGTGCGTCTCAGGTCATTCACACCAGCATGGACAATGACTGAGTCATATTTGTACTTGCCTTGGAGTGACCTGAGTGCTTGTGTTATGTGGCGGATCCTAGCGCCCGACAGGCAGCTCACCGTGACCTTCTCCTTGTTCAGCCTGGTGAGCGGGATGTCAGTGTGCCTGACGATAGAGTCACCTATTACAAGTGTATCAGGTGTGTTGTTTAGCCTTAAGGTCTGTGACTGTTCGGCACACTGGCTTTGTAAGCTATGTGTTGCACGTGTTTTGTTTTGGGGTAGCGGTTGCTTGGGTGTCTGCTTTGGAGGTCTCTGCTGCTTAGGCAGATTTTTATTTAGAGCCTCCGAGTATGTTTTTGTGTGTTTATGTGTTTGGTTTGTTATTGTGGTAGGTCTATGCGAGACTGGAATTGTAGTGAGTGTGATTTCCTTCTCCTCCTGACTGGTTACGCCAGTACTGTGTTGAGAGAGTTTAGCCTCCAGTTTGGCTATATGGTTGCATCTCTCACATGTGTTGGAATTTGTTGGGAGGAGGAGAGGGTTGTCTTTGTACATGAGGCAGTTGTAACATTGCCTCAAGATTCCCAGATTCACCAGCTGGACCGGAGAGGAGATTGACAACTGACCTTTGGACATGCTAGAATAGTATTGGGAATTCCTTTATAATTGAAAAAAAGGGCCAATGGGGAACAAGGTACTCAAGGGGAGTTTGTGAGGGTGTAGTGCTTTTAATTTTTTAGAGCTGACTTATATAATTGCTCTAGTGTGAGCAATATAAAGGATCTTGCCTACACTCGAGACCTTAGTTAGCAGTGACTGCACATATCTAGGAGGGTCACAGGTGAAATCCCCAGCAGGAATTTACAGTTTTCTATCCAGTCATCCAGGCTACTCTTAAACAGGGTCATAGAGGGGCTTTGTTTGATGTGAACTGGCAGTCTGTTCCAGAGAAGTGGCAATCTCTGAGAGACATATATGTCTCTCCAGCAGGCCCTACTTACGTCACAGGCCAGGTCAAGGTCCCTGGAGAGGGTGACCCTTATTCCATTTGACTTGCAGATGTGCAGCATTTCCATTAGGTTTGGATCCAAGATTGCTCTGTAGGCCAAGCAAACGTCTCCTCTAAGTAATCTATAAGCTACAGAGTATAGTGACAGTGACTTTGGTCTATTAATGTATGATGTGGTGGAGACCCTGAATTTTCTTGGTTAGAAATCTCTGAGGTCTCTCGAGTTGCTGCAGGTGCCTGGTAAGGTACATACCAAAGGGAGCACTGTACTCAATTATTGGCCCGATGAAAGATGAGTACAGGGGTGTTATGATCTCTTTTGCTCTTGAGGCAGTTTATTTATTTTATTTATTTATTTACATTTGTTGACTGGGAGTGTCCCACTGGATGTAGGCCCATTTTCAGCGGAGGCCCGGGGAGAAAAGCTCCACAGTTAAAATATACAGACAGTAGTTACATTGGATTTACATAGCAATTAGCAATTTGATTAACATAGCAATTAACAATTACAAACATAGTTATAGATAAAGAACATAGTACATTAGTAGACAACTAGAATCTTTATCATCTGCGAAGTACATAACAGACATTAACAATTGTTACAATAAGAAGTTCCTGCTGTATAATAAGTAGTTAGGCTTATGAGCATCTGAGTTTGCTATAATCAAGGTAGTTAGTGGGGTGGAAGAAAAGGTAGTGGGTGGATGGGGTGGGAGATATTAGAGTGGGAGTTACAAGGGCATAGCCAGCATGTTTTTTAGGTGCACTTTTAGTAAAGTTTTGAAGTGGGTGCATGACGGTACGGAGGTAATTGTGGGTAGGAGGGAGTTCCATAATTTGGCTATGGAGCAAGAGAATAGTGCTTCTCCAGCAGAGTTATTGGCTTTAGTGACCTGCAAGTGATTTTTGTTATTGGATCTTAGTGGTCTTGTGGTGCGATAGGGTTGGAGTAGATCCTGGAGGGATTGGACATTTAGTGGATGGTTTACTAGTTTGTCTTTGCTAATGAGGTGTGGGACGTGGAATGCCTTCCTTACCACAGTAGACACATGGTGGTCAAAGTTTAGGCTACAGTCAGCTTGCATTCCCAAGTCTCAAACTACTGAGTTGTTACTTGGGGTATTATTATTTATATAATATTCTGCAGTGATATTTTTACCGAAGGGGATGATAATGCATTTTTTAGTATTGAGTTTGAGTCCATGAATAAGGCACCAATCCTTGGTTTGTGTAAGTTCCTTTTGAAGTATATTAACATTGCTTGGGTATTCAGTGATAGCACCTAATTTGTAGTCGGCAGCAAACTTAGTCAGCCACAGCTCCTCTATTTTAGCCTGAATGTCTGAGAAGTATATTCAAACAATAGAGGGCCCAACCATGTCTGCTGGTTGAGGTAAAGTCCCCAACTTTCACAGAGCGTGATCTGTTGGTCAGCCAGTTAGCAACCCACTTTATGACATTAGGGTTGATATCAATGGTGCCCTAATGTGAGATTGTGTCGAAGGCCTTGGCTAAGTCAAAGTAGACCAAAACCAAACACAGAAGCAAATGTTGGTAACGTGAAACTAAAAGAACCAAACCAACACCGGGTAAAAACAGGCGCCAATAAATATCCAAAGAAGTACAAAAAGGCGTACAGATAAAAACTCAAGTTTAATGTTGCCAGTTAATGCAGTAATTCACAATGACACTCGTTTTCGTTACTGAAAGTAACTTCATCAGGATGATGTTGATGAAGTTACTTTCAGTAACGAAAACGAGTGTCATTGTGAATTACTGCGTTAACTGGCAACATTAAACTTGAGTTTTTATCTGCACTTCTCTTTGGATATTTATTGGCACCTGTTTTTACCCGGTGTTGGTTTGGTTCTTTAAGTCAAAGTAGGCTGTATGCACAGATTTGCCATTGTCTGTGGCTCTGGTGATGTTTTGTAAGAAGTTCACCAGGTTTAACAGGCATCACCTGTCTTTGATAAAACCAAACTGTGTCGGACCAAGGGTTTGTAGATCACCTATATCCTTATTTATAAGGTCCATGATGATTCATTCCATGGCCTTACAGATAAGGCTAGTTAAGCTTATTGGACTGTAATTATCAGGTTCTGTTGCTGTACCCTTTTTTTGAAGGGGGAATGACGGTTGCTGTTTTCCATTCAACAGGGACAAAACCAGTACTCAGGCTGTGGTTGAAGAGAGTACCTAACGGGGTTGCTAACTCATTTTGTAGACCATTTAAAACGCAACCTGGGATGCCATCTGGTCTTATAGTGGTTGTGTTTTTGGCCTTGGAGAGAGGACTGATGACTTGCTCTTTGGAGATGCAGGGTGGGGGAGATATAGATGGAATGTTTTGTGGAATGTTTGGAGGGGACAGGAGGGTGAAATTTTCACCAAACCTGATGGCTAATAGGTTACCTATTTTTGCAGGATCAGTGTGTGTGATGCCATCCACAGCTAGTTCATCACACGTCTGGGGCCTACCTTTTAGTTTATATATATAGCTGAAAAATGCCTTGCGGTTATCCTTAGCTATGTTTGCTAAATTTTTTTGAAGCTGCTTTAAGGATTTTACAAATTGTCTTATTTATTTGTTCAAGTAGAGGAGGGTGTTCTTCCTGTGCTGGGACCTCTCTTTTTTATTCTTAAATAGCAACTTCTTCATCTTGTTGTATAACTTATTAATGCTCAGTGTCCACCAGAGAGGCTTGTTTTTTCTAGAGGATCTTGTTTTGATCCTATCAGGTACAGATGTATGAATACATTTGTGTAAGTTTTTATACAGGGCATTTGGTATACCTTAGTATAGTTGTCAATATGTTCTGTGAGAACAGGAGCTTGAAAATTATTTATGCCATCCCTTGGGAGGGTATAATTAGCTTTGGTGAAATTTTTTAGCCAGATTTTACCTAAGAGGGGGTTCGGGTGTTATAGCTACTACAAATATGATTGATTTGTGATCAGATTTAACCAGTGAGAGTCCTATACTTGTGATGGTGTAACAGTCACCCATGTTGGTGATTATCAGGTTGATAATATTTGAGCACCTTGTGGTGCAGCGTACTACTTGTTCCACGGCATTACTGTTAACAAAGTCTAGGAACCTTTGTGCAAGCATGCTGGTACTTGTATAAATTTCCCACTCAATGGAAGGATAATTAAAATCACCCATGACTAAAGTGTTTGGTTGTAATTTGATTGACTCAAGTTGATCAAAATAAGCAGCATGGGTATCTTGAGTCATTGAAGGGGGAATATAGCTAATGATGACTTGAAGGGGGGTCTTACTCACAGTTAGTTGAACTTGGAGTAACTCCTCCTGTCTAACCAGTCTAGAGGTGTATTTATCTTTGATGAAGATAGATCATCCTCCTCCTTTTTCATTTTGCAATAGCTTTGGTGAAATTTTTTAGCCTGATTTTACCTAAGAGGGGTTCAGGTGTTATAGCTACTTCAAATGTGATTGATTTGTGATCAGATTTAACCAGTGAGAGTCCTATACTTGTGATGGTGCAACAGTCACCCATGTTGGTGATTATCAGGTTGATAATATTTGAGCACCTTGTGGTGCAGCGTACTACTTGTTCCACGGCATTACTGTTAACAAAGTCTAGGAACCTTTGTGCAAGCATGTTGGTACTTGTATAAGTTTCCCAGTCAATGGAAGGATAATTAAAATCACCCATGACTAAAATGTTTGGTTGTAATTTGACTGACTCAAGTTGATCAAAATAAGCAGCATGGGTATCTTGATTCATTGAAGGGGGAATATAGCTAATGATGACTTGAAGGGGGGGGTCTTACCCACAGTTAGTTGAACTTGGAGTAATTCCTCCTGTCTAACCAGTCTAGAGGTGTATTTATCTTTGATGAAGATAGATCATCCTCCTCCTTTTTCATTTTGCAGTCTGAAAGTGTGGAAGGCGTTTTAGCCTTGCAAGGCTGGGGTATTCTTTGTAGCCCTGAACCAAGTTTCTGTGACTGCACAGAAGTCAACATCCTCCAGGGAGAGGAGTGTTTCCAGAGAGTGCAGTTTCTGATTTAAAGTCCTTAGCATAACCTTTAATTTATTTGTAACTGATATTTTCACGTTGGAAGTTTTGTTCTTGAGTCCTTGCCTGAAAAAGGCACTATGGGGAAGGCAAGTTCCTTAGCCAGTAACCGAAAGCCTTGAGGTGACAGGTGAAGACCATCTCTGTGAAAGCAGGGTGGTCTATCAACCATGCCATCCCAGGCTGATAGGAACTAGATCCCCTTAGAATGATACCACAAACTAAGCCAATTGTTGAAGTTAATTGTTTTTTGTTTATATTGTGGTATCATCCTAGGTAAGAGTAGAATGCTGCTCAAGGCTAGGGACATACCTGCCTGGGACACATATTCATAGGGCTCAATCATGTCTCTCTTCATATAGTCCAGTGAGGTATATCTCAAGTCATTCACACCAACCATGAATTATGACAAAGTCATGACTGTACTTGTTGTTCAGAGACTTGGGTGCATGTGTGATCTGATGGATCCTGGCACCCAATAGACAGCTAACCGTAACCTTTTCCTTGTCCATCCTGGTGAGTGGGACATATGTGTGTCTTACAATGGAGTCACCTATGACTAAAGAATTTGTTTTAGATGTGCTTTGCCTTAGGGCTTATTTGGTGAGATACTGCTGTAGGTGCTGTATTAGGTGTAGCATGTTTGTGTTTGGAAGGTCTCTGGTGTTTAGGTAAGTTTCTGTTGAGTACCTCCATGTATGATGGTTTATGTACTGAGTGCATGAATTTGTGTAGGAGGTGTAGTATGTGAGCTGACAACCTGGTCAGTGTCACTGTTCTGTGCATGAGAGAGCAAGGATTCCAGATTCGTAGTATAGATGCAACTCTCACAAATTGTACTTGGATGATTTAGGAGTAGAGGGTTGTCAGTGTACATGAGGCAGTTGCTACACCGCCTCAGGATACCCATGTCAATCAGACTGTTAGGAGAAATGGAGGGAAACTGATCATCCATAATGCTAGGTTAAATCCAGTTTTCATAGTGGGGACAGAAAATGGAGGGGTGTGGTATTACTGGGTGCTCTAAACGGGGCCTATATTAATGGGGTGCTCTATAAAGGGTCTATACTAGTGGGGATTCTCTAAATGGTATGAGACTATTGTAGATTTTGGTGGTTGTCAGACTGTTTAAGGGGGAAAAGTGTAGCTAAGATGCTCTTTGAGCAGCTAAGCACAATTTAAGGACCTTGGCTGGATCATGGGCAGCTACTAAGGGAAAATTTATCTACTGAAGTTTTTCTGTTTATAACCACTAATGATTGCCTCCACTGCGCAGTAGTGAGTGATGTTGTAAACAAATGAATACAGTAGAGCAGTGGCTGGTTGCCTAACTCTGTGGAGTTGTGTTAAGACACATAAACCTGTGTAAATGTGGGTTATGTAGCAACAGTGAGCAAACTGAATGAAACAATTTAACCAATAAAAAAGCTCAGAACTGAGCCTTGTGCCAGCAGCCTTCAATCAGATGAGTCCTAACTGCACTCTCCTGCCACAAGGTAGCAGGGGTGACTTCTCCAACAAAAGATAGCCTGGTTTAGTGCTTAATTTAACAAACAGAACCAGATTCAGCTGGTCTGAATCCAGTCTATGCTACAGCACACAAAAAGTGCAACAGATCAGCAAGAACAGTTTTAAAAAATCTGAGCACACGTTCAAGGACATCTTGGTTTAACCAAAGCCATTAGGCATTTCAGTGAGAGAAAATTGTTTAAGGTCATTGGCTGACTGAGTCACCTGGACTACAGCTTAGAGTAAGCACCTCACTGGTTCTTTTGATTTTTTTTAAAGTTGTCTCAGTTTTCAACTTTCTGTTACGTTTGTGAGTGTTTCTCCCATTTCACACTGAGCTAATCGAAGGGAGGACACTGAGCAAACTCGGATCTATAATATATAACATTAAGTATCCTGTTTTTTTGCTTATTTCTTTGAGTTATTTATAGCACTTTGTCTACTGCATACTTTTCTAGCTAGTTTCACTGAGTGTGAGGTATTAACTGGAAATTGTCCACTTTTATTAAGCATCTGTTTGGGTTGTTTGATTCGGATAACTTGTTTGCAGTTAAAAGCTTTCTCTAGAGGCTACTTTATCTGTTTAAAACAAGAAGTTATGTACTCACCATAACGTTCGATGTATGTAGTCCATCTCGCCTCACATTCTTACCATTGGGTTTGGAGCCGAATATCGGTTCGGACTCTGCCAAACTTTTCTAGCTCGAAGTCTTCTATTGCCTAGGCTAAGCATGTATCCCATGCTGTACTGCTCCATATCCCCAGATCTAGTTTGCTGCAAACATTCATTCATACCCCATGCATACATAACAACCAGGTAAAAAAGAATAAGCGAAGAGTAAAGGAAACTCTGTAAATAGAAAAAAAACTAACCTCCAGATCCTCCAGGAAGGGGGAAGGTAAGAATGTGAGGCGAGATGGACTACATACATCGAACGTTATGGTGAGTACATAACTTCTTGATGTTATGTAGTCCAATCTCGCCTACATTCTTACCATTGGGACAGCGTCCCTAGCACCTACATCCTGGGTAGCTCATAGGAAAATACTCCTGAGTACTGTGGAACCAAAGGACGACCTGCCCCTAGATACCACATCCAATTTGTAATGAGTAACAAATGTGTGAGGAGAAGCCCAAGTAGCTGCAGCACATATTATCATCCATTGACAATCTGGTTTGATAGGCTGTGGATGTAGAAACAGCCTGAGTAGAGTGAACCTTGACTGGAAACGGCAGGTCTTTTCCTCCTGCGGAGTCGGCGAAAGAGATGCATCTGGATATCCATCTGGATAGGGTGATTTTTGAGACAGGGGACCCAATTTTGTTTTCCGAAAAGGAGACAAATAGTTGGTCAGACTTTCGGATATCTTTTGTTCGGTGCAGGTAGAAACGTAATTGTCTGTGTACATCCAATTGATGAAATTTAAATTCTGCCTTGCTTGAAAAATGAGGAAAGAATACAGAATAGATTGATTAATATTAGATACCGAAGCCACTTTAGGAAGAAAAGAAGGGTTTGGTCTAACAGAAACTCTGTCCTTATGGAAAATCAAGTATGGGGGTTGACAGAAAGAGCTTGAATTTCTGAAACTCGCCTGGCTGAAGTGATTGCTATTAGGAAGGCTGTTTTCCAGGTCAAAAATTTCAAATCACAGGTAGCTGCAGGCTCGAAAAGTGGTGAGGTAAGGGCTTGTAGAACAAAATTCAGATCCCAGGGCATGATAGGTTCGGAGACCAGAGGACGGAGTAATAAGAGTACCCTTGAGGAAAGCTTTACAGAGTCTGTGAGCCATCAGACTAGGCTCATTAGCGACATGAAAATTAGAAATTGCTGCCAACTGAACTTTTATGGTAGCTGACGTGGAACCCTGATGGAAAAG
Source organism: Protopterus annectens (assembly GCF_019279795.1). Lineage (NCBI taxonomy): Eukaryota > Metazoa > Chordata > Ceratodontiformes > Protopteridae > Protopterus > Protopterus annectens. Next base: position 1,629,290,561 of record NC_056729.1, read on the forward strand.
CATAGACAAAAACTCCAAGACTGAAGCAATCGGGGCTGTGTAAGGATCAATCCCTTGGGTATGCGCCCAAATAGGAAACCTCTACCATTTGCTAGAAGAAATCTTCCCAGCAGAGGGCTTATGAGAGGAAGATAAAATGTGAACTACCTCCGGTGAAAAGAGATGAAGCCTAACTAACAATGGAAGTGGAGTAGCCAGGCTATCAACCGGAGGGTCATCAGAGAGGGGTGGAACTGTCCCGACATATGTGTCAGTAAATCTGGTTGTGGGTCCAGAATCCAAGGAGTGTCCACAATGTAGGGTTGGAGAAAGGGAAACCAGACTTGACGAGGTCAGTGTGGAGCAATCAGAATCATTCTGCTTCCCAAAGATTGGGCTTTCTGAATCACTTTTGACAGCAAGGGAAACGGACGGAAAGCATAAAGTAGACCGGATGGCCAATTGTGAACTAGAGCGTCCCTGGGTGACTCCCCTGTAGGGGGATCAGCGTGAAGTAGCTGTTTCATTAGGCATTGAGGGGGCTGGCAAAAAGGTCACAGCAAGGCTGATCCCATCTGCTGAAGATTCGTTCTGCAACTAGACGATTCAGGGACCACTTGTAAGGCATCAGAATAGCTCTGCTTAGCCTGTCCGCTATCACGTTGGACTTCCCCGGAATGTGCGTTGCCACCAGAAATCATTGGGAAGATATTGCCCACGGCCACACTCGCATGGCCTCTCTGTACAGAGGGTAAGATCTGGTTCCCCCTTGCTTGTTCAGATACCACACTACTGACATGTTGTCTGAGTGTATTGCAATCGTCCCTAGAAGCAGATAGCTCTGAAGTGCCTGCAACGCAAGTAGCACCGCTCTCATCTCTAGGATGTTGATATGCAGATGTATCTCGTGATCTTGCCATGTGCCTTGGACCGTCCTGCCAAGATAATGCCCCCCCCCACCCCATCCGGGAGGCATCCGTGGTCACTGTGGCAACCGGGATGGGTGGAACGAAGGGTTTTCCCCTGTCCAGATTGTTGGTGCAAAGCCACCAGCTGAGGTCCTGTTTGCATCTGTCCGTGAGCAAAATGGGGTGAGAAAGTGGAAATTTTTGGAGAGACCACTGGACAAAGAGGAGCCATTGAAGAAGTCTCATGTGCAACATCGCTAGAGGGACCAACATAATTGTAGCTGCCATGGTCCTCAGGAGTTGAAGAACCCATCTTGCCTTCGCTTTCCTCAGGGGCATCAATGAGTGTATCTGTTGCTGTAAGACTCTGATCCTTTCTTGCGGTAAAAATGCTCACATTCGAACGGTGTCTAATTCTGCACCTATAACGGTGACACGCTGTGAGGGCAACAGGGCAGATTTTTCCCAATTTACTGTTATGCCCAACTGCTGACAGAGAGTGACGGTAACGTCCCTGGTTTGGATTAGCAGATGCCTGTTGGGGGCGGTAAGGAGCCAGTAATCCAGATACGGAAACACTTGGAATCCTTGACGTCTCAAGTGAGCTGTCACCACCGTAATACACTTGGTGAACACCCTGGGGGCTGTGGTGAGACCAAAGGGCAGGGCTCGAAACTGGAAATGACTAGCTCCCAGCCGGAAGTGTAGGTGACTCCTGGATGCCCTGTCCATTTTGACATGGTAGTAAGCATCTTGGGGTAAGGCCTACAGGGAAGGAAAAAACGGACCCCTACAGCAGACAGGGTCTTTCCCTCTTGCTCACACCTGGTGAAGGTGTCTTTCACTTTGATTCCAAACAAAGAGGAACCATCAAAGGGGCGTCAGTGAAAGAAGACCTGAAGGCCTCCACAAAATGACAAAGGCACATCCAGGCTTGCCTTCTAAGGGCGACTCCTGAGCTTGCTGCCCTACTCGCTCCATCGGCTGCATATGAAATGAGCCGCATGGAAGAGTTGACGATGGAGTTGAGGTTAGATACCTGGGCAGTAACCGTCTGGGCCACCACCACAGGAACGTTACCCGCAAGAGTATCTCCTAACTCTTTGAGGAGATCTCTCTGGAGCTGAGTAAAATGAGACAGGTAGTTCAGTGACCGTAAGGTAAAGGTTGCTGATGAAAGGGTATGCTTCCCGTACCGGGCCATGGTCCTAGGCTCCTTGTTAGGAGGATGAACGGAGGAAGAAGACTCTGCTACTTCCTTCTGAGTGGCCGCCGCCATCATCATGGCATCCACAGGGACTCCTTTGGACAGAAACTCCTTACCCAGGGGAGCAGAAAGAAATTTGTTGGGGCGCCTGGGTACGGGTTCCACAGAATCAGGGTTTTTCCACACCCTCCGACAAATCAAATCTATGAGCTCATCGAAGGGTGGGGACACCCAGGAGGTGGAGGGCTGAGCACCAAAAGCCTTAAGGAAGACCAACTCCTCCTCAGAGGGGGTTTTGGATGGCCAGTCACCTCTTTGTTTCAATATCTCCAGGATATCGGAGAAGGAAACATCATCAGAGGATGAATTGGGGGTCCCCTCCGATTCTTCGAGGTCAGTATCAGAGGTGAGAGACACATCCTGGGAGTCTATGTGCTTCCTCTTGCATGTTTTCATTCTAGGGGACTCTTCAGGCACAAACTCTGAAGGGCCCTCAGAAAGTTGGGGACCACTCGTGGGGGTATCCCTAGGCCTTGGTGCTCTGTTGTCTATGGATAGGTGGTGATCAGAGGCTCTCACCGGAGTGGTGGGGAACAGAATAACCGACCTACCTGATGTGGCTGACGATCTGGCCAACACAGTCCGCATGGCCTCGAAGGCAGGCCCCCCCCCAAGTCTGAGGACCGGCCAGCCTCCGAGACCATGACGGGAGTTGGAGTTCCTAGATCCGAAGCACCGAGAGGGAGACTTGGAACCGAAATATGTCCCGAGATGTCCCCCTCAGGCCCGACAGAAGAATCCCGAGTCCCGAACCCCATGGACAGAGCCGACGGGGTTGGAGCCGATGTTGGTACCGATAGGGCCGGAGGGGCCATCAGAACCGACCTAGGAACATCACACGGCGCAGAACACTCTGGCTCCGAAGACAGAGATGCGCTCGGAGGAATGATCGATGAAAGGGTCGGGATGGGCTCCGGAGCCGACTGGGCTGGAGCCGAAAACAATTTCACCAAAACCGATGACTGGAGGAGCCTCTAGACCACCCTATCAACATCCACATCCGAAAGAGTCCTGGAAGATTTGGAGGACAGGGAGGGAGATCGATATCTCCTCTCAGGAGAAACTGGTCTAAGACTGGGTGATCGGTTTTGAAGAGGTTCCAATATAATTGGAGCCAACGCTGGTTCCATCAACACCGACACTTCCTGCGGCCCTGTGGACAGTGAAGCCGAGAAGGTCGAAGCAAGTTTTGTGACTTTCTCCGGAGGCTCCGAGGAAGCTGATGGAGCCGGAGATCTCTTTTTAGACTTAGATGACTTAGACTTAGCACTGGGAGAAGAATCCATGGCCTCTTGGAAAGATGGCTTCAAAAGTCCCTTTAAAATCAGCTTATTCTTTCTCTCTTGGAGCACTCTGGGAATGAACGCATGGCAAAAGCTGCAGGACTCCTGCAGATGAATGGCTCCCAGGCAATAAACACAAAATGAATGCCCATCGGTGATGGACATTTTGTATCCGCGTTTAGAGCACTTTTTAAAACCCGAAGGTTTGTGCTCCTTGGAATCCTTGGACATTTCTCAACAACAATCACCAAAACCAACACAACCCAAGAAACGGTCTGACAAGAAACTACACAGACACGCCACACCAAAAAAAACGCGGGAACAAGTTATGAACTGTAACAGTACACACACACTGAGACAAACCAGGTCAAAAACCTCTAACCAAAATGGTTAAAGACCACGAATAGCAAAGTAACTGACAACAAACCTCTAACTTAAACGGTTTAGCGCAAACAGACAGGCAAGAGGACTAGGTCCTCTAACTGAAATGGGCCTAGCCCGAGGGAACAGTTAGCGGGATACCACAAATCACAAGCACACTACCAAAACCAAAAATAACACTAAACAGACAATAGCTATGAAAATAGCTTTTTGTTTATAATAATTTTTCTCAATAACAAGAAAAAGGGTACTTAGCCACAGCCAAGAGCGAGACCACGTCCAAGCTACACGAGCGGCAAACGAGATCTGGGGATATGGAGCAGTGCAGCATGGGATACCTGCTTAGCCCAGCCAATAGAAGACATCTAGCTAGAAAAGTATGGCCGAGTCGGAGCCGATATTCGGCTCCGAACCCAATGGTAAGAATGTAGGCAAGATTGGACTACATAACATCTTTCATTTAAAGACTCACTTCTGCTTTTCTACTGTTAGAAACATTTCTGCAGTTTATTTCCCACTCTCCCTCCCTATTTGTATGCTGTTGGCGGCTTTGCAGTTGCCCTCCCCTACTGTAAATTTGATCTGGGACACTTCTCCCAGTCTAGTGTTATTACCTCATTCTACCTAATACAGGGAGAACATTTGAGAAGGCCAGTCCACTTAGTTTCTGCTCCTCCTTTCTCTCTTTCCACTTAAAAAAAAAGTCTAAGCTTGTTTCCTGCCCTTCCTGTGGGTAGTCTAGTCTAGATACAGATTTGCTGTGTTTCTAGCTTAATTTTGTTTCTTAGAACTAGCCAGTTTTTTAGTTTCAGCACTCAAGTCTGTTTCTTTGAGCTCAGCACTTGTTCAGAACTTGTTGTAAGCACTAAATAAGCTACAAATTACTACAGCACTCAACTTTCCTCACTTGTCTAGAGGAAAACAGTTTCTAGTACTTAACAAATAAGCACCTATCCAGGCATGTCTAAGGGTCAGCTCCCGGTGTTTTCTCCTGTCTACCTGATTATTCTGGCCATCCTGGGGGCAATGTAGCAATTGCCTCATGTACACAGACAACCCTCTCCTCCTACCACCCAGCACTACAATCTGTGAGAGATGCACTTATATAGCCAAACTGGAAGCAAAGCTCTCTTCACCCAAGACTGGACTAGACAGTCAAGAGGAGAAGGTAAACACTTGCACCACACCACACTCATCACATAGTCCCTCAAAACCTACACCACCAAAACACGCACATAGAAACACAAAACACACACCTACATTCACGGAGGCTCTCAGTAAAAACCTGCCCAAGCAACAGGGACCTCCAAAACAGAAACACAAGCAACCTCCACCCCCAACACAACCCAAATGACACATAGCCCATAAACTCAGTGTGTCACTCAACCACAGCCAATAAGCATAACAACGTACCCAAGACTAGTCATAGGTGACTCTATAGTCAGGCACACTGATGTTCTACTCACCAGGCTAAACAAGGAGAAAGTTACTGTCAGCTGCCAGGATCCACCACATAACGCATGCATTCAGGTCAGTCCACAACAAGTACAAATATGACTCTGTCATTGTCCATGTTGGTGTGAATGACCTGAGACGTACTTCCCTGGACTACATGAAAAGGGACATGGAGGAGCTGTCTGATCTTGTAGCCTAGGCAGGAATGACCCTAGCCCTGAGTATCATCCTGCCATCACCCAGAATGATACCACAGTACAAGGACAAAATGATTGACTACAACAATTGGCTTCTGGTGTCATTCTAAGGGGATGCAGTATCTGTCTGCCTGGGATGACATGATCGACAAACCACAATGTTTTGCCAGAGATGGCCTGCACCTGTCACCCCTGGGATTCCAGATACTGGCCAAGGCTCTAGCCACCCCTATAGTGCCTTTTCTAGGCAAGATTCAAATGACAAATTCCCCACCGTAACAGGTACAAGCAAGCAGAATCTGAGCCTCAAAATGCACTCACTTGAGGCACTCCTTAAAATGGAGAACATCGACATCTGTGCAGTGACAGAGACCTGGTTCAAGGCTCCAAACAGTACCCTTGCATTACCAGGCTATAATTCATACCACACCTTTCGGCCACCTAACCTGGACTGAAACACTAAAGGCGGAGGTGTGTCCATATTCATTAAGGATATCTACACCTCCAGGCTAGTTACGCAGAATAATGCATCCGAGATTATCCAAGTTTAACTAACTCTGGGCAAGACCGCAATCCAAACTGTAGCTTGCTACGGATCCCCCACCATGTCCCAAGATTCCCATTCCTCATTTCTTGATACAATGGAAAATATCAGGGTACAACCTAACACCCTAATAATGGGCAATTTCAACTACCCCACCATTAACTGGGAAAACTACTCATGTACCAACTCTTGTGCTCAACGTTTTCTGGAATTCATAAATTCCAATGCCTTGGATCAACTTAGCCACACCCCCACCAGGAGCAGCAATATCCTAGACCTGGTTATTACCAACATGGGCAACTGGTGCTCCACACCAGAGGTCAATTCCTCGTTGGTCAGATCCAACCACAAGCTAATCACCACATCCACATCCCTCCCCCACCCCCCATTAGGGAAACCACCATAAAAAATTTCTCCAAAGCCAACTTCACGCTTCTTAAGACAGAAGTGGCAAACTTCACAACACTCATGCTGATGGACAACAGAGGTATGACTGCTGAATCCTACGCAAATGCACTTTATAAGCACTTACACTAGTGCATGGATCATGCAATCCCCAACAGAACCAAGATGTTATCCTCCAAAAAAGGAAGCCAATCTGGTGGTCCCCTGCCATAAACAAACTGTACAACAGAAGAAAGAAACTGTTGCAAAAAAGAGTAAAATCCCATGATTAGAGGAACTCCCTGGTCAGCCTCAGTAAGAAGATGAGATCCCTCATAAAATCCACCAATGCTAGTTACGAAAACAAAATCGCCACTGAGTCTAAAGACAACCACAAAGCATTCTATAGCTATGTCAAGAAACTCAATGGCAACACTCAGATCTGCTCTGAGTTACAGCACAATGGCACTAAATATACAGAACCAACTGACTGCCAACATCCTGGCAGATAGGTTCATTGATAACTTTACCCCCTCTCATCCCCTAAAGGGCCCATCTCTATACCGGAAGAATGCAAAGTTCCTGTAATCACGGCTGCACAGGTAAAAAAACACACTCTCCAAAGCCAAGAACACAGCATCCGTGGGACCTGACAACATCCCAGGCTGTGTTCTACATGAACTACAGAACAAACTGGCACCCCACCTAAGTACCATGTTCAATCATAGCCTCACCTCAGATTATGTGCCCACTGAATGGAGCACAGCGATGGTTATCCCACTCCACAAAGGGGGAGCCACCACGGACCCCGGAAACTACCGCCCCATTAGCCTGACAAGCCTGGTCTGCAAGGCTATGGAACGTATCATCATGGAACTTATAAACAATGACATTGGTAATCTCCAAACTCAGGACCCCACTCAGTTTTGGTTTGTAAAAGGCAGATCATGTCTCCTAAACCTGATAGACGTCTTTGAAGCAGTCACCAAAGCCGCAGATGAGGGTATGGTGGTTCACACAGCCTATCTAGATCTCGCCAAGGCTTTCAACACTATCCCCCACTCTGGAATTATAGATAAACTCACTAAACTAGGTATAAATCCCTATGTCACAAGATGGGTTGGCAACACTGACAGAACCCACACTGTGAAAGTAACAGACTCCAAATCCAACTTCAGACCAGTGACAAGTGGAGTACCACAGCGTTCAGTCCTGGGTCCTCTCCTGTTTGGTATCTACTTCTCTGAAGTACAGGCTAACACAAAAGGTCTTTGGCTAACGAAGTTCGCAGATGACTGCAAACTAGGAGCCATAATCAAAACTCCAAAAGATGTGGACATCCTACAAAAGGGCCTCCCTGAGGCAGATGCCTGGTGTCAAAGCCATGGCTTCAAGCTCAATGCCAAAAAGTGCACTGTCATCCCTTTTGATAAAAACTCTGTATCCATGAACTACCACGTAGGCAGTAGTCTACTTAACACCGAAAGTGTGATAAGAGACCATGGGACACAGGTGGACAGTAGTCTCTCCTTTGATAATCACATCGCCATAGTAGTCAGGAAATCCTTCTACATGGCACACCTCATCACAAAAGGTTTCTCATCCAGGAAAAAAGAGGTCATTGTTCCCCTCTACTTGTCACTCATTAGACCCATTATAGAGTACAACGCCCCTTTTGGTATGTACCTCACAAGACATCTACAACAACTGGAAAGGCAGCAGAAATACCTCACAAAGAGGATTACCGACCTCAAACAGATGCCCTACGCAGACCGTCTCAGAAAACTGCAGCTTTACTCTGTCGCATATCTCCTACTCAGAGGCAATCTCTGCCTAACACACAAAGCTATGTCAAACCCAGAGCTTTTGGACATGCTCCACTTAAAGAAATTCCAATCCCACCGAGCTACAGGCTCTAAGGACCTAAACCTTGTCATCACAATAAACAGAACATGTTGGGGGGATAGATTCCTGTCCCAGAGACTTCCCATACTCTGGAACAAACTACCTATCTATATCAAACAAAGCTCCTCATTAGCACTCTTCACGAAAAATCTTGATGATTAGATGGGAGATAGGAAATTCACCCCGGGGATCACTTTTGTGGCTCTGCTCGACAGTGGCACAAGAAAATAATTTTCTTGGGTGGCAAAAGCCAGGGTAGCTTTTGGCTAGGCTTATATAGGCCCTAGGCCCAATAGCCTAGTACCCACCTATGAACAATATAGCAAAAATACAGTTTAAAAGTGTAAAATACAGTATAAAATTGTACTTATGGTTAGCAGAATGCAGTAGATTCTTTGGATTTCACAGATGAATACAGGGAGCAGTGGCTCATCACCTAAATTTGTGGAACTGTGTTAAAACAGTAAGCAAACTGAATTAAACAATTTAACCAATAAAAAAGCTTAAAACCGAGCCCTGTGCCAGCAACCTTTAAATCAGAGGAGTCTTAACTGCACTCTCCTGCCAGAAGGGTGCAGGGGGGCCCTATCCAATAAAAGATAGCCTGGATTAGTGCTCAATTTAACAAACAGAACCAGATTCAGCAAGTCTGAATCTAGTCTATCCTACAGCAGACAAATAATGCAACAATTCAGCAAGAAGAGTTTTAAAAAATCAGCAATATAGCAAAACTACAGTTTTAAAAGTGCAACATACAGTATAAAATTGAACTTATGGTTAACAGAATGGAACAGATTCTTTGGATTGCACAGATGAAGGGCAGTGATTTATCTTAGAGTTCGGCTTGATTCCAAAAATCCACAATTTCCAATATAGCGAGGGTGGTAATTAAAAAAAAATATCTTACATTTTGCAAGTCAAACGTGAACACTCAGATCTGATAACATAGCAGTAAGAAAACATATGTAGGTTGTCCTCCCCCCTCCTGACCACAATGTTTATCATTTTTATACAGACCCAACCTCAGTTGTACAGAAGAGATGGAATGCCATCTGATTAAAAGGCAAAGCTGTTGATCCTGATATTAAGGCCATCTACCTAACAGCTGTAAAGCTTCCCACTCTTGACTCTGTTTCTGAGGGGTCAAATAAACCCACTCCTGAGTTCTTCAATGGCTTAGGAAAAGGTGCCATTAGGCCAGTGCTTTACTACTCCACAAGTCCTTAAAAATAAGCCTGATCCTACCCAAACTAATCCTGTTTCACTTATTCCATGACAGAACCTGATTCCCTTTCTCCAAAGGAGCAATCCACCTATACCAACTTTGACATATCTGGTGGTGTGCAAACCAGTCAGAGGGTTCAAAGTGGAATGTTGAGCATAAGTTGGCTAGGTTTGTCAGAGTAACAAAGTACTGGGTTTCTAAGATGTGTCCAAACACAAATGCCAAGAGGTCCAGCAAGACAAACAACGTTCTCAGTAGAAAAACCACTTTAATGTGAGGAGCAAAGCTTTCGGATAAAATCCTTTATCAATACTGAAAATACAAATGCAAATGCAGAGTATATATAGGTCTAAAAAAGTCATATGACCGGCAGCCAGGAAGTCACATGACCCAATCATTAAAACAAAACATGTAGAAATAAATAAATATGCAAAGCTAAAAAATGCAACAGCATAATGCATACATGAAAACAAAAAACATTTAAAAAAGGAAGAATGTATACTTTTAAAAAAAGGGAGAATGTATATTTTTAAAAAAGCAAAGTTTTAACCTAAAAATCACATGTATTCATGATTAGTATTAGACCGGCTCTCTTAGGGTCCATTTAGATGATGAATGCATTGGCCCCATATATTGGATGTTTATTTATATCAAATATTTTTATTTCATTACATTATATATGTTATTTATTGATATTAATATTATTATTAATAGATAATATGTGTTATTGGGATTAAGTTGATTTGATCATATTGATACTTACCTTGATTAAGTATTTTTGTAGTATTTGTCATATTTGATTTCATGACATGAAAAATGGAATGTTTAGTTCATATTTTATTTTATTTTCATTTCATTTTATGCATATTTTTATATTACCACCATTTGTATTTATTCGTCAACACCCATAATTATGTGTTTGAACCTTTGCATCTATGTTGCTGTATATATAGAGACAACACCAAATGCATAAGATATGGCCTCTTTTGTTTGGCTAAGTGATACGCTAACGTACCATAACTATTAGGCTAATATATATTGGTGGATTTTACGGGTTAAGCTTTCATGGCCTGAACATATTATTTATGTTCGCTATGAATTGTTAATAAAGCTGATAGCATATTTATGAATGGCAAAAAGTTTTTAAAAATTTTTATTAATGGGCTGAGTAGCAATAATTGTGTGAGGTTTTTTCTTTTCTTTTTGGTTGTTATGTTGTGTTTTTGAACTGCATGATTCATTTTACTTTTCTTGCATATAGGAGAGAATTTTTATGACATGAAATGCCATTTCTCTTTTAAATATTTAAATGTGTATTAATTGGAACCCTGATCGGATAATTGATGATGTTTTTATATATAAATGCTGACTTTTGATTGTTTAATTGTAACCTAATGAAGCGCACCGGGATGGTGCGTGAAAGCGCTTGTTCTCTTAATTAAATTGTGGATTCTACATCGTGGTGGTTCCTTGCAGTTTTCCTTTTCACGACTTTTTTAGACCTATATATACTCTGCATTTGCATTTGTATTTTCAGTATTGATAAAGGATTTTATCCGAAAGCTTTGCTCCTCACATTAAAGTGTTTTTTCTACTGAGAACGTTGTTTGTCTTTCTAAGATGTGTTCCAGTAATTTAGACTGTTAGATGGCCAGTGGCACTGCATCTCCTTATTCAGAGTTTTCCACACAATGGGGTGATGCTAGATACTATTAGTGGGCCTCCTGTCCCAGCTAAGTCCAATGTTAAGAAGCAAGTGAAAATCCAAACTCATGGGTATACAGTCATGAGTACACAAGCATTAGAAAGGCATGGTAGGATCCATCAACTGTTGAATTGCAACTCAAGCAGAGACCTCACCTGGTACTCTAACTTTTTCATAACTAATAAGAAGAGGCTTGGAGAGAGGTGGCAACTCTGTCTCATTATTATACCTGACTTAAATAAACTACCATTAACCAAGATACTAAATGATGGTTCATAATAGAGGCAATGAACCCATTAAGTAAATCTGGGACTAAAGTTCCTCTAGGGAAAAATTCTAAAAAGGAAGTCCCAGTCTACAGTATCAGAGGCTTTCTTAATATCAAACAGAGCAATACTGGCCTGACCATGTACTTCTCCACACGTGTAGAAACCAGGACAGCTTCATCCAATTATCTACCTCCCCCTCTCTGCCCTGACAATACTTACTTGTCCCTCAGCTGTTAAGGTCCCCATCAGAGGTGCAAACCACCTAGCTAAAATCTTGGTATATATTTTAAGATCAGCATTAATTAAAGATATGGGATGGAAATCTCCCAAGGTCAGTTTCTGACTCTTGTTTTTGGGAATTACTGTCATAATACTTGGTTGCAGTGAGTTGATGCATGTAATGCAGGTGCTTTGGTGTTATATATATCATTCAGGGCACACAGTGGGCAGAGCAGTAGTGCAGCAGTTAACGTTGTCGCCTCTCAGCAAGAGGTTCTCCAGATTGATTCTCATCTGGGGTGCCTTCTGTGCAGAGTCTGCATGTCCTCCCTGCATTCACGTGGGTTTCCTCTGGGTACTCTGGTTTCCTCATACATTCTAAAGACATGCATCTCGAGCATTTCTCCCTGGGGCTCTACTGAAAATAGACTCTGTCGTAATCAGACTTTCCTGGTCAACAAATGTTAAATAAAATAAATAAAATATATAGATAAAATATGATATATAGTCCTCCGTACTTATAGAACTCTATGGGAAAAAACATCCATGCCCAGACCTTGTTGCAGTTTTATATGACTGCTTCTTTGATTTCCAGGTTTGAAATAGGGCTCTCAAACTTTTTGGAATCCTCACCACTTAATCTGTACACTTGCATAGCAGCAAAAGACCAGGAATCTGAGGTAATATTTGGGTCTGAGCTATAGAGTAAACAATATAAATCCTTAAAGGCTTCTCTAATCTTTTCATAAGACTTAATAAGACCACCACGTGTACCATAACTGAAAATATGTAGGACCTGCTTAACATCTGCTTAAAGAACTAAGTGACACATCTAGGATCTCCCTCTTAGCATTTCTGTTTCTGCCTGAGAGGTCTCCATCAGGTAATTCTTACCTGAAGGACTCTCTTCAGTATCTCTAAGAGAGCAGTTCACTCTTGTTAGAACCAGTCTAGCTTGTATATTGCCAGATCCCTGTGAAGGATTTTAAGAGGTTGGCCTCTATCTTCCTCCTCAAACTTTCTGACTCTGTAATGTCACCCTGAATTGTTACTTTACATCCTTCACACCAAGAAATTAAAAACATCTCCATAGGGACTGGTTTATGCTTCAAAATATTTTGAACACCATCCAAACTGCACCCACCTCCAGGATCTAACTTTCTGCTGCTTGGAGATATATTTAATTATAAGGGTGATTGGTGCATGATCAGATAGGTAATTTCTTTATTAAGGGGGACTGTACCCCCTGTTCACACTATTGCAGAATTAACATAAGGTCTAGTTTGCGTCCAGGCTGGATCAGATCCCTAGAAAAAGATGAGTTCTTTTATCAGGGTGAAATTCCTTCCAGATAGCTACCCAAATCTTCTGTCGCATCTAATGTTTTAAACACAGTTTGACTCTGCCTATGTTGTTCTTGCTTCCCATATAAAAGATCTAGTTTATCATCAAGGACTAAACTGAAACCTCATAACAGAGCACTGAAAGACACTGAAAAATATACATCATGCCATTAATTCAGAAAAGTCTCATAAAAGGATTTATCATCATTGTTAGGTGCATATATATTCCCAATGGTCCATCACTCATTATTGATCAGGCCGGTCCAGATCAACCACCTCCATAGCCTACTTGTAACAGTAAATCTGAGGTCACAACAAAGGGTTATGAAGCTTAATATATTAAGGCCCATCTTTTCCCACCCTGGGAGCATCGCAAGCAAAAAAGCACATTGAAAGGCTTAATACAAAGCATGGGTACGTCCCTTATTTTGAGTTTAGTATCTTGCAGGCAGATAACCTGCATAGTTTCTCACAGCAAACACTGAAGTATGCATAGTGAGTAAGACCATTATCTTTTGTAAGTTGCAAGTTATATAAACAAATCTCATTTTCCTTTATTGTTATTATTGTGTCTTTTCGGCTTTTCCCGGTTAGGGGTCGCCACAGCGGAACTCCGGTCCGCTAATGATTGGCAGTAGATTTTTACGTGCCTAGTTGCCAGCCCTGACGCACAACCTTCAACGAAGGTACGCCCATTCACGCATGTCTCCACGCAGAAGACGCTCTAGCTGAGAATCAAACAGGACAGCGTCTTACTGTGAGGCGACAACGCTACCGCAGCACCACCACCGCAGAAGTCTCATTCATTTACAATATTCAGACTAGTGTATAAGCATTCTTTTTTCATTTTTTCTTTTCTAGTGAACAATCACCAAATTTTAATGAACTAGAAATTTATATAAAAGTTAAGATACAAAGGATAGAAATCAGTGATGTACATAACACGTTTTCTTAAAACAGTTTGAGTATTAGATGTAGTTACTTGTTCCCTGCTCACTGACATGCTAAAACCAAACAAGGTTTTACATACAAGATGTAAAAGATGTTGTGACAAATAGAAAAGGTAGCATGACATTTCATAGAAAGTCAGAATAATATACAAAGAAACTACAGAACCAAGAAGGATAGCAAACAGATGAAGTATTACTGAAAGTACTTTGAATTGGGGGAAAATTTTATATTTTGGTTGTTTTATCCTTTAAGTGAAACGGAGATATTTCAGAGAGTGATAAAGAATTCTCCAACTCTTCAGGTATTTTTTTAATTACTGATGCAATAAAAATACAGCAGCAGAATTGCTGTCTGTCTCTGTGCCAGAATGATACCTACCCACATATGCATACCAACACATAAGCCACCAGACAGGCTTTTACAGATACAAATTCTGTAATTTATGTTGTTACAATAGTAAATTCAATTTTCCAAAATGCCTGAAGTGCTAGGTAATTTAAGATCAGATTAAATTAAAACTGTGGCATCTCTTTTGTTGTAAACCTGTTTTGCCAAGTTTATTTAGATCTGAAGTGACATATGCTTATACGGACAAAAAAACACGTTAGCGTGATTAACAGAGATGTAGATTTACCTGTAGGACTTAATCTTTCAAAAATCTTTTTTAACACTCATGATAACACATGCAAGTTTACAACTTACAGTAAGTGCTTTTAGGCCATTAAGAAAACAATTAGGATGTTACGTGATGGAGGTACCTTAATGCAAAGTGTCTAAATTACACTTGTGAAATATAACAACATTTTGTGAATTTAATAAAGAAATATAATATGTCATTCTATTTTATAATGTATGCATGTACATATTTACTGTTTTATTCACTTGGAGCAATGTTTCAATGTCACAGCACTTACTATATTAGTAATGTACATATGCAAGACAGAATTTCATCAGATAAAATGCAGTTAAATATACTGTGCTTAGCTGACGATACTAATACTCCCCTAAAGAAAGTAGTCTGTGTACAAGTCTGAAGCATCAGGGTATTTGCAGTCATGAGGCTTTGTTTTTATTTATTTATTTGACATTTGTTAACTGGGTTAGTCCAACTGGGCTAAAAACCCATTTTTAGTGGAGACCTGAGGAGAAAAGCTCCAATATAGACAAGTTACAGAACAAATGCCACAAGGATATATACAGAGATTATATTACATAAGTTTTTAATATACAGAAGTAAAGTACAATAATATGATAACAAAAATATTTTTTTACATTGACAGAGTATTCAGTTGGGTTTTCCAAAGATTACACAGAGACAAGGGGAATTAAATAGACTAGCAAGTAGTATGTACATATGTACATGAGGTGGAGCAATAAAGCCTAAGGGCTTTAGGCTTATTATATTGTCCAGTTTTACAGTCTAGCTGCATATATGTGGAAGAGCAAAACATGATCGTGTCCTTCTTTTTTTAATTGTGTAACTTTTGCCACAAATGTGCCATTTAAAACTATCTAGGAACTGAATGACTTGTTCTAAGTAGTCATAAAGGAACTTCAGTGGCTGGAAATATTAAGAAAAGAACAGTAAAATCAGAGATTAAGTAGGATCTGCCATAATTTGGTAGAAGTAACACTTTGCTACAGGTGCTGAGATTTCCCCACTGAAAGAATAAATTCATGACAAGTAAATGATTCTCAGCTCTTAGATGGCCTTTTGAAACTTACACACTTGGTTGCTTTAACATGGAAAAAATACAAATCAGCTGATGCATTTGATTTTACAAATTCTCTTTCAAATGGCTTTCAGAAATTAACATTGCTTTATAATACACATTCTTGAAAACTGATATGTTTTACCTGTGCTTGCTGTATCATACTTTTTAATTTTTGAATACCTTTGTAGCATTCCAGCCTAATTACTTCAAACAGGAGAAACCTGAAGAATATGTGATGAAAATATGCTACCTGAGGCTCTATCAACCAACAATAGAGGTACATTGTTTACTACATGCAGCTTTCATTTCAATAATGGTTTTAAGACTTATGCTACTACAATAATAAGACTGCCAATCAAAGCAGTAACGCAAAAATAAATAACACCTGAAAAGTAGTATACCGCAGAAAAAATGCTACTTCTGCCTTTATAGGGTCATAGGTACTTACTAGGCTGTTGATCTATGAAGAGATTTAAAAGTCAAGCCATACATTTCCATGAAGTTTTTAACATTTATAATTTTAAATACGAATAACCCAAAGATGAGCAGAACATTGATATGCTGAAGAAATTTAATGAGATCATCATCATCATCATCATCAATACCCTTTTTCCCATTTTCTACATGGGGCCGATGTGTCATGTCAATTGTGGCTATCTCTTTTTATTCAATGCCATTCTCCTGCCTTCTTCGACACCCATGCCTGTCTGTCACAAGTGCTCTCTTACACAATCCATCCACCTCTTTGCTGGATGCCCTTGTTTCTTCTTGCCTTCCTCTTTTCTGTCCCAAATCTTCTTCACCAGGTTGTCTTCCACTTTTCTGCACATGTGCCTGAACCACTGTAATCTGTTCTCTTTGACCTTTTCTGCAATTGGAGCTACTTTGGCTTTTGCTCTTATGTCCTCATTTCTTCCTCTGTCCCACAGTGTACACCCTATCACTCATTTCAGGAATTCATCTCACTAGCTACCTCAGCTGCTCTGCCTTTGTTGCCCAGGTTTGGGCACCATGCAGTAGTACTGGTCACACCACTGTTTTGTACACCTTACTTTTCAGCTTCTTTGGGATATTCTGTCATACACTACACCTGACGCTCTCTGCCAGTTGGCTGCAGCTCCTTAACATGGAATCCAGCAAGAGTGTCATTTTCCACCTTCTCAAATTTAGTAAAGGCTGAAGATTCAGAGAAATAAGGACAAAGCTTCCTTTGGCAAGTGGCTTTGGGCCAGTTGTTGTGCCTCTCTTACACAGAAAAAATATTGCCATTGCATTGTCTGTACAATTAGCCAGCACTAAGCATGGTACTAACTAGTGTGAGACAGAGAGGAACACACCAGGAGTTTTGCCAGGTAGCGACAGGCTTGTGCTGATACCACGCTAAATAGTGGTAATGTTGTCCCTTACACACATTCACTAAGTTTTTTCATAAGCTGAACATGCTGACATACAGCATGGAGCTGGAAAGGTTAGTAGGCTAGCAAAGACATTAGAGGTGCTTTGCAGACCAGCTCATTCCTCAATGGAAAACAGCCAAATGCTCAGGGGAGATTCAAAGAGTTGATCATCTAGGAAAAAACTTGAACTCAGAAATGCATTTCAGAGACTTGAGGCCTGCTTGTTTCACTTAATAAGCATGAGCCTGCTTACTGAAGTGAGGAGATACAGCAAATGAACTCCAAGTCTCATGCTCAAGAAAGTACAGTTTTGTACCTACCATAAATGTAGATGTTCGAGGATCCACATTGCTGCAGTCATAACCTGTGGGTAGTCCGCTGTCCTCGGTCGGCCCGAATACCAAAGAGTTAGGCTGGCGTCGGTCACGGGCGCCCGGAGCTGACGTCAGTACGTAGTAGTACTTAAGCGCATGACCGACGCCATATCCTCAGTCTTTCTTGCCCCAGATGTCAGAAGGCCTTAAAAAGAAAAGGCCAAAGCCACAAAAGGAGAAGAATAATAATAATAGTTATCCCCAAGGAACAATAACAACAAACAACAACACCAACACCCCAAAACCAAAGAGGGGAAGGAGGGAGGGAAAATAGGACTGCAGCAATGTGGATCCTCGAACATCTACATTTATGGTAGGTACAAAACTGTACTATGTTCTTCGTCTCACATTGCTGCAGTCATAACCTGTGGGTAGAATCCCAAAGCAAAGGAAAAGGGAGGCTGGCAAACTAAAAAGCATTAGGGGCTGCTAACATGCCCTGTAAGACTGCAGTGGCAAACCCAGGCCTGGACTTAGAGAAAAGAGGGAGATGGTAATGTTTAGTAAAAGTATGAACTGAACTCCAAGTAGCTGCTTCCAAAATATCCTTAGTAGCTACACCCCTCAAAAAAGCAGTAGAAGTGGCAGTAGCCCCAGTGGAATGAGGTCTAATCCCAGCAGGAACATCCTTCCCATGATGAGAATAACAAAAAGCAATACAATTACCAATCCATTTTGAAATAGTCTGCTTTGAAACAGCTTTACCTTGTGACCCCAAAGCAAAAGAAACAAATAACTGTTGAGTCTGTCTGAACTCCTTAGTTCTGCTCAAATAATAACGTAACTGCCTGTGTATATCCAAAGAATGCAATATTTTCCCCCCCTTATTTTGGGGATCAGCAAAAAAGGTAGGCAAATGGATAGACTGGTTCAAGGCCACATTAGAAATCACTTTTGGCATGAATGTAGGGTTAGTACGCAAAGAAACTCTATCCTTATGGAATATTAAAAAGGGTTCAACTGCCATGAGAGCCTGCAATTCAGATACCCTTCTAGCAGAAGTAATGGCCAACAAAAAAGCAGTCTTCCAAGACAAAAACTTCAATTCAGACGTAGCTGCAGGTTCAAAAGGAGGCAAAGTAAGCTTCTCCAACACAAAATTGAGATCCCAGGAAGGAGTAGGAGCTCATGGGGTCTTATATTTTTTGCCCCTCTAAGAAATTGCTTAAACAAATGGTGAGAAAATAAAGGAGGGTCACAATCATAGTGAGCAGAAATGGCTGCAGCATGAACTTTCACAGAGGAAAATGACAAACCCTTGTCTAGTAACTCAGTAAGGTACTGTAGTGTAAAACTCAAATTAGGAACCGAGACATCAAAGTCCTTTGTTGTGCTCCAAAGAAAAAATCTCTTCCATTTATCAGCATAAACTTTTCTTGTGCTGGGCCGCCTAGCTTCCAAAATGACATCTAAAACCTGTTGAGGAAGTTGAGAACCCACAGGTTCTAAAACAGAATACGCCAGGCCGTTAGATGCAGGGACAGCACCCTGACATTGAGCAAATGACTGTTTGACTGGGACAACAAGTGAGGAAGCTGTGGCAAAGGCCAAGGAGGCTCCTGAATTAAACTCCTCAGCAGAGGATACCAGTGCTGTCGTGGCCAATCTGGTGCTATTAAGATCATGCAAGGCTTGTCCCGCCTGACCTTCAAGAGAACCTTGGTAAGAAGAGGCAGAGGAGGAAAGGCATAGACGTGAAGGTTGTTCCAAGTGAAAGATAGAGCATCCACTTTCCAAGCTTTTGGGTGAAACATCTTTGTGCAGAATTTTGGCAGTTGGAATTTCAGAGGAGAAGCGAACAGATCTATGTCTGGAGTTCCCCAAGCCACTGTCAACTGTTGAAATACCTGAGGATCCAATTTCCATTCGTGGGGATCCACAATTTGTCTGCTCAATACATCTGCTAGAGAGTTCTGTGCTCCTGGCAGAAACCTTGCTTGAAGAGTGATGTGCAAACCCAGAGCAGTCTCCCACAATATCATAGCTTGTCTGCAAAGAGGATAAGAATGGGTCCCCCCCTGCTTGTTGATGTACCACATGGCTGTAGTGTTGTCTGTTTGTATCAACACCTGTCCTGGCTGAAGTAGGCCCTTGAAAGCCATCAGGGCATACTGGACTGCTAACATCTCCTTCATCAGCAGGAAAAAAAGGCAATGAGTGCACCATGAGCTGAAGTCAAAAGTAAAATAACAAGTAAATCCAAAAGGTCTTCTTTGTATTTAAAATCCTCGTTTATTACAAAAGATAAAACTGCAGGAGATAGCAAGTTGTAAGCTTTAGCGTTGTTACAACTTCATCAGACATAAAGAAAATGCTGAAACTTTCCTCTTATAAAGCATTAATTGTTATGATGTCATTAGTAATTGGAATTTAAAATTTAAAGAAACAGACATACAAACATAAAATATAAAATATAAAATATAAAATGCATTCTGAGTTAAAACATTGTCTAGAGCAGAGAATATATTTTACATAAATGTATGTGTAGACATTAATGCTTCAGTGGCCTTGAAGCTAAGAAAGGCTTAAGAGTGAGCCTCTCATTAAGCCCAAACTTATGGGCTTGTAATTTGACAATCCACTTGCCTTCCCTTTCTTCAATTCTGTTCCTTATGTTACCTAATCTCCCATCAGTATGCACCAATTCAAGAACCTGGAATTTGAATGTGTGATCGTCACCTAACTCCACAGTTAAACTTGGTTTACTTAGCTGAGTGCCAAGTATGCAGGAAGTTCTATGTGGGCATGACAACCAGATCCCTAAGAGAACGTATCAGAGAGCATATCTATGCCATATCCAAACGTAACATTCTGAACGCCCTAGCTAAACACACTGCGGTGTTAGGTGACGATCACACATTCAAATTCCAGGTTCTTGAATTGGTGCATACTGATGGGAGATTAGGTAACATAAGGAACAGAATTGAAGAAAGGGAAGGCAAGTGGATTGTCAAATTACAAGCCCATAAGTTTGGGCTTAATGAGAGGCTCACTCTTAAGCCTTTCTTAGCTTCAAGGCCACTGAAGCATTAATGTCTACACATACATTTATGTAAAATATATTCTCTGCTCTAGACAATGTTTTAACTCAGAATGCATTTTATATTTTATATTTTATGTTTGTATGTCTGTTTCTTTAAATTTTAACTTCCAATTACTAATGACATCATAACAATTAATGCTTTATAAGAGGAAAGTTTCAGCATTTTCTTTATGTCTGATGAAGCGTTGGGTAACAACGCGCTACAACTTGCTATCTCCTGCAGTTTTATCTTTTGTAATAAACGAGGATTTTAAATACAAAGAAGACCTTTTGGATTTACTTGTTATTTTACTTTTGACTTCAGCTCATGGTGCACTCATTGCCTTTTTTTCCTGCTGATTTGTTGTTTCTGAGGAGAGTGCTTTACCTGGCAGTGTGTTTCCTTTTTGTTTTAACATCTCCTTCATGTTGATATGCAAATGCTGTAGTTTGGGAGGCCACGTGTCTTGAATCCATTTCCCATTGAAGTGTGCTCCCCAAGCCAGGTCCGAGGCATCCGTCGTTAAGATCTGACTTGCCTCTGGTCGAGTCACAGAGAGTCCCTTGTTTAGGTGACATTCCTGTGCCCACCACAAGAATTCCTTCTGGATGCAAGGTATTATCGGAATGACAGTGTCCAAATCGTGGCAGTGTTGAGTCCATACACTTTTGAGATACCATTGTAGCTTCCTCATATGCAGTTTGGCATTGGGAAGTACCAGAATGCAAGATGCCATGAACCCCAAGGCTTGAAGGACTGTCCTTGCAGTCAGCCTGGACAGTACTGATAATCGCCGGAAGTATAGAGGAAGAGTTCTTTGTTTGTCCGGGGTCAGAAAAGCCATCTGAGAGGCTGTATTCAGTCTCACACCCAGAAAGCACATGTCCTGAGAGGGTACTAGACTGGACTTTGTTTCGTTCACAGAATACCCTAGGCACCTTAAAACTGCCATTACATACTGTAGCTGTTGAAGTAACTTGTCTCTGTCCTGAGCTAGAATCAGGCAATCGTCCATATAAGGATAAATTTGTATTCCCCTCAGTCTTAAGAAAGCTATTACAGGAGCCAGAACCTTTGTGAACACCCTGGGCACAGTAGATAAACCAAAGGGCAATGCAGAGAACTGATAATGAGAAGTGCCAGCCCGAAAACGCAGGAATCTCCTGCAGCTGGGCCTGATAGGAATGTGAAGATAAGCCTCTTTGAGATCCAAAGTTACCATCCAGTGATCTTTGCCTATCAGGGGCAGAAGTTGCTGTAAAGTTAACATCTTGAACTTTGGAATGTCTAGGTATGTATTGAGAATGGACAAATCCAGAATAGGCCTCCAAGTATTTCCTTTCTTTGGCACTAGGAATAGTCGAGAATAAAACCCTAGGCCTTCTTCTGACGGAGGTACCACCTGGATTGCCCCCATCTGTAAAAGCAAAGAAATTTGTTCCTGAGCCTCCAGCCTTTGCTGAGGAGGTACATCTGGCATGCCTTTGAAAGGGGGAAAAGTGTGGAAATAAAACTTGTAGCCTTGATTTATTATGTCCAACACCCATCTGTCCTGGGTGACCAAATGCCAATTTTGTTTGAAAAGTGCCAACTTTCCTCCCAGAGGAGCTGCCAGAAAGGAAGGATCTGGCAGCTGGAGATATAAGTCATTGGGTCTGTTTACGAAAAGGCTGACCCCTGCCCTCACCAGAAGATTGTGCAGGAGAACTCCAAGTCCTGGGTCTAAAAGAACCCTGAGCGTGAGCCCTACCCCTACCACGTCTAGACCTGCCCTTAGACTGAAAATCTGAAGAAGGGTAAGACCATCCTCTTGCAGGCCAATTCCTGCTAAACTTAGGGGGCTGCACTTGCAAGAATTCCTTAACTGTCTGCATAGACTTAGCTTTGTCTTCCATTTTTTTCAAAACTGACTCCACAGGGGAACCCAAAAGAACTTCAGATTGAAGGGGAGCATCCAAAATCCGAGCTTTAACATGCTCTGACAAATTTTGATCCTTAAGCCATGCATGTCTACGAATAACTGAACCAGTAGCAGCTACCCTGGAAGAGGCCTGAAGGGCATCAAAGCCACACTGCAAGGAATGTTTACCAACTTGATCTGAAGCATGAACCAGGTCCTGTAATTCTTTACACTCTATACCCTCAGATAAAGCATCTACCTTAGATTTCAACTGACCTAACAAAAAGTTCTGATACTTCAGCATATGGAATTGGCAATTTAAAGCCCTCATAGCTAACGTTGAAGAGGTGTACACTTTTTTACCCCACCTATCCAACGCTCTAGAATCTTTATCCAAAGGAACTGGATTCTTAACCACAGAAGCCCTGACCCCCTTAGGCCCTTGACTAATAGTTTCCGGGTCAGCTCTAGGGCTCTTATACAAATATTTATGTGCCTCTGGCACTCTGTAATACCTGTCTGGCTTGACAGGGGCAGGGGGTAAAGAATCAGGATTAAGGGAAGCTTCAGAAAAAACATCCTGAACAACATCTAAAACAGGGGGAATAGCCAAAGGTCTATGTTGTGGCAAAAACAAAAATTCCCTAAGCCTCTTACGAGAATCTGAAAAATCCTGACCTTCCCACTTGAAATGCTCCCTCATGGAATGCAAGGTTTCAGAAAAGGAAAAATCCTCTGGAGGGGAAGCAGAAGGACAGGAATCCTCTGCATCCGAATCAGAACAGGGATGAAAATCCTGAACATCCTCAGCTGAGGATTCAGAGAAATCTGAGGAATGTTCCATTCCCTCTAAATCTGTCTCCACCCTAGGCCTCTTCTCTGGAGGGGGCATAGAACCCCTAATCAAAGTAATCAAATCCTCTGCCATTTTCAACATATGCTTTTTAGGAACAGAGCCCGAAGAACCAGGGCTGTGGCTCGTACCAGAAATACTAGGTCTAGCCTTAGCAGGGCCTTTTGTAACTGAAGTAGAAGGCCTAATAACCTTTTGTAAGGATGGAACCACAGAAACATGAGAAGCACCCTCGGCCTGAACTGACTCCGGAGAGGCCAACTCCTGCAAAAGTAAAGGTTCCCCCTGGGATTCAGCCGAGGCCTCGGCTGGATCCACAGATTCAACCGTCGATTCCATAGAACCGGCATCCGCAACGGACGACTCATCCGGTTTAGACCTTAAGGATTTATCTTTTCACTTTTTTGCGGTA
Organism: Protopterus annectens; assembly: GCF_019279795.1. Classification (NCBI taxonomy): domain Eukaryota; kingdom Metazoa; phylum Chordata; order Ceratodontiformes; family Protopteridae; genus Protopterus; species Protopterus annectens. The sequence goes on from NC_056729.1 coordinate 1,629,314,250, forward strand.
GCGGGCGTCGGAGGATCCGACGGCATGTTGTAGTTACACCGCTTACCGAAAACAAGCCTAGCACAGTCTAATCTGCATTTAATGGTGCGCTTATTAAATCTAGCGCAAAAGCGACACCCGACTACGTCGTGTTCAGGCCCTAAGCAAGGAATAGAGAGAGAATGATAGTCCCTATGAGGTATCTGTTTCCCACAAGAAATACAATTATTAACTTTTTCTGACATCCGGATAACTGAGGCAAGAAAAGACAAAAATTTTCCCCAACGGGGTACTTAGCCCAACTTGGTCTTTGGTCTGAAACTCGAAAATTGAAAATTTCAGAACGCCGAACGGCACTTGCAAACGCTGCTTCTGCTTCGGACCACGCGGCAAGAAAGACTGAGGATATGGCGTTGGTCATGCGCTTAAGTACTACTACGTACTGACGTCAGCTCCGGGCGCCCATGACCGACGCCAGCCTAACTCTTTGGTATTCGGGCCGACCGAGGACAGCGGACTACCCACAGGTTATGACTGCAGCAATGTGAGACGAAGAACATCAGGTATTGGTCACAGTTCTGTCCTATTGCCATCATGGCAGTTTACAGACGAGGAAAGGAAATACAGCACCTCACAAGAAGAAAATAACTGAGAAGTGAACAACTGCAGGTTCAGCAGACTATGATGCGGATCAGGTCTGGGAACAGAACTGGGCTCGAGGTCTCTAACCTTTCTTCACCTGTATAAGGCCAAGAGGTTTGCTCTCCAGCAACTCCCTTTGTTGAACCATCTTCATCACTGCTAGGTACAAGGCCTGATGAAGGTCTCAGTATTTCTCTCCTCAGTGCAGTGAGTCATGGGGTTGAATAACTGGTACTCAAATATCCAGCAATGTCCTATGATTAGGCCCCAGGAAAAAAGGCAGATTCTGTGGTCGTCTTAAGTAATGATCTGATAACAGTAAGCATGCATGGAAGGTTTTCGCTTTTAGGTATTGAATGCTGAACTTTACAATGATTCACAATAACACCAAAGACAAATTGTGAGAGTAACTTGAAAGTACTAAAGATCCTAGAGGTGTGTATGTCTCTTGACTTAAGCACTAAGACACTCTGTTCAGGCTAAAGAAGACAAGCATTTACAAACAGAAGGAGCTCAAGATATTAAGAATAGCCATGAAGGACAGCACAAAGGGGCTATATGTCAGGTCTTCTAACCTCTGCAGAGGGCCCTATTAATAAGATGTTCTCTTGCTTCCACTGACAGTCTGGCCATGACAACATGCATGGATTTACTTCATTTTTTAATGCAGCACATATTCTTTCACATTGTACAATCTGTTCTCAGCATATAAGATGCCACCTTTTCCTGGCCTCAACCTTCTCTTATCAACCATCAAGTCACTATCTCTTTGGTAAAAAATATATAACCACAACAGGAGGTACGTTCCTGAGAAAAAAACAGCAATAAGTACATAAACTTTAAATCCTGGACAGGAACTGTGTCAGTAGTTTATGAGCTTTCACCACATTGGATTCCACAGGAGGTTTGTAGACGACCTCTTCCTAATTTGGAAGGGGGATGAGGTACAATTAGCAGAGTTCGTGACAACGATGAATAATCTGACTCATTTTCTTAATTTTATATCATGTTCGTCCAGAACCCAGATTTCCTTTCTGGATGTTGACATCATGAGACTTCAGAATGGTTTGTTAAACATGTCAGTCCACAGGAAAGCATGCTACAGGAACACATTATTGCACAGGGGTAGCATGCATCCTAGACACGTATTTGACAACGTTGTAAAAGGGCAGCTTATGAGAGCTTCAAGACTTAACCCCTCAGACGAAGGGCTCAGGGATGAAATATCTAGTCTCAGATCTAGATTAGTTGAGAGGTGCTATAGGGAAAGGAATATTGATAGACTTATCTCTGTAGTACATGATCGGAGGACCTCTAGAGCACGTCCATACTTTTCAGAGAGAGACCATAATGTAGATTTGAGTCATTGCTCAAGGTTTGATAAGTTAAGTATACCAATACACTTTACAAGTGATATTAATGACTAGAAAGTCATCATTGAAAATCATTGGGAGACACTTCTCTTGGATAATGATATAAGTAGTATAGTAGGTGATAGACCCAAGTTCTTATATAAGAACAAAAGGAATCTGAAAAAGTTGCTTTGTCACCATCCGATGAATATATGTGAGTCTATGTCCAACACTCATAATTATAACACTATTCCATGTGAGCAATGCAATCAATGTAAGTTCATAGATAAGAATGATATTTTTAAACATCCAGTGACTGGTCAAGAGTTTTCTTTTTACACAAGAACAAATTGTCACAGTACCAATGTGGTATACCTTGCAACATGCCAACTTTGCCCAGTGTTCAACATTGGAAAAATCTGTACACAATTTAGAGAACGCATTAGAGAACATCTCTATCATATGCGTATAGGTTCTGAAAACAATGCACTAGCCAAGCATTGTAATATCATGGGTAGTACACACACATTTGGTTTCCGAGTTATACAAGTAATCAGACCAAACACTAGAGGAGGAGACTTAGACAACTATACCCAAGAATGTGAACTACATTGGATTATACGTTGCAGAGCAGACCAATATCCTGGGCTAAATGATAAAGTGAATTTAAAGCCCATTTTAAAGAAAAGAAGATTGCCCAAACCTAAATAGAAATAGCGCTACACGCTTTTAAAAACAATGAGTATGTTATGGTATATTATGACATTCAAGTTCTAAACTTAATAAGACAGGAAGTCTATTAGATTACTTTTTATAGTTTCATACAAGTACTTAGAATAAGTTTAATAGATGGTGTATGCACTACAGAGAGTTTTAAACATTGTTTTAAACTATTGTTTTTGATCAGATATATGTATTTAGGTACAGTGTTTTGTTATTTATGTGACAAGTGTGACTAGGTTTTATGCATTTGTTCGCGCTTGCTATGCAATAAGAAATTCTTGTGTTCTGTTACTTTAAAAGTTAATAGAAAACATAGACGTCAGCTATTTCATTCATTTTGCATTACTATATAAAATCAGTGATGTATGTGAGTGTTTCAGTCTGAAGAAGCCTGATGGTGAAAGCACTTACTCTTTGTCCGAATAAAAGAAGTTTTATCTAACAATATTGAGTTATATGGACTTTAATATTGCTCGCATTTAAATGTGGTGAAAGTTCGTTACTATCTCTTTGGTATTCATTCATGTCCTCAACTCACTTTTTAGCCAGACTAGGAAAATACAGCCCCTTTACTTGAATGCCAATCAATAAAATGTATTTCTGTCTTGTTAATAAGTTTAGCAGTCTTTTAGTTATTTTACTTTAGAGAGTGCAGGAGGGGGTGAAGCCCTGTACATAGGCAATATGGGGAGTTTGTCTCCCCCATAAAAAATGTCACCAATCACATTTTCTGCTGTTCAAGTCTGGCTTAAATACAAGTTGAGAGCATATGCCATATCAAGCCATATTCCTCCAACTTCCAGGAAGATGCTGAAGAAGCAAGGTGAGAGCCAGGATTGCAGCTGTCTTCAAGGAAGAAGTTAGGAGACATATTTTTCTGATCCTAACACCTATCACCCTGTTCTGCCATGCATTGAGTGCATTTCTGTTTTCTAAGCAACAGTTGCTACTCCTGTTGTGAAACTGAGACCAATTATTCCCCCATCAGACTGAGCATGAAGTTGTTGCCTTCTCATTTCATTCTGCTTTGGATGACTCTCCAATGCCTTTATCACTAATTGATCCTGGGTCGCTTAAGACTTAATCAGGGCTCTGTCACTCTTATGCCACACAGCTAAAATGTAAAATGTCATCTTTAATAATGTATGTCAATTTAGCCTCCTCAAACCCAAACTCATGCACCAATGTACTTTATACAATTACTCTGTCAAGACTTGCTTGAGCTGCATTTACTCAATTTTCAATTACTGAAGGTGCACTTACTTGAGGTGTTTCCTCAGCAACTGTTCACTTGCCACTTACAGAAGTGACACATATAGGCTCAAAAATAAGTTATTTAGTGTTCTCTGAAGTCAACAGGCAGAAGAGAAAGAGAAAAAAGAAGTTATGTACTCACCATAACGTTCCATGTTTGTAGTCCATCTTGCCCTTCATTCTTACATATGGGATAGGAGCCGATCCTCGGCTCCGACTCGGCCGATTACAAAGCTCGAAGTCTCTCAGTTGGCTCGTGGCAAGGTAGGCATCCCATAGTGCACTACTAAGAAACCCCAGATCTTGTTTGCTGCTATCTAAAAAAGTGAAAGAAAATATTTCCACAAGGAACAAAGATGAAAGAACTCCACCCTACAGAAGATAAATACTATCTTGTCTCCAGATCCTCCAAGGATACATGGACCGGGGTAGGTGGGTGGGTTCATAAGAATGAAGGGCGAGATGGACTGCAAACATAGAACGTTATGGTGAGTACATAACTTCTTTATGTTCTGTAGTCCTATCTCGCCTTAATTCTTACATATGGGACAGCGTCACTAGCATCTTTTTCTCGGGTGGCTCATGGGAATATACTCCTAAGAACCGTGGAACCAAAGGAGGCTCTACCCCTAGAGGCCAAATCAAATTTGTAATGAGGAATAAAGGTATGAGGGGTAGCCCAAGTTGCTGCTGCACAAATATGGTCAATTGGGACTCTGGCTTGAAAAGCAGCAGATGTGGACATGGATTTGGTAGAATGAGCCTTAATTTTAAATGGGAGATCCTTGCCATTGGAAGAGTAAATAAACAAGATACAGTTTGAAATCCAATTTGATAACGTTATCTTAGAGACTGGCATACCTTTTCTTGTCTCAAAAAAAGATACAAACAATTGGTCTGATTTTCTAAGCTCCTTGGTTCTATGTAGATAGACCTTAACTGTCTGTGAACATCAAGTTGATGAAACAAGAAATTATGTACTCACCATAACGTTCGATGTATGTACTCCGTCTCGCCTTACATTCTTACCCGTGGGTTCGGAGCCGAACCTTGGCTCTGACTCGGCCATACTCTAGCTCGAAGTCTAGGCTTGTGGCTAAGAGGTATCCCATCATGCAACAGGTCTATTCCCCAGATCTTGTTTGCTGCAAGCTCACACACGTACACACTGAGAAGAAGAACAACCCCAACAGAAAGGACTACTGACACCTAGAGACAATACCTCCAGGTCCTCCAGGAGGGGGAAGGAGGGAGGGTTAGTAAGAATGTAAGGCAAGATGGACTACATACATCAAACGTTATGGTGAGTGCAAAACTTCTTGATGTTATGTAGTCCAATCTCGCCTTCATTCTTACCCGTGGGACAGCTTCCCTAGCACCTTGATCTTGGGTGGCTCAGTGAAAATTACTCTTGAGCACTGTGGAACCAAAGGAAGATCTGCCTCTAGAGACCAGATCTAATTTGTAGTGACTAATAAAGGTATGAGGCGAAGCCCATGTTGCTGCAGCACAAATATCATCCATAGACATCCTAGCCTGAAACGCAGTTGAGGTAGCCACAGATCGTGTAGCATGAGCCTTCACTTTAAAGGGTAATTCTCTGCTATTGGAAGCATAAATGAATGAGATGCAATCGGAGATCCAGCGAGACAAGGTTACCTTAGAAACAGGAACCCCAAGTCTAGAGTCTGAAAACGAGACAAACATTTGATCTGATTTCCTGAAATCTTTTGTCCTATGTAAATAGAAACGCAATTGTCTATGAACATCTAGCTGATGAAACTTAAATTCTGTCCTGTTGGAGAATTCAGGAAAAAACACAGGCAACTCAATGGATTGGTTGATATTGACAACAGAGGCAACCTTCGGAACAAAGGAAGGGCTGGTTCTCAAGGAGACCCTATCTTTGTGAAACACCAAATAACATGGCCTAATCAATAATGCTTGGAGTTCAGAGACCCGCCTAGCTGAATTTATGGCTACCAAGAATGCTGTCTTCCATGACAAGAATTTAATGTTACACATAGCTGTGGGCTCAAACGGAGTTGAGGAGAGCTTCTGTAGTACAGAACTGAGGTCCCATGGCATCACTGGATCAAAGACTGGAGGTTGGAGTAACAATGTCCCTTTCAGAAAAGCCCTACAAAGCCTTTGAGCCATAAGGTTGGGCTCATTTGCAACATGAAAGGTAGAAATCGCTGTCACTTGCACTTTAATGGTTGCTGCAGCTGACCCCAGATTGAAAAGTTGAGAAGGAAATGCCAATATTGCTGAAACAGGTGCTGCATAAGGATCAATACGTCTCTCATGGACCCAAATAGAAAATCTCTTCCACTTACTGGAATAAATCTTCCTGACAGAAGGCTTGTGGGAAGATGATAAAATATGGACCACTTCTGGGGAAAAATAATGAAGCCTGACTAAGGAGGGAACTGGAGCAGCCAAGCTGTCAACTTGAGGGTCTGGATGGAGGGATGGAACTGTCCTGACATATGAGTCAGCAGATCTGGAGCTGGGTCCAGAATCCAGGGCTTGCCCATTAGATAGGGTTGAAGGAAATGAAACCAAATCTGACGAGGCCAGTGTGGGGCAATGAGGATCATTTTGCTTCCCAAAGACTGTGCTTTCTGAATGACCTTTGATATCAGAGGTAATGGTGGAAAGGCGTACAGAAGACTGGAGGGCCAATCATGAGCCAGAGCGTCCCTGGGTGTCTCCCCTTCTGGGGGGATAAGGGTGAAATAGCTGTTGCATTTGGCATTGAGGGGGCTGGCAAACAGATCGCAGCAAGGCTGACCCCATCTGTGGAATATCTCTTCCACAACATAATTGTTCAGGGACCACTCGTGAGGCATTAGGATAGTTCTGCTAAGCCTGCTGGCAGTCACATTGGACTTCCCTGGTACATGTGTTGCAACTAGAAAACGTTGGGAAGACACCGCCCACTGCCAAACACGAAGTGCCTCTATGCAAAGGAGGTATGGTTTGGTTCCTCCTTGTATGTTCAGGTACCATACCACTGACATGTTGTCTGAGTGGATTGCAACTGTCCCTAGAGGGGAGAAAGCTCTGAAGTGCCTGCAACACTAATAGCACTGCTTTCATCTCCAAGACATTGATATGCAAATGGGTCTCGTGATCCTGCCACGTGCCTTGGACAGTCCTGCCAAGATAATGCCCCCCCACCTGATCTGGGAGGCATCCGTGGTCACTGTGGCAACTGGAGGAGATGGGACAAAAGGCTTGCAAACGTTGAGATTGCCGGTCTGAAGCCACCAGCATAGATCCTGCTTGCACGTGTCTGTAATCAGAATAGAATGGGAGAGTGGAAGATGCTGTAGTGACCACTGGGCAAAAAGCAGCCACTGAAGAACCCTCATGTGTATTCTGGCAAGGGGAACTAACATGATCGTGGCAGCCATGGTCCCTAACAACTTGAGGACCACATTTGCCTTGATCTTCCTCAATGGTAGTAAGGCGTAGACCTTCCATTGCAGAGCCTGAATTCTCTCTTCTGGTAAGAAGGCCCTCATGAGCACCGTATAAAGTTTGATGCCGATAAAAGTGACATGCTACGAGGGCAACAAGGCAGATTTTTTTTCAATTTAGAGTAATCCCCTAACCTTTGGCACATTGTAATGGTGGCATCCCTGGTTTGTAACAGTAGATGCCTGGTGGTGGCAGAAAGGAGCCAGTCATCCAGGTACGGAAACACTTGGAATCCCTGACGTCTCAAGTGAGCTGTTACCACTGCCATGCATTTGGTGAACACCCTGGGGGCTGTGGTGCAACCAAAGGGCAGAGCACGAAACTGAAAATGACTGCCTCCCAGCCGAAAGTGTAGATGACTTCTTGATGCCCTGTCCATCTTGATATGGTAGTAAGCATCTTTGAAGTCGATGGAGCACATCCACACATCTTTCCCTAACAGAGGAAGTACTGACTGCAAGCTGACCATGCAGAACTTGGACTTCTGTACATGAAGGTTCAATCGGCTGAGATCCAAAATGGGTCTCAGGTCCCCTGTTCTTTTCGGCACCAAAAAGAATCTGTAGTAAGTCCCTAATCCTACTTGGTCTGCGGGGCCAGGCTGGATGGTTCCCTTTGAAAGCAACTTTTTTATTTCTGAAGTTGCGGAATCACTGTGACTGGGTGGAACATCTGGGATTCTCTTGGTTGGCAGGGGGAGGTGAAGAGAAGGGAATATGATAACCTCAGGAAATTATCTTCAATACCCACTCGTCTTGGGTGACGTCTTGCAAGGCTTCTGGGTATAAAGAATTGCGACCCCAAATGGCTCCAGGGATGCACAGTCGGGCCTCCCTTCAGGAGCACTGGTAGGGAGAACCACGAAAGGAATCACGGTCCTCCTGGTTACACGGGCCTCCTCTGCCTCAACGGCGGTGTCTACCTGAATTTCCACCTCCTCCCCTGCCTCCAGAGGAGAAATCACTTTGTGTGCCCTGAAAAAACCTGCAACTTTCTGAACCACATTTTCCCACCCTTCTGGCCCTTGGGGTAAGGTCTAGAAGGCATGGAAAAATGGACTCCCATGGCAGACAGGGTTTTTCCTTCTTGTTCGCACCTAGTGAGAGTGTCCTTCACCTTGGTTCTGAACAACAATGAACCATCAAAGGGGGTGTTGGTGAATGTAGACTTGAAGGTCTCCGCAAAATTGCACAGGCGCATCCAGGAGTGTCATCTAAGAGAGACTCCGGAACCCGCTGCCCTACTCACTCTGTCAGCTGCGTATGAGATCAGCCTCATGGAGGAGTTGGTAAGGGAATTTAGGGTAGACATCTGTGCATTGACCTTCTGTGCCACGGCATCAGAAATGTTACCCTGTAGAGAATCTCCTAGCTCTTTTATGATATCTCTCTGGAGCCTTGTAAAATGCGTCAAGTAGTTCAGCGACTAGTGTAAAGGCCCCTGAGGTAAACACACACTTCCTATACCTGTCCATAGCCCAAGGACTCCTTGTTAGGCGGATGGACGGTAGACGAAGTTTCAGCAAGTTCCTTCTTGGTGGCTGCTGCCACCACCATGGCATCTACTGGAACGCCTTTAGTTAGATATTCCTTGTCAGAGGGGGCGGACAAAAACTTATTGGGTCTCCTAGGGACCGGTTCCACAGTGTTAGGAGTTTCCCACACCTTTCAACAGACAAGATCTAGTAGCTCGTCAAAAGGGGGAGAAACCCAAGAGGTGGAGGGTTGAGACCCGAAAGCCTTCAGGAACACCGACTCCTCATCAGAAGGGGATTTGGAGGGCCAGCCGACTCTCTGTTTTAAGATCTCCAGGAAATCTGAAAAAGATAACTTCAAAAGACGACTTGGGGGACTCCTCGAGGTCAGTGTCTGACATGAGAGACTCATTCGGGGAGTCAAGGTGTTTCCTTTTACACAATCTCTTTCTGGCGGGCTCCTCAGGCAAAAACTCTGGGGAGACGTCAGAAAGTTGGGGACCACTCATGGAGGTATCCTGATGCTTAGGGTCTCCGCTGCCCATGGATAGAGCGTGATCCGAAACTGACACCAGTGCTGGAGGAGACAGAGTATTAGTGTTGTAGGATGCAGCTGACGACCTGGCCAGCATGCTCCTCATAACCTCGAAGGCTGATCCCTCCCGGCTCCGAAGGCGGAATAGCTGTAGAGGAAAAGTACAGTTATGTACACCTACCATAAATGTAGATGTTCGAGTGTCTTCACTGTTGCAGTCATAACTGTAGGGTGCTCCTGCCGGCAGGCAGCCCGAGGTCAGCCAGAATCCCAAAGTCTGGGTCCGGCGTCGGCTGTATAAGCTAGTATCCTGACGTCAGTACGCCTTGGTACATAGCCCTCAGCCGACGCCATCTTCTCCAGCCTTTCTTGCCCTAGATGTCAGAATACCCCAATAAATCAAAAATGAATCCAACAAGGAAACACAAATACACCACAAAAGAGAGAAGAAGAGGGGATAGGAGGGAGGAACCCGACTGCAACAGTGAAGACACTCGAACATCTACATTTATGGTAGGTGTACACAACTGTACTATGTTCTTCGTGTTTCACTGTTGCAGTCATAACTGTAGGGTGGAATCCCAAAGCAGTGTAGAGAGGGAGGAGGCTTTAGATAGAAGAAGGGAGGCAAGAATACCCTGCAAGACAGCAGAGGCAAAGCCTGCCCTAGACTTAGAAAACAAAGGGAGATTGTAGTGCTTGGAAAAAGTATGCACTGAACTCCAAGTGGCAGCTTCCAAGATATCCTTGGTAGGTACTCCTCTGAGAAAAGCTGTAGAAGTAGCAGCTGCTCTAGTAGAATGACTTCTAATGGTTCCAGGAAACTGTTTACCATGATGAGTGTAACAAAATCTGATCCCATAAGCAATCCATTTGGAAATGGTTTGTTTAGAAATAGGTTTTCCAAGTGAACTGGAGGCAAAGGAAACAAACAGTTGGATAGACTTTCTGAAATCTTTAGTCTTGTCCAAGTAAAATCTTAACTGTCTGTGCACATCCAATGAATGCAAAATCCTTTCCCCTTTATTTTGAGGATTTGGAAAGAAAGTAGGAAGGTGAATTGTCTGATTCAAGGCCACTTTGAAATCACCTTAGGCATGAAAGTAGGATTGGTCCTCAAGGATACTCTGTCCTGATGGAAAATAAGGTAAGGTTCCACAGCCATAAGAGCTTGCAACTCTGAGACCCTTCTGGCAGAGGTCAAAGCTAACAAAAGAACAGTCTTCCAAGATAGAAACTTAATATCTGAAGATGCAGCAGGCTCAAAAGGAGGCAAAGTACGTTTTTCTAAAACATAATTAAGATCCCAGGCAGGGACCGGAGGGGTCCTTGGAGGCCGCAAATTCTTAGCCCCCCTCAAAAACTGCTTCACCAAAGGGTGTGAAAAAACAGGAGGATCAGAACTGAAATGCGCAGAGATAGCAGAAGCATGAATCTTAATGGAAGAAAATGAAAGTCCCTTAGATAAAAGCTCCGAAAGGTAAAGCAAAAGAGGGGAGAGATCAGGAACCTGAGGATCAGAACCTCGGTCCTGCATCCAAATAGAAAACCTCTTCCATTTAGAGGCATAAGATTTCCTAGTGCTAGGCCATCTAGCTTCCAAAAGAACATCCAAAACTTGTTTGGGAAGACTAGAGGCAATCAAATTCCTTTGAAGAGCCAAGCTGCCAAGCAAAGGGTCTTGAGGTTGGAATGTAGTAACTGACCCTGATGCTGGGACAGAAGCGAAGGGTTCAGTGGAAGAATCCAAGGAGGCCCCGAGAACAGGAGCTTTAGAGTCGGATACCAAAACTGTCGAGGCCAATTTGGAGCAATCAAGATGAGGAACTTGGGCTTGTCCTGCTTTATCTTCAGTAGTACCCGAGGCAGTAGAGGAAGAGGAGGGAAGGCATATGCAGACAGACTTCTCCAACTGAAAAACAGGGCATCCACCCTCCATGCTGTTTTGTGGAAGGACCTGGTGCAAAAGCGAGGCAGCTGATGATTGAGATGGGATGCGAACAGATCTATCTGGGGACATCCCCAAACTGCAGTAATCCTTTTGAACAAGTTGGTGTCTAGCATCCATTCGTGAGGATCTGAAATGTTTCTGCTCAGGCTGTCTGCTAAAAGATTTTGTTTTCCTGGAATGAATAGAGCCTGGAGATGCAGATTCAAATTTAGAGCTGTGTCCCATAAACTCATAGCCAGTCTGCAAAGGGGGTAAGAATGAGATCCCCCCTGCTTGTTGATGTACCACATGACCGTGGTGTTGTCTGTGCGAATTAGCAGAGGCCCTGGTTGTAAAAGGTGCTTGAAGGCCAAAGGGCATTTTGAACTGCCAACATCTCCTTCAGATTGATGTGCCAGTGAAGATGGTCCTTTGTCCAGGTTCCTTGCTGGCAATTGTCTAGAAAATGTGCCCCCTAAGCATAATCCGAGGCGTCCGTGGTTAGGATTTGAGTAGGTTGAGGGAGACGAAAAGGTTTTCCTTCGTTCAAAATGCATGCCCTGGACCACCAGAGGAACTCCTTCTGGAGGCAGGGGATCAGAGGAATCAGAATATCCAGATCGTGATAATGCTGTGACCATACACTTTTCAGATACCATTGAAGCTTTCTCATGTGAAGCCTTGCGTTTGGAATCAACAGAATGCAGGAAGCCATGTAGCCCAGAGCCTGCAGGAATTTCCTTGCAGTGAGCTGAGATAGAGTTGCCAAGGTGTTGTAAGTAGAAGCCAGCTGAGTTTGTTTTTCTGGAGTGAGGTAGGCCCTTTGTAAGGTTGTGTTTAAGAGGGCTCCCAAGAATACCATTTGTTGAGAAGGGATCAAATGTGACTTTTTTATGTTCACTGAGAATCCCAGTAAGAGGAGAAGATGTTGAACGAAGTCTAGGTGTTGAAGCAGAAGATCTTTGCTGTCTGCCTGAATAAGGCAGTCGTCCAAATAGGGGTAAATCTGAATCCCTGAAGTCTGCAGTAAGCCACTACTGGTGCCAGGCACTTGGTGAAGACTCTGGGCAGTAGATAAACCAAAGGGCAGAACAGAGAATTGAAAGTGCCACGAACCTGCCTTGAACCTGAGGAATTTCCTGCGTTCTTGTCTGATAGGGATATGCAAATAGGCTTCCTTTAAGTCCAATGTCACCATCCAGGCGTCCTGAGAGAGCATTGGAAGTAACTGTTGCAGAGTGAGCATCTTGAACTTTGGAATTTCCAAAAAGGTGTTTAACACAGAAAGGTCCAGAATAGGTCTCCAAGAGTTTTGTTTTCTGGGAACCAGAAGCAGCCTTGAATAAAATCCTTTTCCCATTTCCAAGAGTGGAACAGGCTCTATGGCTCTCATGGCCAGAAGAGCATCCACTTGAGTTAAGGCCTCTGACCATTGAAGTTTTGGCAGATCTGGCCAACCGTGAGTCCTTGGCAAAGTGTGAAAGTGGAACTTGTAACCTTTTAAAATCACATCCAATACCCATTTGTCCTGGGTAATATGAGTCCAATTCCTGTAAAAAAGAGACAGTTTTCCTCCGAGAGGGGCATCCAGGTAAAGAGGTCCTGAAGCCCAACCGAGAGCGTCATTGAGTTTGTTTTCTTTGAGATTGGGATCTGTCTTCTCCCCTTCTAGGTGAAGAAGCAGTCCATTGTCTAGATCTGTACGAGGTCTGGCCTTGACCACGACCTCTGGAGCGTCTATATCTTCCCCTTTGAGGCCTGTCAGATGTGGGAAAGGACCAATTTTTAGTGGGCCAATTCCTGGAAAATCTAGGAGGCTGAACCTGCAAGAAATCTTTTACAGTCTGCATGGACTTTGCCTTTTCTTCCATCTTTTTAATAACTTCCTCAGCCTTAGAACCAAAAAGAACATCATGTTGAACAGGGGCATCTAATAACTTAGCCTTAACCTGTTCAGGCAAACTTTGTTCATGAAGCCAAGCATGTCTCCTAATCACAGTACCAGAGGCAGCAGCCCTGCAGGAAGCATCCAAGGCATCAAAACCACAATGTAAGCTATGCTTGTTAACCTGTTCAGTAGCATGCAAAACATCCTGAAGTTCCTTATCCTCTGCACAAGCAGGTACGGAAGCAAGCTTTTGCTTTAAAACAGACAAAAGAAATTGCTGGTATTTAAACATATGAAACTGGCAATTTAATGCCCTTACAGAAAGGGTAGCAGAAGTATATACCTTTTTGCCCCACCTGTCTAAAGCACGAGAATCCTTCTCAGAGGGAATAGGATTTTTAGAAGTAGCAACCTTAGCAGCCTTAGAACCCTGAGAAATAGTTTCAGGGTCTGCAGAAGGATTTTTAAATAGAAATAAATGAGAGTCAGGAACCCTATAAAATCTATCAGGCTTAGAAGGAGCAGGAGGCATGGAATCAGGATTCAAATTAGCCTCAGAAAAGCATCATCCACAATGTCCAAAACAGGAGGGATAGCTAAAGGCCTATGCTGAGGAAGAAGAAGAAATTCTCTAAGCCTCTTTTTGGAAGCAGAATATTCCTGTCCTTCCCAATGAAAATGTTCCCTCATCTCATGCAAGGTTTCCCCAAAGAAAAATCCTCAGGCGGAGAGGCCGAGGGCAAAGATTCCTCAGCATCCGAATCCTCATAAGGAGGGAAGGAATAGTCCTGATCAGAGGAAGAAACAGAAGAGACAGAGGCCTGGTCAGAAGAATCCAGAGTAACATCCTGTCGAGGCCTTTTCTCAGGAGGGGGGTGAGAACCCCTAATCATTGTAAGCAAATCTTCAGCCATCCTCAATAATTGTTTTGTGTCTTGGGAGTGGATTCAGAAGCAGCTTGAGCTGAAACTTTAGACTTAGAAGGAGTCTTTGTCTTTGCCTTTGCCTTTGAAATAGTAATGTGAGTAGGCCTGAAAACCCCCTCAGAAGCCGGTACCTGCACAGCGGTTCCGGACCCATCTGAAGGAGCGACGTCCGAAGGTCCTGCAGCAGTTAAAATAGTGGGCCTTGATGGCTCCCCATGGGAGTCCATATCGGCCATCGGTTCAGAAGCGGCGGACGACAGGGGCTGCAAAAGCGCCTCACTGATGACAGCCGAACCGGACGCTGGCTCCAGCTGCAACGAGTCCTGTTTGGACCTCGGAGGCCTGTCTTTATCTTTGAGCTTCTTTTGAACTCTGGTAGTATCCGACGACATTCTGTAATTGAAGCGTCTGCCAAAATAATTTAAAGCCCAGTCGTACCTGCGTTTGATAGTACGAGAGTTGAACCTGGCACAGAACCGACAACAAGAAACGTCGTGGTCAGGGCCTAAGCAAGGTAAACAGTAAGAGTGGAAATCTTTATGAGGTATTTGTTTCCCACACGCTATACAATTATTAACTTTTTCTGACATCGGAGGAACAAGAAAAAGATTCCCCAACGGGGTACTTAGCTTTGAGAAGAGAAGTAACAACTTCGGACCGACAACAACCAAGAATGCTGATCGAAAATCGCCAACCAACGTTTTGCGAGCTGCTTTCCACCACACGGCAAGAAAGACTGGAGAAGATGGCGTCGGCTGAGGGCTATGTACCAAGGCGTACTGACGTCAGGATACTAGCTTATACAGCCGACGCCGGACCCAGACTTTGGGATTCTGGCCGACCTCGGGTTGCCTGCCGGCAGGAGCACCCTACAGTTATGACTGCAACAGTGAAACACGAAGAACATCAGTAGTAGCCCTCAGCGCCGAGGAGATGAGGTCCGAAGCAGATGTCGGGTCTAAGCTCACTCGAGCTGAAGCACCAAGAGGAAGGCCCAGAACCAATGAAGATCAATCCAATCCCACCCCCTTGGGTCCGACCGGAGAACTGTGGACCCTCAACCCCATGAACGGAGCCAATGGGGTCGGAGCGGAAATCGGAACCAAAAGGCCAGGTGAGGCTACTGGAACCGACCTAACAGCACCTGATGGAACCGACAACTCTGGCTCCAAAGGCCGAGAAAGGTTCAGAGGAAGAACAACAAAGGATGAAGAGGCCATCGGCTCCGGAGCCGATTGGGTCGAAGTTGAAATCAATTTGGCCAACACCGATGACTGAAGCGGTTTCTTCACCACCCTATCAACGTCCTCATTGAAAAGGGTCCTGGAAGACCTGGAGGATAATGTAGCAGATCGGGATCTCCCTACAGAAGGGGACTTGCATGAAGGAGAAACTGGTCGAATAACTGGAGACCGGCTCCGAACCAAAATATCCGTGACCGGCTCCGAAAGGCTGGGAGCCGATACGGACTTAGTCAAGAGACTACCTTCTGTCTGCACCAAAGGCAATGGAACCAAAGAAGGAGAAGCTGTTCTAGCAACTTTCTCTGGCGGCTCCGAAGAAACAGACGGAGCCAGAGAGCGCTTCTCAGAAGTCTTTTTGTCCTTTTTACCTGGAGAGGATAATGCACTGGAAGACTTAGCCAAGTCTTCCTCGAAGGAGTGTTTAAGTAGTCCTTTAAAAATGAGCTTGTTCTTCCTCTCATGTAGCACACGGGGACTGAAGGAATGACAAAACAAGCAGGACTCTTCGAGGTGAATAGCCCCCAAGCAGTACACGCACACAGAGTGCCCATCAGTTAAAGACATCTTATTGTTGCATTCAACACACTTTTTAAAGCCCGAAGGCCTGTGTTCCTTAGAATCCTTGGACATGCTGAAAGGAACAGAGCAACAAGTCCACACACTAGACCCAACTAACCCGCACAAGAAACAGAGCCTCTAACTAAAACAGCCTAGAAACCAGTGGAAAAAACAACAGGGAGGACTAGGTCCTCTAACTTAAATGGGCCTAGCCCAGGGAATCAAAGCCAGGATAGCACCACTAGCCACACAACAACACTAGATGCTAACAGAATGGGACCCCAAACCAAAGACCACACAGAAAACAAAGGGGAGGACTAGGTCCTCTAACTTAAATGGGCCTAGCCCGTGGGGAAAGGAAACGAACGGGATACCAAAATGGCCAATGACAAGGCCACAAAAACAGCTAAGACAAACAAACAAAGGCAGTAAAACACCACTACCACATACACAGAGCTATGAAAATAGCTTTTTTTAGCAACAACAAGTCAACAGTTTAGCCATGAGCCAATTGAAGACTTCGAGCTAGAGTATGGCCAAGTCGAAGCCGAGGTTTGGCTCCGAACCTACGGGTAAGAATGAAGGCGGGATTGGACTACATAACATCTTATATTCTGCACTGTTTGAATGATTAGGAAAAAAGACTGGCACTTCGAAGTTTGATTCAAATTAGACAGAGAGCAAACCTTGGGGATGAAGGAGGGTTTTGTACGAAAGGAAACTCTGTTTCTATGAAAAATCAAGTAAGGAGGTTTGACTGACAGTGCTTGTAACTCTGACACTCTTCTGGCAGAAGTAACAGGTACTAGGAAAAATGGTCTTCCATGAAAGGAACTTCATAGCACAAGAATGTGCGGGTTCAAAAGGCAGGGAAGTAAGTTTGGACAGAACGAAATTTAAATTCCAAGGAGATACAGGTTCCTGAAAAGGAGGTCTTAGCAAGGTAGTGCCTTTTAGGAAAGATTTACACAATCTGTGAGCCATAAGATTAGGCTCATGTTGTCCCAAATGAAAACTAGAGATCGCTGCCAATTGAACTTTGATTGTAGCAGCAGCTCATCCCTGATGAAAAAGTTTGGTTAGGAATTCTAACACCAAGGGAATGGAAGCTGTGTAAGGATCTACGTTCTTTTCTTTTGCCCAGATAGAAATTTTTTTCCATTTGCTAGCGTACAATTTTCTCGTAGAAGGCTTGTGGGAAGACGTGAGGATATGTGTAACTTCAGGTGAGAAATCACGAACCCTGACTCAGGATGGAAGTAGAGCCGCTGTCAAGTTGAGGGTGTGGAGGCAGGGGTGGAAAGTGCCTGACGTGTGTCAGAAGGTCCGGAACTGGGTCCAGAGTCCATGGATTGTCTAGAAGGTGAGGCCCGAGAAAGGGAAACCAAATCTGACGAGGCCAGCAAGGAGTAATAAGAATCATTCTGCTTCCCAAAATCTTTGCTTTCTGGATCACCTCCAATATCAGCGGAAAGGGAGGGAATGCATAAAGAAGTCCAGGGGGCCAATTGTGAACAAGTGGGTCTTTCGGTGTCTCCCCCGGGGGGGGGGATAAGGGAGAAGTGGTCTGGAAGATGAATCTGGGCATCTTGGGGCAATGCAGCAATTGCTTCATGTACACAGACAACCCTCTCCTCCTACCATCCAACACTACAACCTGTGAGAGATGCACTTATAAAACTAAACTGGAAGCAAAGCTCTCTTCACCCAAGACTGGACTAGACAGTCAAGAGGAGAAGGTAACACTTGCACCACACCACACTCATCACATAGCCCCGCAAAACCTACACAACCAAAACACACACATAGAAACACAAAACGCACACCTACATTCACGGAGGCTCTCAAAAAAAATCTACCCAAGCAACAGGGACCTCCAAAGCAGAAACGCAAGCAACCTCCACACCCCCAACACAACCCAAATGACACATAACCCACAAACTCAGTGTGCCACTCAACCACAGCCCATAAGGCATAACAACATACCCAACACTCTAGTCATAGATGACTCTATAGTCAGGCACACTGATATTCCACTCAGCAGGCTAAACAAGTAGAAAGTTACTTTCAGCTGCTTGTCAGGTGCCAGGATCTGCCACATAACGCATGCACACAGGTCACTTCACAGCAAGTACAAATATGACTCTGTCATTGTCCGTGTTAGTGTGAATGACCTGAGACGTACCTCCCTGGACTACAGGAAAAGAGACATTGAGGAGCTTTCTGATCTTGTAGCCCAGGCAGGTATGACCCTAGCCCTGAGAAGCATCCTGCCATCACCCAGAATGATACCACAGTACAAGGACAAAATGACTGACTTCAACAATTGGCTAAGCTTCTGGTGTCATTCTAAGGGGATCCAGTATCTGTCTGCCTGGGATGACATGATCGACAGACCATGATGCTTTGCCAGAGATGGCCTGCACCTGTTGCCCTTGGGATTCTGGATACTGGCTAAGGCTCTTGCCACGCCTATAGTGCCTTTTTTAGGCAAGATTCAAATGACAATTTCACCACCGTAACAGGTACAAGTAAGCAAAATCTGAGGGTCTTCTTCTTCTTTCGGCTTTTCCCGGTTAGGGGTCGCCACAGCGGACCACCGTCCGCTCATGATTAGCAGTGGAGTTTTACAGTGTCGAGTTGCCAGCTCGGCGCCCAACCTTCCACAGAAGGCACACACATGCACACACTCACACCTAGGGCCAATTTAGTGTGTCCAATCCACCTACAGCATGTCTTTGAGATGTGGGAGGAAACCGGAGCACCCGGAGGAAACACACGCGACCACAGGGAGGACATGCAGACTCCGCACAGAAGGCACCCCAGCCAAGGATCGAACTGGAGAACCTCTTACTGTGAGGCAGCAACACTAACTGCTGCACCACTGTGGCCGCCAAGCAAAATCTGAGGATAATGCTACTTAATGCTAGAAGTCTAAACCTCAAAATGCACTCACTCGAGGCACTCCTTAAAATGGAGAACATAGACATCTGTGCAGTGACAGAGACCTGGTTCAAGGCTCCAGAGAGCACCCCTACATTACCAGGCTATAATTCATACCACACCTTTCAGCCACCTAACCTGGACCGAAGCACTAAAGGCGGAGCCGTGTCCATATTCAATAAGGACATCCACACCTCCAGGCTAGTTGCTCAGCATAATGCATCTGAGATTATCCAAGTGCAACTAACTCTGGGCAAGACCCCAATGCAAACTGTAGCTTGCTACATATCCCCCACCATGCCCCAGGATTCCCACTCCTCATTTCTTGATACACTGGAACATATTAGGGTACAACCTGACACCCTAATAATGGTCGATTTCAACTACCCCACCATTAACTGGGAAAACTACTCATGTACCAACTCTTGTGCTCAACGTTTTCGGGAATTCATAAATTCCAATGCCTTGGATCAACTTATCCACACCCCTACCAGCGGCAGCAATATCCTAGACCTGGTCATTACCAACACGGGCAACTGGTGTTCCACACCAGAGGTCAATTCCTCGTTGGTCAGATCCGACCACAAGCAAATCACCCTAGACATCCATATCCCACCCCCACCAGGGAAACCACCGTAAATAATTTCTCCAAAGCCAACTTCACGCTACTTAAGACAGACATAGCAAACTTCACGACACCCATGCTGATGGACAATAGAGATATGACTGCTGAATCTTAAACAATTGCACTTTATAAGCACTTGCACGAGTGCATGGATCGTGCAATCCCTAACAGAACTAAGATGTTATTCTCCAAAAAAAGGAAGCCAATCTGATGGCCCCCTGCTATAAACAAACTCTACAACAGAAGAAAGAAACTGCTGAAAAAAAGAGTAAAATCCCATGATTGGAGGAACTCCATGGTCAGCCTCAGTAAGAAGCCGAGATCCCTCATAAAATCCTCCAAAGCTAGTTACGAAAACAAAATCGCCACTGACTCTAAAGACAACCACAAAGCATTCTATAGCTATGTCAAGAATCTCAATGGAAACACTCAGATCTGCTCTGAGTTACAGCAAAATGGCACTAAATATACAGAACTAACTGATATTGCCAACATCCTGGCAGATAGGTTCAGTGCTAACGTTAGCCCCTCTCTCATCCCCTATAGGGCCCATCTCTATACCGGAAGAATGCAAAGTACCTGTAATCACAGCTGCACAGGTAAAAAACACACTCTCCAAAGCCAAAAACACAGCATCCATGGGACCTGACAACATCCCAGGCTGCATTCTACATGAACTACAGAATGAACTGGCACCCCACTAAAGTACCATGTTCAATCATAGCCTCACCTCGGGCTTTGTGCCCATTGAATGGTGCACAGCAATGGTTATCCCACTCTACAAATGAGGAGCCACCACAGACCCCAGGAACTACTGCCCCGCTAGCCTGACAAGCCTGGTCTACAAGGCTATGGAGCTTATCATCATGCAACTTATAAACAATGACAATGGTAATCTCCAAAGTCTGGACCCTACCCAGTTCGGGTTTGTAAAAGGCAGATCATGTCTCCTAAACCTGATAGACTTCTTTGAAGTAGTCACCAAAGCTGTAGATGAGGGTAAGGTGGTTCACACAGCCTATCTAGATCTCACCAAGGCTTTCGACACCATCCCCCACTCTGGAATTATAGACAAACTCACTAAACTAGGTATAAATCCTTATGTCACAAGATGGGTTGCCAACTGGCTCACTGACAGAACCCACACTGTGAAAGTAGCAGGCTCTAAATCCAACTTCAGACCAGTGACAAGTGGAGTACCACAGGGTTCATTCCTAGATCCTCTCCTGTTTGGTATCTACAGGGTAACACAGAAGGTCTTTGGCTAACAAAGTTCGCAGATGACTGCAAACTGGGAGCCATAATCAAAACTTCTAACGATGTGGACATCCTACAAAAGGGCCTCACTGAGACAGATGCCTGGTGTGAAAGCCATGGCCTTAAGCTCTATGCCAAAAAGTGCATTGTCATCCCTTTTGGTAAAAACTCTGTACCCATGAACTACCACATAGGCAGTAGTCTACTTAACACCGAAAGTGTGATAAGAGACCTTGGAACACAGGTGGACAGTGGTTTCTCCTTTGATAATCACATCGCCACAGTAGTGAGGAAATCCTTCTACATGGCACACCTCATCACAAAAGGTTTCTCATCCAGGTAAAAAGAGGTAATTGTTCCCCTCTACTCATTAGACCCATTATAGAGTACAACACCCCTTTTTGGTATGTACCTCACAAGACATCTACAACAACTGGAAACGCCACAGACAATACCTCACAAAGAGGATTACCAGCCTCAAACAGATACCCTACGCAGACCGTCTCAAAAAACTTCAGCTTTAGTCTGTCGCATATCGCCTACTCAGAGGCGATCTCTGCCTAACATACAAAGCTATGTCAAACCCACAGCTGTTGGACACGCTCCACGTAAAGAAATCCCAATCCCTCAGAGCTACATGTTGCAGGGACCTAAACCTTGTCACCACAATAAGCAGAACATGCTGGAGGGACTTCACTGGGAAAAGGATAGCCATTGAAGGATTCTCATATGTAGTCTGGCTAGGGGAACTAGAGTTATAGTAGAGGCCATGGTCCCTAAAAGTTTCAGCACTGTCTTAGCTTTGACTCTTTGTTGAGGAAGTAGACTATATATCTGTTGTCTTAGATTTTGTATTCTGTCTGCAGGAAGATGAGCCATCATGGCGACTGTGTCTATTTCTGCGCCTATAAAAGTCACATATTGAGAGGGCGACATGGCAGACTTTTCCCAATTTATTGTAATCCCCTAGCTGAGTGCAGAGCTGTATGGTTGAATCCCTGGCTTGTAGAAGTAGGTGCCTGGTGGTGGCGGTCAGGAGCCAGTTGTCCAGGTAAGGAAACACTTGGAATCCAAGACATCTCAAGTGAGCTGTCACTACCACCATGCATTTGGTGAACACCCTGGGGGCTGTTGTGAGACCAAAGGGCAGAGCATGAAATTGGTAATGACTGGCTCCCAGCTGGAAGTGTAAATGTCTCCTTGTTGCTCTGTCCATTTTTATGTGGTAGTATGCATCTTGGAGATATATGGAGCACATCCAATTGTCTTTCCCTAAAAGAGGGAGTATAGACTGCAGTGTTACCATTCGGAACTTGAACTTCTTCACTGATTCTGTTAATTTGCTGAGGTCCAAAATGGGCCTCTGGTCCCCTGTTCATTTTGGCACTAAAAGGAATCTGATGTAAGTTCTGAATCCTATCTGGTCTGTGGGGACGGTTTGGATGACTCTCTTTTGAAGCAACTTTTGAACTTCTATGGTTGCTTGATCCCTGTGATTAGGTGGAAAATCTGGGATTTTCTTGGGGATATGGGGTGGGAAAGAGAAGGGTATGGAGGATCCTCTGGTAATTATTCTTTGTAACCACTTGTCTTGGGTGATGTCGTGCCAGGCTTCTGGATACAAAGATAAACGACCCCCGACTGGCTCCAGAGAAGCACTTTCGGGCCCCACTTTAGGAGCACTGATAGGGATGTCCACGAAAGGAATCATGGCCACCCTGGTTTTGCAGGCCCCCCTGCCTCAAGGGTGACATCTACCATTAGTTCCTCCTCCTCTGCCTCTGAAGGAGGACTCACCCTGTGCATCCAGGAAAAATCTCTGGGATTTCTTGAACCACATTTTCCCACCTCTCTGACCCTTAGGGTATGGTCCAGAAGGGACGGAAAAACATATTCCCATGGCAGAGAGAGTCTTCCCTTCCTACTCACACCTGGTGAGTGTATCTTTTACCTTTGGTCCAAACAAAGAGGAACCGTTAAAGGAGGCACTGGTAAAAGTAGATTTGAAGGGCACCACAAAGTTGCATAAACGCATCCAGGAGTGTCTCCTAAGGGAAACTCCTGAACCCGCTGCCCTACTCACTCCATCTGCTGGAAAGGATATCAGCCTCACTGAGGAGTTAACAATGGAGTTTAAGGTGGACAACTAAGCAGTAACCTTCTCAGGGACTCCTTCACCTAATGTACCTTGGAGAGTATCTCCTAGCTCCTTTAGGAGATCTCTCTGAAGCCTAGTAAAATGGGTGAGGTAATTCAGTGATCTGAGTGTAAATGCAGCTGAAGAGAAGATATGCTTCCCGTATCTATCCATCATTCGAGACTCCTTGTTCAGTGGATGGACAGCTGAAGAAGTCTCCGCTAGTTCCTTCTTTATAGCTGCTGCCACCACCATGGCGTCTACAGGCACACCTTGTGTCAAAAAATCTTTCTCTTTGGAGGCTGAAAGAAACTTGTTGGGCCTTCTGGGGAATGGTTCCATGGCATCAGAAGTTTTCCACACCTTTCAATTAACTAGGTCCAAGAGCTCATAGGAAGGTGGAGACACCCAAGAGGTTGAAGGTTGAGACCCGAAAGCCTTCAGGTATACTGCCTCCTTATCAGAAGCGGTGACAGTGGGCCAGCCACCTCTCTGTTTCAGGATCTCTAAGATATCTACAAAGGAGATATCATCAGAGGATGATCTAGGGGACCCTTCTGACTCCTGGAGGTCAGTGTCCGAGGTGCTGGACTCATCAGGGGAATCTACATGCTACCTCTTGCAAGTTCTATTCCAAGGGGGCTCCTCAGAGGGGTATTCTGGGAAGGTGTTGGAAGACTGGGGGCCACCCAACGGGGGCTCCTGAGGCTGTGGGTCTCTGCTGCCAAGAGAGAGAGATGGTGCTGAGACAGAGGTCGGAGTTTGAGGGTGAACAGCATCGGTACCCATGTGCGGAGCTGAAAACCTAGACAGCACACTCCTCATCGTCTCTTAGAAAACAACAACAGAAAAAGGTTAATAGAGGACTAGGTCCTCTAACTTAAACGGACCTAGCTGTAAACAGAGAAGAAACTAAGTCAAGAAGGAAAAGCTACCAAAAATTGCAAAATCTCAACAACACGCTAATTACTAGCTAATAAGATTAGTAAAAACACTGCACACAGCTATCAATAAGAATACTATTCTAGTGAAAATACAATATTAGAAAAAGGTCCTAACTCAAACATGGACCTGCGCTAATAAGAGTAAATATATCAAAAACCTAGCACACAGGTAAGGGATACCACTCGGGGAACAAAATGGGCCTGCGGAAGCAACAGCCAACAAGTTCTCAACAACAACTTCATAAAATGCAAAAACACACTACTATTTTCTACCTATAATAACTACGATTAAGCTAATACTACATGCCAAAATTATCACCCTCAGAGCCACACGCTCCAGGAATCTAAACCTTGTCATCACAATAAACAACACGTGCTGGAGGGATAGATTCCTGACTTAGAGACTCCCCAGACTCTGGAATAGACTGCCCATACATGTCAAGCAGAGCGCCTCCTTGGCCCTCTTCAAAAGGAACCTTGATGATTGGATGGGAGAAAGGAAATTCACCCCGGGGATCACGTCAGTCGCCCTGCTAGACAGGGGTCCAGGGAAGTAAACAGTGTAGGAAGAAATAGCCAGGGAATTGTTATGGCTAGGCTTGTATAGGCCCTAGGGCCGATAGCCTAGTACCACCCTATGAACGATAATAATGTAGAAAAAAATCCAACTTAGCCATGGCCAAGAAAGAAGCACTTCTGAACTTGTAGACGTGGCAAACGAGATCTGGGGTTTCTTACTAGTGCACTATGGGATACCTACCTTGCCATAAGCCAGCTGTGAAACTTCGAGCTTTGTAATCGGCCGAGTCGGAGCCAAGGATCGGCTCCGAACCCATATGTAAGAATGAAGGCGAGATAGGACTACAGAACATTCAATGTTTACACACTTTAATAATGATTGCTCTTAACCAAGTCTCAGCAACTTTGGAATACGAATATGTAAGTAAGGCGGTATGGGGGTAAAACCCCCACCTACAAAAACATTTATTTTAACATTTACACATTTGCATGTACTCCTGTCAACATTTTTATGTAAATGTAGAGCTTATATGTACTAAAGGAAATGAGAGTGATGCTGGAATTCATGAGCCTTATGATTCAGAACCTGTGCATTTTGAGGTAACATAGTAGATTTGATATCACTGCTCTGTTGACTCTCAACCACTGCCTTTGTAAGGGCACCCTGTTCTACCTCACCAATGTTATCACAATCACTCTTTCTACTCTGTCTGCCCATCTTCAGTACTATAACTCTCCTACTACAGCCTAAGACCTAGGGATGCCCAACAGGTGCTATCAGTGCTCTTATATGTACACCTAGCTGTTCTTTTCCTACCCCACCATCATCTTGTTTACATTTACTTCCCTATGCTGCAGGACAAACTCATGACAACTTCAAACTAAGGTGTTTAACTTTCACAGTAGATCTTTTTTTCCACTGCCCAGGTCATGCCCAGCATATTTCTTATGAGTGGCTTAATTCTGTCCTCCCTAATGCCAAATATTTTCACCCCACTCTCTCAGCCTACTGTAACAGTGGGTATTGTTGCCTTCAGTACTTATTGGTTTCCAGTCACAGCCTAACTGTGCTAAATCTTCTCCAATTTTACACCTTCTGCCTTCATCATCAGATACTCTGCATAGCCATTAATGTTTCCATTACCTCAAAATAAACATCTATGTGAATTTGTAAATTATTATTTTGTTTTTCCTCTGAAATCTCATCACTAATTCATTATGTAAATATATGCACTAGTGACTTAATACTGCAAAACAGTGTGGCTGTTATTCCTGAATTTATCTTTCCCTCTGTAACATGGTATATTTGTGTCTAGCATGCTCAAGTGATAAATTAAAATGGTGGACCAACTAAATAAATGTTATCATCCATCATTATTTCAAACCATCCTGGAGTATTCTCTGCAGCTACAGTTGCAGTAGCTAAAAGTTACAAAACTGAGTTTTGGGTTTGAGAAGCAGGACTTTGTTTTCCCCTCATTTGAAAATCTATGTCAGCCTCTCTACATGACTGCGGTTTAGTCTTGATCACTAATTGAACCTTATAGCTTGCTCTGCAAAACTATTCTATGCCACAGAGAACTCATTTCTTTCGAAACCTGTCCTCTACATTAAAATATTATTCTGTTACAAGGACACAACAGCTGGGTTGTCATTGGCTACAACACATTTATCATGCGTACCTCGAGAGAAATACCAGATATACTATAGTTGTCCATTACATCTGATTTCCCAAGAGCATCATTAACATAACAACCACGGCAGCTGTGTTTCAGGTTTATTTGGTACAGAAATGGGATTCAGCTTAGATCAGCCACTGTTAAAAAGAACAGTAGAATTAAATCTCTAAAAATGCTAAATAAACATTCTGTGACTTACTGCCATGGGTTTTTCCAGCAAGATGTGATAGCCTTTCTTAGCAAAAGCAATGGCTGGGTCCTGACAGAAGAAATACAATAAAAATAAAATATTAAACTCTTTGCAATTATTCAAATAGGTGATTATTTAATAATCTGCTACTATGCTCAATGTTTAGGACAATATAAAATGTACAGTCTGTTATAAGACCAAAACAACAATATTCAGTATTTGTAAACAACAAGATAAAGACAATAACAATGAAAATCACATGTGCTTTCCTAAAAAATAAGTCATGTCCTTACTATAACACTCCATCAGTGTTGTCGATATTCATTCATTTTTGACAGATGGGGTTCGGTTCCAACCTCTCGGAACCGACTCAGCCGTTATATAGCTCGTGCCAGCCAAAAACTATCAAGCTAAGGCTCTGCCCGCAACCCCCCTCTCTCCATTACCTCAGATCAAGTTTGAAGCCTGGTATAGAAAAAGACAAAAGCCCTGTCTAAGGTATAACCCTATAACCTCCTAGAACAAGATCCAATCCTCCAGAAGTCTCTCTGAGAGGGCAGGAGGGTGGGATGTCAAGAATGAATGAAGATCGACAACACAGACGGAATGTTATGGTAAGGACATAACTTCTTAATCTGATGTTGTCAATATTTATTCATTCTTGACAGATGTGACAGAGTCCCCAGCTACTTAGATCCTGAGCGGCACCATAAGGAAGGATATTCCTGAGTACCATAGAGCCAAAGGATGCTCTTCCCCTGGAGACCATATCTAATTTGTAATGAGTGATAAAGGTATGGGGAGTAGCCCATGTTGCAGCTGCACATATTTGCATAGGTGACAGGTATGTTTAGGAATACCATTTGGTTAAATGGCTTGCACAGACTCCCAGTTTGCAAGTAGAAATGGAAGGAATCCAACCCAGAACAAATAGGATGAAGTTGATTAAAAGCTCATAACCTTAACCCATTGAGCTAAACTGTTGTTTCTTCCATAGAAGCCTTGGAATGAAAGACAGCTGAAGTGGAAAATGATCTGGTGGAATGCACTCTAATGGGAGCAGGTAGTTTGAGTTTATTCTGGTTGTAGACAAAGGTGACACAATCTCTAAGCCATCTTGATAAGGAAACTTTTGATACCGGTTTACCCAGTCTGGGTCCTGAAAACGACATGAATAACTGAGCTGATTTTCTAAAAGATTTTGTTCTGTCCAGGTAAAAACATAATTGTCTGTGGACGTCCAGCAAATGTAAACAGTATTCTCCTTTGTTTGAAAAATTTGGAAAGAAGACTGGCAAGTCTATAGACTGGTTAATAATAGATTCCCATACCACTTTGGGGAGGAAGGATGGATTAGTTCTTAGCGACACTCTCTCCTTGTGAAAAATTATATAAGGTTGCTTTACACATAAAGCCTGTAATTCGGATATTCTCCTGGCAGACGTGATAGCCACCAGGTAGAGAGTTTTCTAAGATAAAAATTTGAAGTCGCAAGTAGCTGCTGGTTCAAAGGGCTGTCGAACAAGGCATTGTAAAACTAAAGTCAAATCCCATGGCGCTATAGGATCTTTGAATGTGGGTTTTAGATGTAAAGCACCTTTCAGAAAAATTTTGCATAAACAATGAGACATTAAGGAATGATCATCAAATCCATTATGAAAATTGGAAATATCTGCTACTTGAACCTTAATTGTGGAAGTAGAGGCTCCCGATTAAAATAAGGATGTTAAATATTCCAGGACTTTATCAAATGATGCTGAAAAGAGATCTATGTTGTTCGTACAAAACCAAACTGAAAATCTTTTCCATTTGCTAAGGTAAAGTTTCCTAGTGGATGGTTTATGGCAAGCCAGAAGAATCTTTTGTATTGAAGAGGTTAAGTTATTCTGCCTGACAATTATTAGAATTGGAGATACCAAGCCATCAGCCTGAGATTTTGGAGACT
Source organism: Protopterus annectens (assembly GCF_019279795.1). Classification (NCBI taxonomy): domain Eukaryota; kingdom Metazoa; phylum Chordata; order Ceratodontiformes; family Protopteridae; genus Protopterus; species Protopterus annectens. Next base: position 1,629,342,483 of record NC_056729.1, read on the forward strand.
GGGATGCACCAAGCCCTGTGGGTGAGGTGGTAGGTCAGGAACTAGATCCAGAATCCAAGGGCAGTGAACCAGATAAGGCCAAATAAAACGGAACCAGACTTGACAGGGCCAACAGGGTGCAATGAGAATTACTTTGCTTCTCAACCTTTGGGCTTTCCTCAAAAACTGGGAAATCAATGGAGTAGGGGGAAAGTCATAAAGTAGTCCCAGGGGCCAATCAAGAAGATGTGTGTCTCTTGGGAACTCCCCTTAAGGGGGAATTAAGCCTAAGTAGCTGCTGCATTTGTTGTTTATCAGAGAGGTGAACAGATCCCAGCAAGGTTGGCCTCAAAAACAAATTATTTTCATTGCTATATTGTGGTTGAGAGACCACTCATGACGCAGGAGGATGCATCTGCTCAATTTATCCACAATCATGTTGGAGTTTCCCAGGATATGAGTTGCTATCAGAAAGTGGTTGGAAGTGATAGCCCATTTCCAAATCCTGAGGGTTTCCTGACATAGTGGGTAGGATCTGGTTCCCCCCTGCTTGTTCATGTACTAGACTACCAGCATGCTGTCTGATTTGATTGCAACTGTCCTTGAAGGAAGGACAGACTGGAATGCTTGCAACACTAAAAGCACTTCCCTCAGTTCTAGGATGCTGATATGCAAACTGGCCTCCTGCGGGGACCAAGTGCTAGTATTTCCCAGATAATGCCCCATCCAGTCTATCTGGGAAGCATCCATGGTCACTATGGCTTTGGGCGAGGAGGGAGAAAAGGTGTGACTCCATAGAGTTTCTTCTGACTTCATCCACCAGGATAAATCCTTTTTGCAGTGATTTGTTATAAAAAAATTGGATGAGACATTACATGAGTTGAACTCGCCACTGAAGTAGCCTCACGTGGTATCTTGCCAGGGGTACTAAGGTTATACTCGCTCCCATGGTTCCCAGAGTTTGAAGTACTAGGCGAACTGGAACTTTGTTTCAGGAAATAATTGCTTGAACTTGCGACCTTAGCTTTAGCAGCCTGTGGAAGGGAAGGGAGGCTACACAAAAAATTGTATTTAGTCTTATCCTATGAACTCTAAATCTTGTGTAGGAGTCAACTGTGACTTTTCCTTGTTGAATGAAATACTTAGTGCCTTGGCAAGATGCAGCACGAAGTCTGTGCCGCAAAGCAGTAGATGCCTGGAGGAGGCAGTGAGGAGCCAGTCGTCTAGGTATGGAAACACTCAGAATTCTCATAGTCTCAAGTGAGCTGTTACCATTGCCATGCATTTGGTGAACACCCTGGGGTCTGTAGTGAGACCGAATGGCAGTGCTTGGAAATGGTAGTGAAGCAGAGATATCTTCTTGAGCGTTTGTCCATCTTTATGTGTTAATACACATCCTGAAGATCTATAGAGCACATCTAATCATCCTTCCCCAGAAAGAGAAGAGTAGACTGAACCATGACCATCCGGAATTTCATCTGTTGTACAAATTTGTTCAGTAGGCTGAGATCTAGAATTGGTCTCCAGTCCCTTGTCTTTTTTGGCACTAAAAAGAATCTCGAGTAAAATCAGGATCCTATTTGGTCTGGTGGGACTTCTTGGATGACTCTTTTTTTGGAACAGTTATTGAATTTCTCCTGCTGCCAGATCCCTCTGACTGGGTGGACATTGGGGATTCGCATTTGGAAGTTTGGTAAGAGATTGAAGGGAGTGCGGTAAACTCTGGTGATAATTCTTTCCATCCAAGTATCTGAGGTTATCGTGAGGCAGGCTGTTTAGTGCAGTGAAAATCTTCCCCCGACTGCTTCCAGAGGTAAGCAATAGGGCCTCTGTTCAGGAGAGCTGGTAGGGATGTTCGGAAAAATAATCTCTGGAGCCCTGATTATGTGGACCCCCTTTGCCATGAGGAAGGCATCTTCTAGTTGAGTTCCCCACTCTGCCCTAGGGGGAGTACTCACCACGTGTCACAAAAAGGCCGTTGGGATTTCTTGAACCACATTTTCCGACTCCTCTGACTTCTAGAATAGGATCGTTGAAGAGTAGAAAAATGAACACCCACAGCAGAAAGGGTCTTTCCATCTTTTTCACACCTGGTTAGTGTGTCTCTAACATTAGGGCCAAACAAAGAGCAACTGTCAACAGGAGCATTGACAAAAAAAGACATGAAAGGCTCCGTGAAGTCACACAAGCGCATCCAAGCATGGCGCCTTATGGCAATGCCTGTACCTGCTGACCTAGACATTCCTTCAGCTGCATGAGCAATGAGCCGCATGGAAGAGTTTGAGATAGACTCTAGGGTGGCAAGCTGCAAGGCAACCTTATCCCTAACCTCGTCAGACACAGCTCCTGCAAGGGTATTTGAAAACTCAGTTATCAGATCCCTTTGGAGTCTAGTAAAGTGTGCCAAGAAATTCAAGGACCTCATAGCGAAGGTCGATGACGCAAAGACCCACTTCCCGAACCTGTTCATCATCCTAGACTCTCGGTTAGGAGGATGGACAGTAGAACTCTCCTCAGCAACTTCCTTTTTGGAGGCTGCCAACACCACCATGGCATCTACTGCTAGGCCCTTTGTTTAATGAGGCTGGTCTTCTGGAGTTGTCAAAATTTTATCTGATCTTCGGGGAATGGGCTCTATGAAATTAGGAGCCATCCACACCTAATGAACAATCAGCTTAAATCGATCATCACCGGGTGGGGTCACCCAGGAAATAGATGGGTGGGAACAAAAAGCTTCCAAGAACACAGATTCCTCAGACGATGGGTTTGAGGGTTTCCAGTCACCCCTATGTTTCAGAATTTCTAGGATGTCTCTGAAGGAGACATCTTCAGAGGGTGACTGGAACCCTCCCCTTCATCGTAATCTGTGTCTTCCCTGACAGATTCTTCTGGAGAATCTAGATGATTCCTCTTGCAAGTCCTCTTACAGGGTGGCTCCCCAGCAGGAATTTCTGGGTAAGACTCCAAAAAGAGGGACCCTGAACAGGGATGTCTTGCAGCTCCTGTGGCCACTGTCCTGACATGTCACAGGTCAGTGCCAGGATTTGAAAAACATCTGGTTTAAAGTTTCAGGACTCTTGCTTGCCGCTGTCAGATTCTAATAGTTTAATCTTACCAATTGGCAAACAGAATTCCTTTTATTGAGTATATTTGCTTTATTCATTTTCATTTTTGTTTTTCATCTGAAAAAAGCAGAAGACAGTATACTCAACTGTTAGGGGCTAGGGGGAGCTTAAAATATAGCGATCTGGCTTGTGTGTGCGTGCCTCTATCTCAAAACAACTAACAATTCTGGGAGATTAACATTAGCAAAAATGGTTAGGAAACATACTTCAATCAGGATTATGAAGTCTCCATTTAGTTACAGTTTGTATTTCCTTGCTTTAGTTACAATCCCACTGTAAAGGAGAGGACAATCCAGGAATTCGACTCAGTATGGGTAAAATCTCACACAGGAAGAGTAGCAGGACTGTAAAAGAGATGCAAATCCAAAGAGTGAAGTTTAGGGGAAAGGATAAGAGAAATTAGGTGACTACAGAGAAAAGATAAAAAAGAAACTATTGACTTCTTCGAATCAGTCTCCAGAGCCGTAGACGAGAGTAAGGCAGTCCACACAGCCTATCTGGACCTCGCCAAGGCCTTTGATACCATCCCCCATTCTGGAATCATAGATAAACTTACTAAGCTGGGCATTAATCCCTACTTCACTTGATGGGTTGCCAACTGGCTTACTGACAGAACCCACACTGTAAAAGTAGCTGAAGCTGACTCCAAATCCAGCTCCAGACAAGTGACAAGTGGAGTACTTAGGGTTCAGTCCTGGGACCTCTATTGTTTGGTATCTACTTCTATGAAGTACAGACCAACACTAAGGGACTCTGGCTAACAAAGTTCACAGATGACTGCAAACTGGGAGCCATTACTGATTCCCCAAATGATGTGGATACTCTACAAAAGGGCCTTACAGAAACAGGTGCTTGGTGCCAGAACCATGGGCTCAAGCTCAATGCCAGGAAATATAATATTATCCACTTTGGGAAAAAAAACATGTACCCATGAATTACCACATAGGTGGCAGTACACTAAACACCGAATGTGTGATAAGAGACTTAGGGACACAGGTGGACAGTGGTCTCACCTTCAATAACCACATCTCCACAACAGTCAGGAAATCTTTCTATATGGCACACCTCATCACTAAGGACTTTTCATCCAGAAAAAAGGAGGTCATTGTCCCACTGTACTCAGCCCTCATTAGACTCATTATAGAATACAACCCCCCATTTGGTATGTACCTCTCAAGACATCTGCAACAACTGAAAAGGCCACAGAAATACCTCACTAAAAGAATCACAGGCCTAAAGCAGATGCCCTATGCTGACCACCTTAAAAAACTCCAGCTATACTCTGTCACATATCGTCTACTCCGAGGCGATCTCTGCTTAACATACAAGGCCATGTCAAACCCAGAGCTGTTGGACATGCTACACTTAAAGAAATCCCAATCCCTCAGAGCCACATGCTTCAGGGATCTAAACCTTGTCATCACAATAAACAAACCATGCTGGAGAGATAGGTTCCTGACCCAGAGACTCCCCAGACTCTGGAACAGACTGCCCATACATGTCAAGCAGAGCGCCCCTTTGGCACTCTTCAAAAGGAACCTAGATGACTGGATGGGAGAAAGGAAATTCACCCCGGGGATCACGTCAGTCGCCCTGCTAGACAGGGGTCCAGTGAAGTAAATAGTGTGGGAAGAAATAGCCAGGGAATTGTTATGGCTAGGCTTGTATAGGCCCTAAGCCGATAACCTAGTACCAACCTATGAACTACATAGAAAAGATAAAAAAGAAAGTAAGTGTAAGCTAAATAGAGTAATTGTACAGTAAATATAAATCCCAATTTCTAGATATCCACATCCTGCCCCCACACCCCATTAAGGAAACCATGGTAAAAAATTTCTCCAAAGCCAACTTCATGCTTCTTAAGACAGAAGTGGTAAACTTCATGACACCCATGCAGATGGACAATACAGTTACGACTACTGAATCCTACACAATTGCACTTTATAAGCACTAACACGAGTGCATGGATCGTGCTATCCCCCAAACAGAACCAAGACGCTATCCTCCAAAAAAAGGAAGCCAAGCTGGTGGTCCCCTGCCATAAACAAGCTGTACAACAGAAGGAAGAAACTGTTGCAAAAGAGAGTAAAATCCCATGATTGGAGGAGCTCCCTGGTCAGCCTCAGTAAGAAGCTGCAATCCCTGATAAAATCCTCCAAAGCTAGTTACAAAAACAAAATCCTCACTGATTCTAAAGACAACCACAATGCATTCTATAGCTATGTCAAGAATCTCAATGGCAACACTCAGATCTGCTCTGAGTTACAGCACAATGGCACTAAATATACAGACCCAACTGATATTGCCAACATCCTGGCGGATAGGTTCAGTGCTAACTTTACCCCCCTCTCACCCCCTAAAAGCCCATCTCTATACTGGAAGAATGCAAAGTTCCTGTAATCATGGCTGCACAGGTAAAATTCACACTCTCCAAAGCCAAGAACACAGCATCCATGGGACCAGACAACATCCCAGGCTGCGTTCTACATGAACTACAGAACGAACTGGCACCCCACCTAAGTACCATGTTCAATCATAGCCTCACCTCAGGCTTTGTGCCCCGCTGAATGATGCACAACAACGGTTATCCCACTCCACAAGGGTGGAGCCACCATGGACCCTGGGAACTACCACCCCATTAGCCTGACAAGCTTGGTCTGCAAAGCCATGGAACGTATCATCATGGAACTTGTAAACAAAGACACTGGTAATCTCCAAACTCTGGACCCCACCCAGTTCGGGTTTGTAAAAGGCAGATCATGTCTCCTAAACCTGATAGACTTCTTTGAAGCAGTCACCAAAGCCATAGGTGAGGGTAAGGTGGTTCACACAGCCTATCTAGATCTTGCCAAGGCTTATGACACCATCCCCCACTCTGGAATTATAGATAAACTCACTAAACTAGGTATAAATCCCTATGTCACAAGATGGGTTGCCAACTGGCTCACTGACAGAACCCACACTGTAAAAGTAGCAGACTCCAAATCCGACTTCAGACCAATGACACGTGGAGTACCACAGGGTTCAGTCCTGGGTCCTCTCCTGTTTAGTATCTACTTCTCTGAACTACAGGCTAACACAGAAGGTCTTTTGCTAATGACGTTCGCAGATGACTGCAAGTTAGGAGCCATAATCGAAACTCCTAATGATGTGGGCATCCTACAAAAGGGCCTCACTGAGACAGATGCCTGGTGTCCTCAAGCTCAATGCCAAAAAGTGCATTGTCACCCCCTTTGGTAAAAACTGTGTACCCATGAACTACAACATAGGTGGTAGTATACTTAACACCAAAAGTGTGATAAGAGACCTTGGGACACAGGTGGACAGTAGTCTCTCCTTTGATAATCACATCGCCACAGTAGTCAGGAAATCCTTCTACACGGCACACCTCATCACAAAAGGTTTCTCATAAAGGAAAAGGAGGTCATTGTTTCCTCTACTCATCACTCATTAGACCCATTATAGAGTACAACGCCCCTCACAAGACATCTACAACAACTGGAAAGGCTGCAGAAATACCTCACAAAGAGGATTACTGGCCTCAAACAGATGCCCTACGCAGACCGTCTCAAAAAACTCCAGCTTTACTCTGTTGCATATCGTCTACTCAGAGGGGATCTCTGCCTAACATACAAAGCTAAGTCAAACCCAGAGCTGTTGGACATGCTCCTCTTAAAGAAATCCCAATCCCTCCAAACTACATGCTCTGGGGACCTAAACCTTGTCACCACAATAAACAGAACATGCCGGAGGGATAGATTCCTGTCCCAGAGACTTCCCATACTCTGGAATAAACTACCTATCTATATCAAACAAAGCTCCTCATTAGCACTCTTCAAGAAAAATCTTGATGATTGGATGGGAAATAGGAAATTCACCCCAGGGCTCACTTCTGTGGCTCTGCTCGACAGTGGCACAGGAAAATAATTTTCTTGGGTGGCAAAAGCCAGAGTACCTTTTTTGCTGGGCTTGTACAGGCCCTAGGGCCGATAGCCTAGTATCTACCTATGAACCTACCTAAAATAAGCAAGTACAGGCTGGTCAGAGAGAAGAAATAATATTCAAACATTAAATAGTGGAATACAAGTAATAGAAGCACTTAAAAACATGACAATCTCAACAGTAATTAATATGGGAAGAAAAAAATACTTAATAATCTGTGAAGAATGCCACTAAAAACAAACTGATTAAAATGATTGCAAAATAATATTATTTAGTACACATTAACTCGCTTAAAGCGTGGTGGATAAATTCAAATGCACTTACAGTCAATACTAACAGTGGTCTAGATACAAGTGGTAATTAACACTTGTAGGCTAAAAGCACAAGTCAAAAATATGTCTTCCTTCAGATGAGATGTTGAACTGAGACCCGATCAGCCTGAACTGGTACTATCTCAGGTGGATGTAAATGATCCCAGAGTATTTACTGAAAAGAGTAGGGGAATTCACCAGCACCCTGGTCTAACTGTTCAAGAATAATCAAATAACTAAAAGTAAATGTCTACCCTGTCTGACACAGTCACATCTATGGGCCTGCACTGCCTGCAAAAGGAGATTTTATCCTTAGTGGGGAAAATGTCTACTGTGCCGTACTGTCCCTCCTAAGCTAAAACCGTTAAGTATAACAAACATGAGAGCACTCACCATGTCACCTGTTAACACTTGAGAATACTCATCCTGAGTCTTTTGAAATGGCTTTCATTATTATTTATTTATTTGATGTTTGTTTTCCAGGATAGTCCATTGGGCTACAAGAACTAGTTTTCAATGGAGTCCTGGGGAGAAAAGCTCCAGAAAATACAAATAATTTTACATAATACAGAAAGTACAAATCTGTGGTATACATTTAAGTTAAACATTTCAGTGTTAGAAAATAAGAGATCATATACACTGCAGTGTAAGTCAAGAACAAATTATAAACATTACAGTATAAATAAAGAACAAATCCAAGAAATGTTGAAATTACAAATATTGCATAGATTAAGTAAGTAGAAAAAGTGAATAAAATTTTTTTTTTTTTTTGAGTTACATCGGTTACATTTGGTCAATGTTCATCGTGCATACAGCTGCAGTCATTACATATGGGTTATCCTGCCGTCAGGCGGGTCCTCGGTCGGCCGAATTCCAAAGTCTAGGTCCGGCGTCGGTTGTCGTCGCTTCCTCCCTGACGTCAGTGCAGCCGACGCCATTTTCTTCAGTCTTTCTTGCCGCGCGGTGTCCAAAGCAGAAGCAGTTTGCAAGTGCCGGTCGGCCAGCTCCTGAGATTTACAGAAGTATTTCAGCCGAAGTCTACTTGAAAGTAAGTACCCCACTGGGGAAACTTTTCTTGCCTCAGACCGATGTCAGACAAAGTTAATAATTGCATTTCATGTGGGAAGCAAATACCGCATAAGGATTTCCACTCTTTCTGTATGCCTTGCTTAGGCCCAGACCACGACGTCTCGGCCTGCCATTTTTGTGCTAGATTCAACAAGCGCACTATTAAGTGCCGGGTGGAGTTCACCCTTCACTATTTTGGAAAAAAATTTAATTATATTATGTCATCGGATACTCCGACTCCAGTTTTGAGCAAAAGACGCAAAGATAAGGACCGATATAAGAGGTCCGCACCGACTACTGAGACCACGCTAAGGTCGACTACCGGTTATCCGGTGCTCAGCGAGGCGCCTACGCAGCCCCTGAGTACCGATGACACTACATTACCAGTGTCTTCAGTACCCGAGGTCGCAGGGTCCTCGGTCCCCATTCCTACTGCGGATACTGACGCCACTCTTGGTGGGGAAACTCAGAATTTAGACAGGCCTGCCATTTCTCAAGGTGTCTTCAGGCCTTCCTCCTTCTCTATTAAAGCTTTCACTAAATCTAAAGCAGCCATGAAAACCAAAAAACAGGGTCCTCAGACCCCCTCTCAAGGCCCCATGCCTAAAAAGCAGATGCTCAAAATGGCTGAGGATTTGATTACTCTTATCAGGGGTTCTCAACCCCCCCCACCTGACAAAAGGCCCAGATTAGAGGAAGACTACCCCTCCTCAGATCAAGCTTCTATTACCTCAGAACATTCTGAGGACCAGGATTATGCCTATTCTCCTTTCGAAGACTCTGATGCAGAGGAGTCTATTCCCTCGGTCTCCCCCCCTGAAGACTACTCTTTTGGGGAAACCCTACACACATTGAGGGAACATTTTCACTGGGAAGGCCAAGATTACTCAGATTCCAAGAAAAGGCTCAGGGAATTTCTTCTGCTCCCCCAGCACAGGCCCCTGGCTATCCCTCCTGTTTTAGATATATTGGATGACGTGTACACAGAAGCCAGCCTTAATCCAGATTCCTTACCTCCAGCTCCTGTTAAACAGGACAGGTATTACTGGGTTCCGGATTCTCACCAGTTCCTATATAAAAGCCATACTGCTGACCCAGAAACTATTTCACAGGGTCCCAAGGGAATTAAGGCCTCTACTGCTAAAAACCCATTACCTTCAGAGGGAGATTCCAGAGCTTTGGAAAGGTGGGAGAAATAGGTGTACACCTCAGCCACTTTAACCATGAGGGCTTTAAACTGCCAGTTCCATATGTTAAAGTATCAACAGTTTTTGTTATCTCAGTTGAAAAGCAAAATGACACAACCAGAACAACCAGATTTAAAAGAGTTGCAGGATTTGTTGCATGGTGCAGAGCAAGTGGATAAGTATACCTTGCAGTGTGGTTTTGATGCCTTAGAGGCCTCATGTAGAGCTGCTGTTACGGGGTCTGTTATACGTAGGCATGCTTGGCTCAAAGAGCAAACCTTACCAGATCATGTCAAAGCTAAATTATTAGATGCACCTCTTCAAAAAGATGTATTGTTTGGTGTTAAAGCTGAGGAGGTACTAAAGAAAATGGAGGAAAAAGCGAAATCCATGCAAACAGTAAAAGATTTCCTGCAGGTACAACCTCCACGTTTCAGCAGAAACTGGCCTTCAAAAAATTGGTCCTTTCCAGCCACGGACAGACCTCAAAGGGGCAGATACAGATGCCCAAGGGGTAGAGGGCAACCTCAAAGATCTTTCAGAGCCAGACAGTGTCAAGCACCAACCCCAAGAGGTGGAGAAGATAGATCACAGTCATTTAGAAAACAGACACAATGACTTCCCCCTACACCTGCCAAGCAAAGCTTTAATAGCAGCACCTTTGGGCAGAAAACTGGCATTATTCTCGAAAAATTGGCATATTATCACAAAAGACAAATGGATTCTGGACATTATAGACAGAGGCTACAGGTTCCACTTTCACACCTTTCCAAAAATGAGAGGCATGCCGAACCTGCCACAAAATCAAAGGGCAGAGGCACAAAAACAAATTTCAGCTCTCATGGACATGAAAGCGATTCAAGAGGTATCTGCAAAAGAACAAGGTCAAGGGTTTTATTCCAGACTATTCCTGGTACCAAGGAAAGACAAAGATTGGAGACCTATCTTAGACCTATCCATCCTAAACACATATCTACAGGTACCAAAATTCAAGATGCTCACATTACAGCAGCTTCTTCCCATGCTGGGCAAGGAGTCTTGGCTGGCAACACTGGACCTCAAGGAGGCATACCTGCATGTTCCTATCAGACAAGATTGCAGAGGATACCTCAGATTTCTTGCAGGTTCAACCCATTACCAATTCTCTGCATTGCCCTTTGGCTTATCTACTGCACCCAGAGTGTTTATGAAATGCCTGGCATCAGTAATTGCCTTCTGCAGACTACAAGGAATAGAAATCTACCCATATCTGGACGACTGCCTGATCCAAGCGGACAGCAAGGACATACTACTGCAGCACCTGGCATTTGTAATAAAACTGTTGAACTTCCTGGGATACACAGTCAACAAAAAGAAATCAAAACTAATACCCTCTCAACAAATAATTTTCCTGGGTGCCAGCCTGAATACAACCACCCAGATGGCCTACCTCACGCCAGACAAACAAGGGCAACTGTCTCAATACTTCAGCAAAATGGCAACTTTCACCAGGCTAACTGCAAGGAAAGTCCTGCAGGCTTTGGGATTCATGGCATCTTGCATCCTACTAATCCCATGTGCAAAGCTGCATATGAGGAAAAGTACAGTTTTGTACCTACCATAAATGTAGATGTTCGAGGATCTACATTGCTGCAGTCATAACCTGTGGGTAGTCCACTGTCCTCGGTCGGCCCGAATACCAAAGAGCTAGTCTGGCGTCGGTCATTGTCGTTCAGAGCTGACGTCAGTACGTAGTAGTACTTAAGCGCATGACCGACGCCATATCCTCAGTCTTTCTTGCCCCAGATGTCAGAAGGCCTAGAAACGAAAGGCCAGAGCCAAAACAGTAAACACCCAACAACCACCAGTGTGGAAATAAAGAGTATCCCCAAAAAGAAACACAGCAACCCCAAACTATAGAGGGGAAGGAGGGAGGGAAAATAGGACTGCAGCAATGTAGATCCTCGAACATCTACATTTATGGTAGGTACAAAACTGTACTATGTTCTTCGTCTCACATTGCTGCAGTCATAACCTGTGGGTAGAATCCCAAAGCAAAGGAAAAGGGAGGCTGGCAAACTAAATGGCATTAGGAGCTGCTAACATGCCCTGTAAAACTGCAGTGGCAAACCCAGCCCTGGACTTGGAATAAAGAGGGAGAAGGTAATGCTTAGTGAAATTGTGTACTGAACTCCAAGTAGCTGCCTCCAAAATATCCTTAGTAGCTACACCCCTCAAAAAAGCAGTAGATGTGGCAGTAGCCCTAGTAGAATGAGGTCTGATCCCAGCAGGAACATTCTTCCCATGATGAGAATAACAAAAAGCAATACATTGACCAATCCACTTTGAAATAGTCTGTTTTGAAACAGCTTTCCCTTGTGAACCCAAAGCAAAAGAAACAAATAACTGTTGAGTCTGTCTGAACTCCTTAGTTCTGCTCAAATAGTAACGTAACTGCCTGTGGATATCCAAAGAATGCAAGACTTTTCCCCCCTTATTTTGGGGATCAGCATAAAAAGTAGGCAAATGAATAGACTGGTTCAAGGCCACATTAGAAATCACTTTAGGCATAAAAGTAGGATTAGTACGCAAAGAAACTCTATCCTTATGGAATATCAGAAAGGGTTCAACTGCCATGAGTGCCTGCAATTCAGATACCCTTCTAGCAGAAGTAATGGCCAACAAAAAAGCAGTCTTCCAAGACAAAAACTTCAACTCGGACGTAGCTGCAGGTTCAAAAGGAGATAAAGTAAGCTTCTCCAACACAAAATTGAGATCCCAGGAAGGAGTTGGAGCTCTACGTGGGGGTCTTATATTTTTTATTTCCCCTCTAAGAAATTGTTTGAACAAAGGGTGAGAAAATAAAGGAGGGTCACAATCATAGTGAGCAGAAATGGCTGCAGCATGAACCTTCACAGAAGAGAATGACAAACCCTTGTCCAGTAATTCAGTAAGATACTGTAGTGCAAAACTCAAATTATGTACTGAAACATCAAAGCCCTTTGCTGTGCTCCAAAGAAAAAATCTCTTCCATTTATCAGCATAAACTTTTCGAGTACTAGGCCGCCTGGCTTCCAAAATGACATTTAAAACTTGCTGAGGAAGCTGAGACCCCCCTGGCTCTAAAACAGAATACGCCAGGCTGTTAGGTGCAGGGACTGCACCCTGACATTGAGAAAATGATTGTTTGACTGGGACAACAAATGAGGAATCTGAGGCAAAGGCCAAGGAGGCTCCTGAATTAAACTCCTCAGCAGAGGATACCAATGCTGACGTGGCCAATCTGGTGCTATTAGAATCATGCAAGACTTGTCCCGCCTGACTTTCAAGAGTACCTTGGGAAGAAGAGGCAGAGGGGGGTAAGCATAGACGTGAAGGTTATTCCAACTGAAAGATAGAGCATCCACTTTCCAAGCATTTGGGTGGAACATCTTTGTGCAAAATTTTGGCAGTTGAAAATTCAGTGGAGAAGCGAACAGATCTATGTCTGGAGTTTCCCAAGCCACGGTCAATTGTTTGAATACCTGAGGATCCAGTTTCCACTCGTGGGGATCTACAATTTGCCTGCTCAATACATCTGCTAGGGAGTTCTGTGCTCCTGGCAGAAATCGTGCTTGAAGACTGATTTGCAAACTCAGAGCAGTCTCCAACAAAATCATTGCTTGTCTGCACAGAGGGTAAGAATGAGTTCCCCCCTGCTTGTTGATGTACCACATGACTGTTGTGTTGTCTGTCTGAATCAACACCTGTCCTGGCTGAAGTAGGTCCTTGAAGGCCATCAAAGCAAATTGGACTGCTAACATTTCCTTCATGTTGATATGCAAATGTAGTAGTTTGGGAGGCCACATGTCTTGTATCCATTTCCCATTGAAGTGTGCTCCCCAAGCCAAGTCCGAGGCATCCGTCGTTAGGATATGACTCGCCTCTGGTCGGGCCACAGAGAGTCCCTTGTTTAGGTGACATTCCTGAGCCCACCACAAGAATTCCTTCTGGATGCACGGTATAATCCGAATGACAGTGTCCAAATCGTGGCAGTGTTGAGTCCACACACTTTTGAGATACCATTGTAGCTTCCTCATGTGCAGTTTGGCATTGGGAAGTACTAGAATGCAAGATGCCATGAACCCCAAGGCTTGAAGGACTGTCCTTGCAGTCAGCGTGGACATTACTGATAACTGCTGGAAGAATAGATGAAGAGTCCTTTGTTTGTCCGGGGTCAGAAATGCCATCTGAGAAGCTGTGTTCAGTCTCACACCCAGAAAGCACATGTCCTGTGAGGACACTAGACTGGACTTTATTTCATTCACAGAATACCCTAGGCACCTTAAAACTGCCATTACATACTGTAGATGTTGAAGTAACTTGTCTTTGTCTTGAGCAAGAATCAGGCAATCGTCCAGATAAGGATAAATTTGTATTCCTCTCTGTCTGAAGAAAGCAATTACAGGAGCCAGAACTTTTGTGAATACCCTGGGCGCAGTAGATAAACCAAAGGGCAATGCAGAGAACTGATAATGAGAAGTACCAGCCCGAAATCTCAGGAATCTCCTGCAGCTGGGCCTGATAGGGATGTGAAGATAGGCCTCTTTGAGATCCAGGGTTACCATCCAGTGATCTTTGCCTAGCATAGGCAGAAGTTGTTGCAATGTTAACATCTTGAACTTTGGAATGTCTAGGTAGGTATTGAGAATGGACAAATCCAGAATCGGCCTCCAAGTGCTTCCTTTCTTTGGCACTAGGAATAGACGGGAATAAAATCCTAGGCCTACTTCTGACGGATGGACCACCTGAATTGCCCCCATCTTGAAAAGCAAAGAAATTTGTTCCTGAGCCTCCAGCCGTTGCTGGGGAGGCACATCCGGCATGCCTTGGAAAGGAGGAAAAGTGTGAAAATAAAACTTGTAACCTCGATTTATTATATCCAACACCCATTTGTCCTGGGTGACCAAATGCCAATTTTGTTTTGAAAAGTCCCAACTTTCCTCCTAGAGGAGCTGCCAGTAAAGAAGGGTCTGGCAGCTGAAGATACAGGTCATTGGGTCTGTATACGAAAGGGCTGACCCCTGCCCTCACCAGAAGACTGTGCAGGAGAACTCCAAGTCCTAGGTCTGAAAGAACCCTGAGCGTGGGCCCTGCCACTACCACGTCTAGACCTGCCCTTAGACTGATAGTCTGAAGAAGGATAAGACCATCCTCTAGCAGGCCAATTCCTACTAAACTTAGGGGGCTGCACCTGCAGAAAATCCTTGACCGTCTGCATAGACTTAGCCTTATCTTCCATCTTTTTCAAAACTGATTCCACAGGAGGACCAAAAAGTACTTCAGATTGAAGAGGAGCATCCAAAATCCGAGCTTTAACATGCTCTGACAAATTTTGATCTTTAAGCCAGGCATGTCTACGAATAACTGAACCTGTAGCCGCCACCCTGGAAGAAGCCTGAAGAGCATCGAAACCACACTGCAAAGAATGTTTGCCAACTTGATCTGATGCATGAACCAACTCCTGGAGCTCCTTACACTCTATACCCTCAGATAAAGCATCCACCTTAGATTTCAATTGACTTAACAAAAAGTTCTGATACTTCAGCATATGAAATTGGCAATTCAAAACCCTCATAGCTAACGTAGAGGAGGTGTACACTTTTTTCCCCCACCTATCTAACGCTCTGGACTCTTTATCCAAAGGAACTGGATTCTTAGCCACAGAAGCCCTAACACCCTTCGGACCTTGAATAATAGTTTCCGGATCAGCTCTAGGACTCCTGTACAAATACTTATGAGCTTCTGGAACTCTGTAATACCTGTCTGGCTTAACAGGGGCAGGAGGCAAAGAATCAGGATTAAGGGAAGATTCAGAAAAAACATCCTGAACAACATCTAAGACAGGAGGAATAGCCAAGGGCCTATGCTGAGGCAAAAACAAAAATTCCCTAAGCCTTTTCCAAGAATCTGAAAAATCCTGACCTTCCCACTTGAAATGTTCCCTCATGGAATGTAAGGTCTCAGAAAAAGAAAAATCCTCTGGAGGGGAAGCAGAAGGACAGGAGTCCTCTGCATCCGAATCTGAATAGGAAGGGAAATCCTGAATTTCTTCAGCTGAGGAATCAGAGTAGTCTGAAGAATGATCCATTCCTTCTAAATCTGCCTCCACCCTAGGCCTCTTCTCTGGGGGGGGGCATAGAACCCCTGATCAAAGTAATCAAGTCCTCTGCCATTTTCAACATATGCTTTTTAAGAACAGGGGCTGGAGAGCAAGAACTATGACCAGGGCCAACAAGACCAGGTTTGGCCTTAGCATGGCCTTTAGCCACTGAAGTAGAAGGCCTAATAACCTTTTGTAAGGATGGAACCACAGACACCTGAGAAGCACCCTCAGCCTGGCCTACCTCCTGAGAGGCCAACTCCTGCAAAAGTAAAGGTTCCCCCTGGGATTCAGCCGAACCCTCTGCAGGATCCACAGATTCAACCGTAGGTTCTGTAGAACCGGCGTCCGTAACGGACGACTCATCCGGTTTAGACCTCAAAGATTTGTCTTTACGCTTTTTAGCGGTAGCGGGCGTCGGAGGATCCGACGGCATGTTATAGTTACACCGCTTACCGAAAACAAGCCTGGCACAATCTAATCTCCGTTTAATGGTGCGCTTATTAAATCTAGCACAAAAGCGACACCCGACCACGTCGTGCTCAGGCCCTAAGCAAGGAATACAGAAAGAATGATAATCCCTATGAGGTATCTGTTTCCCACAAGAAATGCAATTATTAACTTTTTCTGACATCCGGATAACTGAGGCAAGAAAAGACAAAAATTTCCCCAACGGGGTACTTAGTCCAACTTGGTCTTCGGTCTGAAACTCGATAAATGAAAATTTCAGAACGCCGAATGGCACTTGCAAACGCTGCTTCTGCTTCGGACCACGTGGCAAGAAAGACTGAGGATATGGCGTCGGTCATGCGCTTAAGTACTACTACGTACTGACGTCAGCTCTGAGCGACAATGACCGATGCCAGACTAGCTCTTTGGTATTCGGGCCGACCGAGGACAGTGGACTACCCACAGGTTATGACTGCAGCAATGTGAGACGAAGAACATCTTCAATAGTACCTAAAAAACTTATGGTCTCAACACAGCCACAGCTCGGAAACAATCATACCACTCATTCCATGCCTTCAAAAGGAATTTTTGTGGTGGGCTCAAGCTTGCCAAAGAAACACAGGTCTCCCTTTCTGTGTACCTCAAGCAACTCAAATCATCACAACAGATGCCTCAGACTATGCCTGGGGAGCACATATGACAGATCAATGCATTCAGGGAAAATGGTCCCAAAAAGAGAAGCACCTACACATCAACCAAAAGGAAATGCTAGCCGTGCAAAACGCTATTATGACCTTCAAAGACCTACTGCATCCAGGCCAGCTATTGATAAGGACAGACAACACCACAGTGATGTGGTACATAAACAAACAGGGGGGAACTCATTCATACCCCCTGTGCAGGCAAGCCATGACCCTATGGAACACAGCACTGGAATTTCAATTTCAACTGCAGGCACATTTTCTGCCAGGGAAGGAAAACACACTGGCAGACAACCTAAGCAGAAATATGACAGATCCACACGAATGGAAGTTGCATCCTCAAGTTTTCACAAAGATAACTCAGGCATGGGGACAGCCAGACATAGATCTCTTCGCTACCCACAGAAATTACCAGTTGAAAAAATTTTGTTCAAGGACCTATCATCCACAGGCCTGGAAAGTGAACGCACTTTCTTTCAATTGGACGACATTGACAGTCTATGCCTTCCCGCCTCTTCCTCTGCTGCCCAAAGTTCTATTAAAAGCCAGAGCAGAGAGGCCGAAAATTATTTTCATTGCTCCAGACTGGCCAAGACAACACTGGTATCCGCTCCTGAAGAGCCTGACACATTCCCCACCATGGATCCCACCTCTAGTCCCTCTTCTGTTGTCCCAGCACAACTACAAAACCCTTCACAGCCAGCTCAAAACCCTAAATCTAGCTGCATGGAGAATTCCTTGATTTCCCGACAGACTCTCCTCTCCAAGGAGGTGCAGGATGTCATCTTGGAGGCCAGAAGACCTTGTACTAGAAAAGCCTACTCCGCCAAATGGAAACGATTTTGTGCCTGGAATCAAGAAAAGGGCCAGAATCCCTGGGTAATAAATATACCTCAGATTTTACAGTACCTAGCTGAGATGTTAAACAGTGGACTTTCCTTCTCCTCCATCAAGATCCACGCTTCAGCCATTTCTGCACAATACAACACAGATCTTCCTTTATTCTCTCATCCTCTCTTAAGGCAGTTCCTCAGAGGGGCAAAGAATATAAAACCCCCAAGGAAACCGCCAGTCCCTGCTTGGGACCTCAACTTCGTATTGGAAAAGCTGACCCTTCCTCCCTTCGAGCCAGCTTCTTCAACAGAACTACAATACTTGTCATGGAAAACAGCCTTTCTTCTGGCTATCACCTCAGCATGCAGGGTTTCTGAGCTACAGGCCTTCATGGCTGTGCAACTATTCATCATTTTCCATCAGGACAGAGTTTCCTTACGAACCAACCCTACCTTTATGCCAAAGGTAGTATCCAGTGTAGCTTTGAATCAGACTATCCACTTACCTACCTTTTATCCTAATCCACAAAACAAAGGGGAAAGACTACTACATTCCTTGGACATTCACAAACAACTTTGTTACTATTTGGACAGGACAAAGCCATTCAGGAAATCCGAGCAACTTTTTGTGTCCTATGCTACAGGTGCTCAAGGAAAGGCTATTTCCAAACAGACAATTTCAAAATGGAAAGCCCACTGCATAGGCTTTTGTTACTCATTTCATGGAAAAACTGTGCCTGCATGCATCAGATCCCACTCCACCAGGGCCACAGCCACCTCTGCAGCCTTCCTCAGGGGGGGTCCCTACCAAGGACGTTTTGGAAGCAGCCACTTGGAGTTCAGTCCACACTTTCTCCAAGCACTATCACCTTCCACTATACTCTAAATCTAGAGGGGGTTTTGCCACAGAAATCTTGCAGGGCATCCTCGCTCCTCCTACTTCCACTTAGTGCCTACCACCCCTACTTAGCTTTGGGATTATTCCCATATGTAATGACTGCAGCTGTATGAACGATGAACATAGTACAGTTTTGTACCTACCATAAATGTAGATGTTCGCGTGCTCATACAGCTGCAGTCCAGGTTACCCCCCCTCCATCCCCTCTTAGGACAGGCCTTATGACATACACCTTATCATACAACCAATTTGGAGTATTCTCTTATGGTGTATTTGCTTGCAACTACTGTTTTTTTTGATAATTCTATTTTGCATGTCTGCATAAATTTATGTTTTGCCTTCCTTCTGGGGGCACCTGACATCTGGGACAAGAAAAACTGAAGAAAATGGTGTCGGCTGCCTCTTATATACCCCTGCCGCACTGACGTCAGGGAGGAAGCGACGACAACCGACGCCAGACCTAGACTTTGGAATTCGGCCGACTGAGGACCCGCCTGACGGCAAGATAACCCATATGTAATGACTGCAGCTGTATGAGGACTCGAACATCTACAGTTATGGTAGGTACAAAACTGTACTTTGCTCATTACATCACTAGTGATGATGAACTTAAGGAGGCAGTGGTAGGTAAGTGGGTAAGAAAAATTGACAAGAAAGTGTAATTAGAATTAGGTAGGATGTGAGCACGAGCATTTCCATTGTGACGTAAGGTGTGAGTGCAGAGAGGTTTTAAACAGGGAGAGACTGCGGATAGGAGTGTGGCTAGGAGAAGGGAGAGAGTTCCAAAGGCGAGCTAGAGAGAAGGACATCAGGTGATTCCCAGCTGAACGTGTGGGTTTGTGTAGTTTAATGAGGTTTTGGGAATTGGATCTCAGATTTGGTCTGGTTTATGCATTTCAAAGGTGTATGCTAATGATGGGCAGAGAGATGGGTTGTGAATGAGTTTATATGCTAGGATGAGTTGGGTATAAGTTAGTAAGTTAGGTAACTCTAGCCAACCTAATTGGTGGAGGGAATTGCAGTGGTGAGAAGAGGCTCTGTGACCTGCAACAAACTTGGATATTTTGTTATAACAAGATGAGAGTTTAGTTTTGAGGGAAGACTGTAGGTTGGTGAGGATAGCTGAACCATATAGTAGGGAATGGATGACAGCTGATCGAAGGAAGGACACTGAGGAAACCCGGAGCTATAATATATAACATTAAGTATCCTGTTTTTTGTTTATTTTGTTCTTTATTTCTTTGTTATTTATAGCACTTTGTGTACTGTGTATTTTTCTAGCTAGTTTCACTGTGTGTGAGGTATTAACTGGAAATTGTCCACTTTTATTAAGCATCTGTTGGGTTGTTTGTTTCTGATAACTTGTTGCAGTTAAACTCTTTTTTCTAGAGGCTCCTTTAGCTGTTTAAAACTTTCATTTCAAGACTCACTGCTGCTTTTCAGCTGTGAGAAACATTTCTGCAGTTTGTTTCCCACCCTTCCTCCCTGTTGGTATAGTGTTTTTATAGTTGGTGGCTTTGCAGTTGCCCACCCCTAATGTAAATTTGATCTGGGACCCTCCTCCCAGTCTAGTGTCATTACCTCATTCTACCCAGTACAGGGAGAACATTTGAGAAGGCCAATCAGCTTAGTTTCTGCTACTCCTTTCTCTCTTTCCACTAAAAAAAAAAAAAAAATGTATCTGCTTTTACTGTAGTTGTGTTTCTTCCTACTTTATTTTGCTTTTGCGTCATCTTAAAAGTACTCAATTGTATTTATTACTGCTTGTGTAACTCATTATAAGCCTTTTAGTTTAAGCACTTGGGCTTCAAACCAGTTGTTTTACATTAAGAAGATTTGTGGTCTGCACCGTAGTGGCAGAACAGGTAGCTTACATCCTTCTAAGTTGGGAACTGCTGATTGAGGGCTCAGTGTCTGTTATTCAAAAAGTGTATTAATTCTGGTTTAAGCACTTGGGCTTCAGACCAGTTATTTTACATTAAGAGGGTTCGTGGTCTGCACTCTTGTGGGAGGAGAGGCTGGACTCTGCCCTTCTGAGCTGGGAATTTCTGGTTAAAGGCTTATAGTGCCTGCATATGTGAACTGCTTCTTACTGAAATTGGTACACCTTGTTTGCTGTAGCATAGACTAGATACAGGCCTGCTGAATCTAACTTTGTTTGTATAACTTGAGCACTAATCCAGGCATTCTTTAAAGTATTCAATTGTATTTATTACTGCTTGGCAGTAACTTGATTAAAGTGTAGCTATCATTCTAAATATTTTGGATTAAGCACTTGGGCTTCAGACCAGTTGTTTTACATTATGAAGGTTTGTGGCCTGCACTGTGGTGGCAGGACAGGTAGCTTACATCCTTCTAAGTTGGGAACTGCTGATTGAGGGCTCAGTGTCTGTTATTCTAAAAGTGTATTACTTCTGGTTTAAGCACTTGGGCTTCAGGCCAGTTATTTTACATTAAGAAGGTTCGTGGTCTGCACTCTTGTGGGAGGAGAGGCTGGACTCTGCCCTTCTGAGCTGGGAATTTCTGGTTAAAGGCTTATAGTGCCTGCATATTTAAACTGTTTCTTACTGAAATTGGTACACCTTGTTTGCTGTAGCATAGACTAGATCCAGGCCTGCTGAATCTAGCTTTGTTTGTATGCTTGTTGTTTGTTTGCTTGTTAATTCCCTGAAAAGCTAATTCCACCTAAAATGCGGCTTTTCAGTGCTTCTGTGGATCCCTAGTGATATCTGCATTGCTTACTGTACTTATTTCTTTGTTTCACTTGAAAGAAAGTTACTGTTTGTCGTTTTTGCATTTAAGTTACCTGTAACACATTGCATTTAAGTTACCTGGCACTTGCTCACTAAAGCAATTATATAAGTCAGCACTAAAACATTAAAAGCACTACACCCTCACAAACTCCCCTTGAGTACCTTGTTCCCCATTGGCCCTTTTTTCAATTATAAAGGGATTCCCAATACTATTCTAGCATGTCCAAAGGCCAGTTGTCAATCTCCTCTCTGGTCCAGCTGGTGAATCTGGGAATCTTGAGGCAATGTTACAACTGCCTCATGTACACAGACAACCCTCTGCTCCTCCCAACAAATTCCAACACATGTGAGAGATGCAACCATATAGCCAAACTGGAGGCTAAGCTCTCTCAACTCAGTACTGGCATAACCAGCCAAGAGGAGAAGGAAACCACACTCACTACAATTCCAGTCTCACATAGACCTACCACGACAGCAAACCAAACACATAAACACACAAAAACATACTAAGATGCTCTAAATAAAAATCTGCCTAAGCAGCAGAGACCTCCAAAGCAGACACCCAAGCAACCGCTATCCCAAAACAAAACACGTGCAAGACATAGCTCACAAAGCCAGTGTGCCGAACAGTCACAGCCCTTAAGGCTAAACAACACACCTGATACACTTGTAATAGGTGAATCTATCATCAGGCACACTGACGTCCCGCTCACCAGGCTGAACAAGGAGAAGGTCACAGTGAGCTGCCTGTTGGGTGCTAGGATCCGCCACATAACACAAGCACTCAGGTCACTCCAAGGCAAGTACAAATATGACTCAGTCATTGTCCATGCTGGTGTGAATGACCTGAGACATACCTCCCTGGACTACATGAAAAGAGACACAGAGGAGCTCTCTGAGCATGTAGCCCAGGCCGGTATGACCCTGACCTTGAGTAGCATCTTACCCTCACCAAGAATGATGCCACAATATGAAGACAAGATGATCAATTTCAACAATTGGCTTAAATATTGGTGTCATTCAAAGGGGATCCAATGCCTGTCAGCCTGGGATAACATGCTCGACAAGCCACGATGCTTCGCTAGGGACGGCTTGCACCTGTCAACCCTGGGCTTTTGGATATTGGCAAAGGCTCTTGCTACCCCCATAGTGCCTTTTTTAGGCAAGGCTCAAAAGACAAACCCACCTCCATAGGTATCACAAGGGATCAGAAACTAAGAGTAATGCTACTCAGCCAGAAGTCTAAACCTCAAGATGCACTTTTCGAAACTCTCATTAGCATGGAGAACATCGATATCTGTGCAGTAACAGAAACCTGGTTCAAGGCTCCCAAGAGCACCCCAGCACTACCAGGTTATACCTCATACCATGCTTTTCGGCCCCAAAACTTGGACCGAACCAGAAAAGGAGGGGGAGTATCAATATTCGTCAAAGATACCCACACCTCCAGGTTGGTGGCACAGCACGAAGCATCAGAGAATATCCATGTGCAACTAACAGTGGGTAAAACTGCCTTCCAGTTTATAGCCTGCTACAGACCACCCTCCCAAACCCAGGAACCCCATTCAGCCTTCCTGAGAACACTGGAAAATATGAAGGTCTCTCCAAACACCATTATATTGGGTGACTTCAACTACCCAAACATAGACTGGGAGCATTACTCTAGCTCCAACACCCTAGCCCAAAGGTTCCTAGAACAACTTGTTACCACTCCCACAAGAGGGGAAAACATACTGGACCTGATCATCACCAACATGGGGACTTTATGCTCCAGACCAGAAGTGTATCCCTCACTGGTAAGATCAGACCATAAACTAATCTCACTGGATATTCACATCCCGACTCCACCCCCTGCCCAGAAAACCACAGTGAAAAACTTGTCTAAAGCAAATTTCACACTCCTGAAAACCGAGGTGGAATCCTTCAAAGCCCCCGGGCCTGTGGAAAATACGGCCCAGACTGCAGAATCCTTTATAAACGCATTCTATGAACACCTTCAGGAATGCATGGATCATGCAATCCCAAATAAAATCAAGACCCAATCCTCCAAAGGCAGACGTCCTGTCTGGTGGACCCCAGCCATAAACAAACTATACAACAGAAGGAGGAATCTACTACATGATAGA
The DNA here is from genome assembly GCF_019279795.1 of Protopterus annectens. Classification (NCBI taxonomy): domain Eukaryota; kingdom Metazoa; phylum Chordata; order Ceratodontiformes; family Protopteridae; genus Protopterus; species Protopterus annectens. Next base: position 1,629,365,977 of record NC_056729.1, read on the forward strand.
GCAAAATCGCAAAAAGGGAAGGCATCTCTGATCAGTATTAGCAAAAAACTACGGGCACTCATAAAATCGTCTAAAGCCAGTTTCGAGAGAGAAATTGCACAGGACACTAAGGATAATCACAAGGCTTTCTTCAGTTATGTTAGGAACCTGGGTGGGAATTCCCAGATATGCTCAGAATTAGTCCAAAATGACAAAAAATACACCGAACCCACCAACATCCTAGCTGACAGGTTCAGCGCAAACTTCGCCCCCCCCTCCCCACCAAAAGGGCAAATATCTATCCCAGCAGAGTGCTGCCCCCCTGACATTTCAGATGCTCAGGTAAGAGCCGCCCTCTTCAAAGCAAAAAACACAGCATCAATGGGACCAGACGGTGTCCCGGGCTGCATCCTACATGAACTCCAAGAAGAGCTAAACCCAAACATACAACTACTGTTCACTCTCAGCCTTACTACAGGATATGTACCCAAAGAGTGGCATACAGCAACAGTGGTCCCTCTCCACAAAGGTGGTGCCTCAACGGATCCTGGAAACTATTGCCCCATAAGCCTGACTAGCTTGGTCTGCAAAGCTATGGAAAGGATCATCATGGACCTCATAAATAAAGATATTGGGGACCTACAGACACTGGATCCTACCCAGTTCGGCTTTGTTAAGGGCAGATCCTGACTGTTAAACCTGGTCGATTTCTTTGAAACAGTCACCAAGGCCACTGACGAGGGGAAGGTGGTCCACACAGCCTACCTGGACCTCGCAAAAGCCTTCGATACAATACCCCACTCAGGCATTATAGATACGCTCACCAGCTTAAATATAAACCCCTATGTCACTAGATGGGTTGCAAACTGGCTCAAGGACAGAACCCAAATGGTTAGAATTGCTGGAGCCATGTCAGACTCCAAACCAGTTACAAGTGGCGTCCCACAAGGCTCAGTCCTGGGACCTCTCTTGTTCAGTATATATTTCTCGGAGGTACAGGCCAACACAGAAGGACTGTGGCTGACCAAGTTCGCAGATGACTGCAAGCTGGGCACCATAATCAACTCTCCAGCCAACACAAACATCCTCCAAAAGGGCCTCATAGAAACAGACAACTGGTGCCAGAGCCATGGCCTCAAGCTAAATGCCAAAAAGTTTATAGTCATCCCCTTTGGCAAAAACAAAGTGCCCACAAATTACCACATAGGTGGTAATCCATTAAGTACAGAAGAAGTAATTAGGGACCTGGGGACCCACGTTGATAGCAATCTCTCATTTGACAACCACGTGGCCAAAGTGGTTATAAAAACATTTTATATAGCCCACCTAATCATGAAGGGATTCACATCTAGATCAGGGGAAGTCATCGTGCCTCTTTACTCATCCCTCATCAGGCCCATAATTGAGTACAATGCCCCTTTTGGGATGTACCTTACCAGACACCTGCAGCAACTGGAAAGACCCCAAAAGTACCTCACCAAGAGGATCAAAGGGCTCAAACAGATGCCATATGCTGCCCGGTTAATGAAACTCCAGCTCTACTCAGTGGCATACCGCCTGCTCAGAGGCGATCTGTGCCTGACGTATAAAGCCATGTCCAACCTGGAATTAATGGACATGCTGCACCTCAGAAAATCCAAATCCCATTGAGCTACGCTCGAGAGACTTGAACCTCAGCACTGAAATAAATAGGACATGCTGGAGGGACAGATTCATAACCCAGAGGCTCCCTTCACTCTGGAATAAAATCCCAGTCCAGGTTAGGCAGAGTCCCTCATTGACTCTCTTCAAGAGGAATCTTGATGAGTGGATGGGAGATCGTAGGTTTACCCCGGGTATCACTTCTGTGTCACTGTTAGAAAGAGGCACAGTATACTAACCTCGAAAAAGGGCATAGCAAAATTAATTTAAAATGGGTGGCGAAAGCCAAACACACTCTGGCTAGGCTTATAAATGCCCTAGGGCAGATAGCCTAGTATGAACCTATGTATTGGCCAATGTAATCCTGGTGGAGGGAGAGATAAAGTGACTATGACGGTAAAGTATACAGAGTTTTGTATGAGTTTTTTTGATATTTACATGTAGATGCTTGTAAAATTTTAATTGATCATCAATGGTTATTCCTACTAATTTTGCTTCAGAGACCACTTCTAGGGGAGTGTTATTTTTACTGATGATTATGAAGGATTGTTTATCTTGTTTACCTTGCCTGCAACTGATTAACTCTTGGATGATGCTCTTGGTGCCCCCTCAAGAGTTAGTTCTTTTCCTGAATTCGAGTACACATGGCTGGAGTAAAAAAATCTCCTACCTGCACATGCAGGAGTGTCTCTCTGTCTGTCTAACTCTTCTTAGTTAATGTACATTAATTATGTGTTATACTGCGTGTATATGTGTGTTTGTGTGTGTGTGTGCGCACACACACATGCATCATGCACAAACACACACACCCAAGCTCACACACCCATACACACGCACACGGGCGCAAGTGCGCGCTCACACACACACACACACACACACACACACACACACACACACACACACACAAACAGAGGCACAGTGTTGCAGTGGATACTGGTGCCTCCTCACAGCAAGAGGTTCCTCGGTTTGATTCTTGGCTGGGGTGCCTTCTGTGCAAAGTCTGTGTATGTGTGGGTTTCATCCTACATTCCAAAACATGCAGTACAGGACACTCTGGCTATAGATGTCAGTGTGCATGTCAGTCTGTGGCCTGGAAGAACTGCTGTAGCAGGGCTAGCCACCCAGTGATATGAACCTTGTCGCTAGATGATCACTGTTGAAATGAAACCCTGACCCAGTGCAAAAATGGAAAAATGGAAAAAAGGGATTGTGGATATGTGTGCGTGTATGTACACACACACACACACACACACACACACACACACACACACACACACACACACACACATTTTTTTCTGCTGTTGTAACGGAAATGTAATTTGCTCATATTTGCACTTTATTTTTCAGTTTGAGAGCTAGAATTCAATTAACTGCAAACAGTATAAAAATACTTTGTGCTGATCAGCTTGCCATTTACATTTTTTCTGGTAACACTTAAATGGTTCTAGAGAAACATTTGTTTGAACTCTGAGGCAATAACATCAGTTTTGTAAAGGCTCAAGCCATGCCCATTTGTAGTACAAACTCAAAAGAGCTTCAATGGATGGAATGAATTAATAAACACATTGCTTTTCTAGTATTATGTCAAGCAATCTTTATGTATATTACTCAGAAGTATTTGAATTCTTTAGGCTGAACTAACGGGATTAAGGGGCAGAGGATAGATATATTTTAATAAGACAAGAACGGAGTTAGAAAAGTGTTTGCCAATAGCTAAAAATGACTTCCAGTATGGTTCTACCAGTTGTGCATGAATTTAATAAGCAAAATGTTACCTCAAACTGGTATTCCTTTTTCTGTTTTCTGAGAAGCAGAAGTGCCTTTAGCCAGGCCAAATTACCTAGAAGTAATGCCAATCCACCATTAATATCCTACAACAATGCAACAATTAAGTATTTAGTTTGGGAAGTGTGCTACTATGCCTAAATACTGTTGGATAAATACCAGTGGTCCTATGTAAGGTCCATTCAGGCATATACTGTTTTCCTTATGCCTCATCTCCACAAAAGAAGGCAATCTACACTTAGTAACAGGTAGACTACAAATATTCAGTTTTCTCACTTATCCCTAATAGGCTTAATACTCAATTTGGGGCATTGTATGTTACAGTAATTCTGGATAAAACACTGTGTAAATACTGCAGAAATACAATTACTGTGTGTGTGTGAGATTAGGTGTGTCAATTTATGGATTGACATTGTTTTGGTGACTACACATTGAAACTAAACTCAAAAACAAAAAATATTAAAGTTACATTGTTCATAAAAGGCAAGATAAAAGCATTTGCTTTTGCTATCAGTAAACTACAAAAATCTAAATCCTAACACTACCTTCAGACTTGTTTTGTCAGAACAGTGATATTATTAGGAATTTTTTTTAAAAGGAAATAAGCAGAGTTGGGGTTATTGGCAGTGTCAGGGTTAGGATTAGAACATATGAGTGACGATGGACAGGGGGCTTCTGTTGTGGACTGATGGCTTCCAAATGCCTTGCAATACACCTAGCTGTAGCCTGCCTAATAACTTATGTTAAAGAGCATGGTATGGAGTCTCACAGTGCTGGGTTCTCCACTCTATTTCCTGGCTTAAATGCCTTCTGTGCAGAGTTTATGTGCTCTCCCTTTATCTGCATATGTGTTTGCCTTGTGCTCCAGTTTTGTCCCACATTCCAAAAACATGCCACTGTTAAACTGGCAATCTCATAGGTGGACAAGTGTGTATGCATTCTTAAAAGCCTGGGTTTGTTTCCTTGTCTTGCACCCACTGATTGCCAGGATAGACTATGGCTCCCCTGCAAACCTCAAGTGGATAAAATGGGAATCAGATAATGACTAAGTGTTCCGTTTTTTAAGTCATTTACTGTTATTTTTAATTTCATGAATACTTTTATTTTGACACATGAGGTTAAGAAATGCTGCCAACAATGTTCTTACAAGCTAAGCAGTTTGATCATTGTCACATGGTATACATTCAATACAGAATTTACAGCAAGTTTTTCAGCTCTGCAGTATATTGTTCTTAGCCATTCCACTGTCTTCTACAAAGCATTTCATAGTCTACTAAATATGTTTTCTTATATATACTTAATACTACAATACTCCTTGAAATATATTTTACACCCATGCATAAAGGTGTGTTATATCCATTTAATTACCTGGATTTCCCCTACCATCAGAGCAATGATGATAAACTAACCAATACGGACCACTTGTGGGGTATCTACCACAAAAAAGGACTGATGAAGACCCATTAAACCTTTTTTTAAAAGTCTCTAATTTGGTAAAAACAATCTTAAACATCAAAAAATCCCACTCTCAAAATCAACAAACACAACTTGCTAATAACTCCAAAAATTCTTGATGTCAGGCAATCAGCTTCTTCGTCCTGGGAATTGCCATACTCTAATCCCCCCCAATACCCCTCTTGATGATACTGTGATTGCTCACCATTTTGCACATTATTTTTATAATTTAGTTCATAACTATCAGCCAACAACTCAATTAATCATATCAGAATTATACAGTACAGCAACTACACCACATTCAACCTGAAAACCATACACCATATTCAGGTTTCTAAGCACTTCAGGAAACTTAAACTTGGTTCATTGCCCTTAGGCAACCATCCACCAGAGTTTCTCAAAGCCACTACTCTTACTGTCACTCATCCAGTCAGGAAACTCATCAGAAACTTAACAGACAGTCAAATTCCAGTCTCCTGCAAAAAAAAATCCCTAAATGGACCCCCTAAACAAAGGATGTCACTCCACCACACTAAGCAACTATAGACCCATAGTTATCCTTTCTCCATTTTTTCAAAATATGGCAGAACTTTATACATAAGCAACTACTTAATTACTGAATTGACCATGCCATAAGGTCAAACTTTCACAATGGCTTGAGACCTCAACATAGCACAGGCACATTGGTCACCTGGTGGTGTTCCTCTACGTCCACCTTGACTCAGGAAACATTGTTAGCACTTTATTTCTAGACCTCCCCAAGGCCTTCAACACAGTCTTTCACAGAAGGCTTTTGGAAGTTCTGGATAATATAAGAGTCAAACTTAGTGCAAGAGGGAGGTTCTCTGACTACTTGTAAGATAGAAAGCATGCTATAAGGTGCAATGATTATCTGTTCTCCTTCCTTCCAATGAATATAGGAGCACCAGTGGTGTCAGTAACTGTTCCACACCTATTCAGTACTTTGGTGATTGACATGGTCCATCATTGTGAAGTATCCAAGCAAACAATGAACTAACTAGGCTAGATACATATGAGGATTAGTCCACCATTGCAATGGTTGACTATTCTTAGAAACAGGTCAATTCTAAAATCTAGAACTGCTTCCACTAGTTATAAGACTGGTTGAGCAGCATGGTTACAAATGTGAAAAAATGAAATTAATGGGACTTCCAAGACAGCTGCACACTGATCAGCATCTTAACTTCAGCTCTCCTAGTTTGAAAACAGAAACTGAGAGACAACAGCCAGTGATATTGTCAGCTTGAGAAAACTTCATTTACTGGGTAGTAAGTACACTAACTGGATGCCAGCAAAAAAGAAACAAAGAGATTCTGAAAGAAAATCAACTAAGAAAGGTGAAGAGAGAACACTTACTGGGAAGAATCTTGCAGCTGCTTAGCAAAAAGCAGTTCAAGCTCCAGCTTTGGTGCAAGACATGGCTTCCAATAAACAGAGGAAAAAAATAAGTCAAATGTACTCAGAACTGATTAAATAAAATGAAACATTGAAGGAGTACATCCACTCAAATAACAAGAGGCTGAAAAAAATAGAAGAAGCATTAAATTAGAAGTTATGTACCTACCATAACGTTCCATGTTAGTTGTCTTCTCTCGCCTTCTTTCTTGCTGGATGGGTTCGGAGCCGATCCTCGGCTCTGACTCGGCACTTGCTTAGCTTGAGAACTCCTTTTACCAGCTCGAGGCAACCCTATATCCCATGATGCAAGGCGAGACTACCTCAGATCTCATTTGGTAGCTAAATAACCCTGCCAATAATACTAATTCCAAAGGAAGAGCAAAACTAGCCTAGAAGAACTAGGCAAAAAGTTCTTAAGATAGACTCTCTAAAGAACTAAGGAGAGTGAATCTGATAAAGAGAAACTCTTCAAGATCTGTCCAGGCCAGGGGGAAGGAGGGAGGGTCGCAGAAAGAAGAGAGAAGACAACTAACATGGAACGTTATGGTAGGTACATAACTTCTAAATGTTAAGTTGTCAATCTCGCCTTCATTCTTGCTGGATGGGACAGCGTCCCTAGCACCTGTATCCCGGGTGGCTCAATGGAACAGACTCTTGAGTACTGTGGAACCAAAACTGGCTCTATCCCTGGAGGCCAAATCTAATTTGTAATGAGAGACAAAGGTATGAGGAGTGGCCCAAGTAGCTGCTGCACAAATGGTATCAATGGGTAGCCTATCCTGAAAAGCTGTAGAAGTGGATAGGCTCCTGGTTGAGTGTGCCTTCGGTTTTGAGGGTAGTTGCTTGCCTCTGAGCGAATACACGTAAGAAATGGTGGAAGATAACCATCTGGACAAGGTCACTTTTGATACTGGGAGACCTTTCCTGTTTTCTGCATAGGAGACAAATAATTGATCTGATTTCCTGAATTGTTTAGTTCTATGCAAATAATATCTGAGCTGACGATGGACATCCAAAAAATGAAGCTTTTGTTCAGCTCTGTCAGAATAATTTGGGAAAAAAACTGGTAGATCGATGGATTGATTAATATTAGTTTGAGAAACAACTTTGGGAAGAAAGGATGGATTTGTTCTCAAGGATACCCTGTCCTTGTGAAAAACCAAGTAAGGGGAACGGATGCAGAGAGCTTGAATCTCGGATACCCTCCTTGCTGAAGTGACAGCCAGTAAGAATATAGTTTTCCAGGTCAATAACTTCAAGGAGCATGAAGCAGATGGTTCGAAGGGGGGTAAAATCAAGGATGCTAACATCAAATTCAGATCCCATTGTGGAGGAGGATGTTTTATTGGAGGCTTTAGGAGAAAAACTCCTCTCAGAAAGGCTTTGCATAGTCTATGTGACATAATGTTATGATCTTGCAAGCCAACATGATATTTGGAAATAGCCGCCAATTAAACTTTGACTGTTGATGAAGAAGATCCTGACTGAAAAACTTCAGCCAGAAAATCTAAAACAGAATGCACAGGTGCAGTAAAGGGATCAATGTGCCTGGAGTTTGCCCAAAGGGAAAAATTTTGCCACTTGCTAGCATAAACCGTTCTGGTGGACGACTTCAAAGAAGCTATTAAGATATCTCTGACAGGATCAGAGATCATAGGAAGCCTGGCTAGGGAAGGAAGTGGAGCAACCAAGCAGCGAGGTTGAGAGAACGAATGGCCCGGTGCTGTTGACCCGATTGGTGGATCAAAAGATCCGGAACTGGGTCCAGATGCCAAGGCTGCACCAGGAGGTGACGATGTAGGGTCGGAAACCAAATTTGTCGAGGCCAGTAAGGGGCAATGAGAATCAACTTGGCTCTCAAAACGGTAGCTTTCTGAATGACCTGTGGAATTAAGGGGAAAGGAGGAAAGGTGTACAGAAGTCCCCGGGGCCAATCCTGGGTTAGAGAGTCTCTCAGGGGTTGGCCTGGTAGGGGAAAGAGAGTGAAGAAGTCCGGGCATTTGTTGTTTTGGGGTGTAGCAAAAAGGTCGCAACAAGGGGTGCCCCACTTCAGAAATATCTCGTCCACTATCAATTGATTGAGAGACCACTCGTGAGGCATGAGAATGGCTCTGCTCAGTCTGTCCGCTAAGAGGTTGGACCTGCCGGGGATGTGCGTTGCTGTCAGAAACCGATGAGAGGAGATTGCCCATTGCCAAAGTCTGAGAGCTTCTCGACACAAAGGATAGGACCTGGTCCCGCCCTGCTTGTTGATGTACCAGACCACAGACATGTTGTCCGTTTGAACTGCAATAGTCCCCGCGGGAAGAAAGTCGTTGAGGGCTTGCAACATTAAAAGCACCGCTCTCATCTCCAGGACATTTATGTGCAGATGGTATTCGATGGGTTGCCAAGTCCCGTGGACCATCCTGCCCTGATAATGCCCCCCCCACCCGATCAGAGAGGCATCCGTAGTGACTGTGGCAACCGGAGGAGGGGGAACAAATGGTCGGCCCTGATGAAGTAGAGGGGAAGATATCCACCAGGTTAGATGAGTCCTGCACGATTGTGTAACCAAGATTTCGTGCCTCATAGGAAGGTTCTGGAAAGACCACTGAGTGAATAACATCCACTGCAGAAGACGCATGTGGAAGCGAGCTAATGGTAGAAGTACAATGGCCGCAGCCATAAGACCTAGAACCTTCAGAACCAATCTGGCTTTGACTTTGCTGCTCTGCAATAAAATCCGAACGTATTTTTGGATGTCCAGAATTCTCTGATCTGTTAGTCTGGCTAACATACTGACGGTGTTTAATTCTGCGCCTATAAAGGTGATAGATTGGCAAGGCAGCAGAGAAGATTTTTCAAAATTCACCGATATTCCCAACCTTTTGCAAAGCTGCAGAGTGTAGTCTCTGCTCTGAAGAAGCTGATTCTTGGTGGTGGCGGAGAGGAGCCAGTCGTCTAAATAAGGAAACACCTGGAATCCTTGACATCTCAGATGAGCTGTGACCACTGCCATGCATTTGGTAAACACTCTGGGGGCTGAAGTGAGGCCAAAGGGCAGGGCTCTGAATTGATAATGACTGGTCCCTAGCCGAAAGCGGAGAAACCTCCTGGAGCGCCTGTGTATCTTTATGTGATAGTACGCGTCCTGAAGGTCTATCGAGCACATCCAGTTGTCCTTGCCCAGAAAGGGCAGAATGGACTGAAGCATGACCATCCAGAATCTTGCCTTCTTGACAAATCTGTTTAGATTACTCAGGTCTAAAATAGGTCTCCAATCTCCCGTCCTTTTGGGGACCAAAAAGAATCTCGAGTAGATGCCGGATCCTACTTGGTCTGCTGGAACAGTCTGGATGGCTCTTTTTTCTAGGAGCTTTGAAACCTCCTGTTTTGCCAAATCCCTTTGACCGGGTGAGATGTCTGGAAGGGATTGGTGAGGTACGGGATACCTTTCGAAGGGGATTTTGTAACCCTCGGATATGATCGACTGTACCCACATGTCTTGTGAAAGGGAACGCCAGGCTACTGGGAACAGCGATATCCTTCCCCCGACTGCCTCCAAGGGTGGACAGTCGGGCAACACCTCAGGGATGCTGAAAGGGCTTATCAGAAAGAGACTCCCTGTTGCCCTGATTCTGGGGACCCCCCCTGCCTCTAGGGTGGCGTCTATTATTGTTACCCCCTCTGCCTCTGGGGGTAAACTGACCATGTGTGTCCGGCGCTGCTCTTTGGACTTTACGGAACCACATCTTTCCTCCTTTCTGACCCTTGGGATAGGGTCTAGAAGGGGTAGAAAAATGGACTCCTACGGCAGAAATAGTTTTGCCGTCTTGCTCACACCTGGTCAAGGTTTCCTTCACCTGAGGTCCGAACAAAGCCGAACCGTCAAAGGGGGTATTGGTGAAGGACGCCTTAAAGGGGTCCACGAAATTACAAAGCCGCATCCAGGCTTGACATCTAAGAGCCACTCCTGTGCCTGCGGCTCTGCTCGCTCCATCGGCTGCATAGGATATGAGCCGCATGGAGGAGTTGGTTAAAGAATTTAGGATTGCTAGCTGTGAGGCAATCTTGTCTTGAGCCCCAGCAGCTGAAGGATCCTGAACCACTTCACCTAGTTCCTTGAGAATATCTCTTTGAAGTCTGGTGAAATGACAAAGGTAGTTCAGCGAATGCATAGCAAAGGTCGCTGAAGAAAACATCTGCTTACCATACCTATTCATGGTCCTAGAATCTTTGTTAGGAGGATGGACAGGCACGGAAGGATCCGCAAGTTCCTTCTTGGTGGCCGCCGCCACCACCATAGCATCCACAGAGACGCCCTTAGAAAGAAACTGCTTGTCTGAAGGGGCCGTAATAAATTTGGATGGCCTCCTGGGGACAGGTTCCACAGAATCTGGGGCTGCCCACGCCTTCCGAGCCACTACCTGCATAAGTGGGTCGAAAGGCGGAGACACCCAGGAGGTGGAGGGTCGGGATCCAAAAGCCTCCAGGTATACCGACTCATCCTCGGAGGGGTCAATGGAAGGCCAGTTCCCCCTCTGTTTGAGGAGTTCAAGGATGTCTGAAAAGGAGACATCCTCAGAGGGGGACCGAGGGGAACCCTCCGACTCAGCTAAGTCGGTATCAGATGTTGTAGACTCAGGGGAGTCTGTGTGTTTCCTCTTACACGTCCTCTTCCGCGGGGGTTCCCCTGCGGGATCAGGAGAAACCTCGGAAGAGGAAGTTATTCCCAATGGGGAAACCTGGGGCGATGGATCCCTGGGCCTGAGAGCAAGAGGCTGGCAAAAGACATCAACAGGCACCGAAGATGGAGGAGCTAAAGGGATGGACCATTGACCTGGCTCAGGTGCCAGGACACTCCTCATCACCTCAAAGGCTCCTCTCCCAGGGAGACCAGAATACTCCCGTTCCGAAGAAACAGGAATTCCCGGCTCCACTGAGAGAGAAGGCTCCGAGGCCGATGTCGGTGCCGAGCTTACCAAAGCCGAAGCCCCGAGAGGGAGAGCGGGGTCGGACAAGGGTCCGATGCCACTAGCCCCCTTGGAGCCGACAAGGGAAACTCAACGACCGGATCCCTCCAAGGAAGGTCTCATGGAGGAGATCGGAGCCGAAAGGGGATGTATCGGCTCCGGCGCCGACACGGTCGCTGTCCCGAGAAGCTCCGGCTCCGAACTCTGGAGGAGAGTCGGAGGAGGAAGTTCAAGGGGAAGAGCAATAGCCGAAGTCTGCTGAGACGGGCTATGGAGCATTTGGGCTAGTGCCTGTGACTTCAACAGCCTGCTTACCACCCTCTCTAAATCGTGGTCAGACAGCCTGGAAGATCTCGAAGATCGGCTCCGATGACTCCGTTCCGACAAAAGAGGAGACCTCGGAGCCGAGTGGATCGACTCCAAAGAAGAGGACCGAGATCTCTTCTTGGACGAAGCCATCAGAGCTGACGTCCTCTGGGTTCCAGATGGAGCCAAAGGCTTTTCGGCTCCGATACTGGATAACACGTCGGCGCCAGCCGGAGCCGACAAGGCAACTGTAGACTGAGTGTCAGAGTCGGTAGGAACCGACACTACAACATCAGAGGAAGAAAGATCGGCTCCAGCCGGAGCCGATCTCGACTCCAAAGGAGTCGGAGCCACCGGGGAAGGCTTAACCACTGTAGCCTGAACCTTAGGTGGCTTTGAAGGTTTACTCGACCCAGTCTTAGTGGGTGAACCTTCTGGCTTTAATAAGCCACAGAGGATTAACTTGTTCCTCCTCTCCTGCAGGACTCTCTGGCTAAAAGAATGACATATAGCACAGAAGTCCTGCAGGTGTAAAGGCCCCAGGCAGTAAACACAAGAAGTGTGACCATCTGTCAGAGACATCTTCTGACAGCACGAGTCACACTTCTTGAAGCCTGAGACCTTTCCTTCCCTAGACATAGTCTAAGCAAAAACACACACACACACTGAACAGTCACACTATTAATCCCAAAAACACACACACAGATAGGGATTAAGAAAGAGAGGCCTAGGCCTAACTGAAAATTATTAACTTTACAAATTAACTTGAAAGTTTAATTAAAGGGTAAATAGGGTGGGCTGTAGAAAAACTACACACTATCTGATTATTAAGAAGAAAGGGAGAGAAAAACCCTGACTAAATTGTTTGAAAATTCAAACTCACCTGAGCTGGCAAAAAAGAGACCTCTTCGCAAAGCGGCAAACGAGATCTGGGATAGTCTCACCTTGCATCATGGGATATAGGGTTGCCTCGAGCTGGTAAAAGGAGTTCTCAAGCTAAGCAAGTGCAGAGTCGGAGCCGAGGATCGGCTCCAAACCCATCCAGCAAGAATGAAGGCGAGATTGACAACTTAACATCAGATATTCAAATGAGCTGATAAAAAAATGCAAAAATCAGGGGTCAAAATAAAGAAAAGGCTAAGTATGAGACTGCTCAAGAAGAGATGTTTCAAAAAATGTCAGAATTAGAGGACAGAGCATGTAGGGAAAATATGACATTTTCTGCTGTATTAGAGAAACTAAAAGGAACAGACTATTCATTTTATAAAGGCACAAATAAACAACAGGACTGGTATTTCACAGCAGGAGCTGTTAACTGAAATGGCACACAATGCATATGCTCTAAATCTGGCCACAAGAAAGCAGCCAAGACCTTTATTAGCAAACCTACCAGCAGAAAGAGCTGATCCTGACAAAACTGTGGCAAAAGGGTAAGTATTAAAAGTTGGAGACAGCAGAGTGTTTGTGGAAAATATTTTTTCACTGTACACCAGGCAAGAGAGAAACAAATGTATTCCAGTAATCAAGGAATGCCAAGAGGCAGGTGTGAGATTCAAGCTGCTGTACCCAGCTGTCTTCAGAATATTATTTATTGTAGAATCAGTCATTTGTTGATGCAGAACAGGCTAAGAAGGAAATGCAAAAGTTGGTCCGACAAAAAATGAGCCATCAAGTAGAAGGGGACTCTGCTTCTCATTCTTCTGGAAATAAAGCACATGGGGAAGCTTTGCAACTGAAGCTTTCCACTTTTCTGAAGGAAAATGCTTGAAAGACAGAGAAAAGCACAGGAGTTGACCAGAAGAATCAGGAGTACCATGGCACTGAACTGGAATCTCGAGTTGGGAGATATGGAGATGAACAGGGGGGAGAAGAATAGCAGCATGGAAATTAGTGAATAAATGTGAGCGTGCAAAGCATCAATTACATTTGTGAAATGCGGCTGTATAAGAATAAGTATAAAGAGATGACTGTTAAATATGTGAGGAACTGAAAAGCATTTCCCTCACTTCATGTCATTAATGACTTTAAAGACTCTGTGGGGATTGGTTGAGGAAGGAAAAAAGGTAAGTAAAAGTAAAAAATTTATTTTCTAAACAGTATTTCTATGAATCTTTTCACAATATAATTTGTATATTTTACAGTGAAGTATTTTAGTTGTTCTTGTATGCGATAAAGACCTCAGAGGCTTCTAACAAAGAAGATAAAGGGCCTCCAGCATGTGCCTTACATGGATCAACTAAAATCCCTGTCACTATACGCCATATCACACAGACATCTTAGAGGAAACTTATGCCTGGCCTATGGAGCAACTTAAGGCCCAAAGCTAATGAATTTACTGCATATACATAAATCAAATGGGTTTAGGGCTACCCGTTCCAGGGACTTAAATATGCCCTGCAACTTAAATAGGACATGCTGGAAGGACAGATATATCTCCCAGCAACTGCCACATCTTTGGACCAGGTTACCAATTCATGTGAAACACAGCGCCTCTATAACACTGTTCAAGAAGAACCTGAGTGAGTGGATGGGGCACTGTAAATTCTTACCAGGGATAGCACCCACAACCATCTTGGAGATGGGGAGTCATTACTAAATTTAATCTTGGGTATTGACTTGTATCTCTACAGTATTACATTGGGTTGAAACAGCTAGGCTTAAAACGACCTCTGGGTCGACAACCTAGTAATCTCCTATGATCCTCTGAAGTAATTAGATGCCTTTTTTCTTCCTCTTATCTTTTTAGATTCTTTTTTAGTATTAACAAATCTAGGCATTACTGTGGAAAAAGAGAAGAAAATGTAGACAAAAGCATGTTTAAATTAATAGACTGTAACCGTGGGTTGTTGAGGTGGAGGATGGGGTGCAAAAGTACATAGACAGCAATACATGTAGAGCTGATATGTTCTGTCTTACTTTTGCAGAGATGAATGTCTGGATTAAGACCCTTGGTTTAATCTAGTAACAAATTTTAAGTGGTGTGGGGGGGGGGGGCAGATATAGATAAAAAAGAACAGACACCAATTAGTGTAAGTAGGACAACAGGCAATGACATGCGCCTTACCATGGATAACCTCAATTTTGGGTTCATTAGGATCTGTACTAGCAGTTGTCTATTTACCACAAATGTTCTGATTAGGAGGGTTGAACTTCATTATTTGGAGATGTATATAGTTATGTGTGTCTGTATTAATTTAACAGGTCCTGGAGGCTGAGCATCCACGTGCTCCGGATTATGCGGAATGTTCCGCATTTAACAATGAGTGAAGCCACTGTTCTGCACAGAACAGCTGTTCATAGGTAGGAATTAGGCTATCGGCCCAAGGGCCTACGTAAGCCTAGCCAACAAGGTTCCCTGGCTTATGCACCCAAGAAAGTTATTTTCCTGTACTCCTGTTGAGCAGCAGCTACAGAAGTGATTCCTGGGGTGTATTTCCTACTTCCCATCCACTCACCAAGATTTTTCTTGAAGAGTGCTAATGAGGAACTTTGCTTGACATAGATAAGTAGCTTGTTCCAGAGTATGGGAAGCCTCTGGGACAGGAATCTATTCCTCCAGCATGTCCTGTTTATTTTGGTGACAAGGTTTAGGTTCCTAGAGTGTGTAGCTTGGAGGGATTGGGATTTCTTTAGGTGGAGCATGTCCAACAGCTCTGGGTTTGACATAGCTTTATGTGCTAGGCAGATATCACCTCAGAGTAGGCGACATGCTACGGAGTAAAGCTGGAGATTTTTGAGATGGTCAGTGTAGGGCATCTGTTTGAGGCCAATAATTCTCTTTGTGAGGTACTTCTGTGGTCTTTCCAGCTGCTGCAGATGTCTTGTGAGATACATACCAAAAGGGGCATTGTACTCTATAATGGGTCTAATGAGTGTCGAGTAGAGGGGAACAATGACCTCTTTTTTCCTGGAAGAGAACCCTTTTGTGATGAGGTGTGCCACCTAGAAGGATTTCCTGACTACTGTGGCTGTGGTTCTGCTACGCAGATTCTGATTGGTTTGTATACCACACTTACTGCCAATCAGCATCACGGTATACAAACCGATGCATAGCTTTGCTGTCCTTCCACATTAGAAAGTATTGGCTGTGCTCTGCAGTTTTTAATTGGCTCATAGACCGCATTTACAGCCAATTGCGAACACAGTCTATGAGCCAATGAAGTAAAGCTTCTCAGGAGGACAGGAGCCAATGAGAGCTCCCGAATACAGGCCAATCATGTTCCAGGAAGCCTTTTCGCACCAAAATATTGGCTTGAAAAAGGCTTACAGGAATCGAGGATTGTACTTTCTGTGAAAACAACTTGCTTGGAAGAAGACCAAGATTCAGGAAGATGGAAAGAGCGAGATGCTGTGGTTTGGGGAACTCAGGACTTGGAAGCCTGCCTGCCAGGAGGAGAGGAGTCAGTGAGCTGAAGGGCTTTGGTGGATCATCAGTCAGAGGCTGAGGTTTTATTTGCTGCCTGCTGGAGCTGGACAACTGGGATTGTCAGTTTTGTGGATTATTTGTGCTACTGCTGTGTTGTGGACTCGAAGTGTTTGGATTGCATTGAAGCGAGCTGCTGGTGTTTACATTAGCAGAGGTAAGTATTTTAGCTGCAATGGTTATCTCTGCTTGAGAACTGGTATGCTAGCACAGATCCTGTTATTCTAGCAACTTTCTAAGTTTATAAGAGCAATATTTAAAGTATCTCTGTGTTTGGGCTGCTTGTCCCCCTAGTACATCTGTAAAAGTAATTGCCATTTTTTAGAGAAACTGTATGCCAAGTCAGGTCATGTTATTCTAGAAACTTTCTAAGTTTATAAGAGCAATATTTAAAGTGTCTCTGTGTTTGTGGTGCTTGTCCCCCTAGTATGACTCTGAAAGTAACTGCCATTTTTTAGAGAAACTGTATGCCAAGTCAGGTCCTATTATTCTAGCAACTTTCTAAGTTTATAAGAGCAATATTTAAAGTGTCTGTGCTTGTGATGCTTGTCCCCCTCATACATCTCTGAAAGTAATTGCCATTTTTTTGCAGAAACTGTATGCCAAGATAGGCCTTCTTATTCTAGAAGCTTTCTAAGTTTATAAGAACAATATTTAAAGTGTGTCTGTGTTTGTGCTGCTTGTCCCCTTAGTATGTCTCTGAAAGTAATTGCCATTTTTTTAGAGAAACTGTATGCCAAGTCAGGTCCTCTTATTCTAGCAATTTTCTACGTTTATAATAAGAACAATTTTTAAAGTGTGTCTGTTTGTGCTGCTTGTCCCCCTTGTACATCTCTGAAAGTAATTGCCATTTTTTTGCAGAAACTGTATGCCAAGACAGGCCTTGTTATTCTATCAGCTTTCTAAGTTTATAAGAACAATATTTAAACTGCATCTGTGTTTGTGCTGCTTGTCCCCCTCATACTTCTCTGAAAGTAATTGCCATTTTTTTGAAGAAACTGTATGCCAGGACAGGCCTTGTTGTTCTAGCAACTTTCTATGTTTATAAGAGCAGTATATTTAAAGTGTCTCTAAGTTTCTTCTGCTTGTCCCCCTAGTACGTCTCTGAAAGTAATTGCCATTTTTTTGCAGAAAGAAGGGAAGAGTGACTCTGAAAGTAATTGCCATTTTTTTTGCAGAAACTGTATGCCAAGAGTTTATAACATCGTTATTTCTAAGTTTATCAGAACAACATTTAAAGGTTCTCTGTTTTTGTCCTGCTTGTCCCCCTAATACATTGGTCAAGGCTTTGTCTAGATTTCTTGCACTAAGAGGTTGAGAAGTATGTCACGATGGATGTCAAAAGTGAGTTATTTATAGTAATGGGATGATTTATAGTATCCGGTTTTGTTTTCTGGTAGAACTTTAGAGTGCAATTTGATTTTGCATTCTTGCATTCTTTGGTCATAACTGTTCCAAGGCATGATGTCTTAAATGGCACATTCTTGTAAAAGTACAGAGGGCCCTGGTTTTAAGTACCCATTTTAGGCACCTTTGCCAGGCCCAGTACTGACTGTAGGACAGGAGTAGAACACATTTAAAATGGTGAATGTAAAATGCAAGTAGTATTGTCATGTCTGTGTGTGTTGCAAGTGCATTTGTTAAGCTGGATGTGTTTATCCTTGGGATGGATTTTGAGATATAATCAAGGGTTCTTTGAGAGTACTGAATGTCATAAAAGTCACTCTTCCCTTCTGCAACACTGGTTAGGTGGGCAAGTGAGCACCAGAGGAGTGAGTGTCATTGTCGAAGCAAGTAAGTGAATAATCTGATCATGCAGGCCTTCATAGTAAACAAAAGGAGCAGAGATGAGCAAGAGAAGAGGGTGCAAAGTCAGGAAACTTCCAGTGATATGGGTAGGTTATGGCCCTATTGTCTCATCTTTGCTTTTGAGGAGATTTTCTAATTTTCATTTCTGCACTATAGCCCCATTTGTTTGTCACTGTTTAACACCACTGTTTTACAAACCTGCTAGGTACAGAGTGCCCAGATTACAATGTGGACAGGGATGTAGATACAGATCGGACCCCAAAGAAGAGAAGATACACAATTTTTCAGTCAAGTTGGGCAAGTGCCTTTGACTGGCTTTCTATAAGTAGGCACGGAATGAAATATGCCTTCTGCAAGACTTATAACACAGATTTCACAATCCATCACGGGAGCTGACATGATCTGCAACGACATGCCAACAGTGAAAAACACAGGCGGAATTGCAAGCATGCAAGTAGAGGAAGATCTATGGTGGATTTCTTTTGACCTCAGAGTTTAGCAAGTACAAAGGTGGTTGAAGCAGAGGCTGGTTTTGTGTCTCTTCTTGCTAAACACAACTTACCATTTGCAGCAGAACACATCCTGAAATTTATGAAGAAGTGTGGAGAGGATCAAGATGTTCTCTGGAAAATATCACGTGGAGCAACAAAGGCAGCATGCATTGGACGGGATGTTCTGGGGCCTCATTACCAGAATGATGCTGCAGCAGCTTGCCAGAAATCACCATTCTGCGTGTATATGGACCAAAGCACAGACATGGGAGATGACAAACTGTTAGTGACCCTTGTTGGTTACCTTGATGAAAAGGCAAGCAAAAATTTGATAAGGTTCCTTCATATCCAGGAATTGGACAAGCAATGTTTGATGCTATAATGTCCACTCTGACAAAATTTAACATTCCAGTTTCCAACATTGTGGTCTTTTCTTCAGACAATACTGTCTCATTGATTGGAAAACACAATTCTGTGCTGTCTCATTTAAAGGAGGTAAAGCCCACAATTATAAATATGGGGTGTCTCTGCCACTTGGCAGATCTCTGCAGTCAGGTTGCTGTAAAAGAACTACATTCATCAGTTGAAGAACTTATATCAGATGTGTACTGCCATTTCAGTTCCAGTGCACAAAGACAACAAAAACTGCAAGCATTTGCTTTGTTCACAGATATTGACCCCCTCAAGATCATTAGACATCCACCTACTAGATGGTTCAGTCTTCGTAAGGTAATTAACAGAACCTGGACAGGTGGCCAGCTCTAAATTCGTATTTTCTGTCTGCAGAGCCAAGGTCTGCTAAAATTGACTTAATTTCTAAAAACCTGAAGAGTCATGAAGTGCATATGATTTTTCTGTTTCTTAAGTATGCACTGGAGCCCTTATTGTAGTTCAAAATCCAGCTTCAGAGACGAGAAAGTCAGCTACTGACACTGCATGCCACTGTGCATAAACTGTGCATAAATTCCTGCAGCAGTATGCTGGCAGACTCCTCAGACCTGCAGCTGCTGTCAGACTAATCAAACACAGTGATGTGTCAGTGTTGACTGACAGTAGCTGTGTTCTACCAAATAGTGAACTGTGTATTGGTTATGAAGTCAAGCAGTAGAGGAATAGCCATGAGGAGGATATTGCCGGCACAGTCATTGAATTTAACTTTTTAGTTACAGATTTTTATGCTGCAGTGCTGCAGAAAATGCTGAAAAAGTTTCCCATGCAGGATTACTTACTGAAAGATGCTGCATTAGGTATTAATCCGGCCAAAAAATGGACATTTCATCGGGACTTGTCCGGGATGTTAGCTTCCGTCTAGGTGTGTGTGAAAATGATGTTGAGGCTGAACAACTAATCGATGAGTTTACCCAATATCAGATTGAGGACATGGGAATATGACAGGCCCAGTAGATGGGCCCCACTCATGTATGTCAAAGGACTGGGCACACTTTCTGAGGGACCTTTGCATTGAAGGGAAACTGCCACTCTTTAAGCAGCTGATGATGAGTCTACTTTGCTTGCCATACTCAAATGCACAAGCTGAAAGAGCATTTAGCATGGTGTGGAAACTGGAAACTGAACTGCGTCGGTCTCGAAGTGTAAAAACATTGAACTCTTTAGTTGGCAGTTAAAATGAACAAAGAACTGGACTCCTGTGATGTTAAGCTGCAGAAATATGTTTTAGAGGCTCCCAAGAAAGCCACATCTGACCTATGACAGGATGCTATTTAACTTGGTCTAGCTAAAATCATTTGTGTGACTTGTAATGTCTGTTGAGAAAATTTAGTAAATGTGATTTTTATTTTTGTAAAGTGCTGCTTCTTTTGCTTATGCTGTGGTTATCGTATTGCAGATTATAAAAATAAAGGCTTTAGATCTGATAAGTGTGTCTTATTGAATTTTACAGATGTTCTACCATGCTCCATGGCGATGGCACGTTTCACGTGGTGTGAAAATAGGGTGTTCCACATTTTGACCATTTGTCACACAATATTAGGGTCTGTGTTCCACACTGGCCTCTTAAGAGGGTGAGACCTATGTCTGGAGGGGTGTTTTTTGAGAGTTTTTTATTAAAACAAAGTCTTCCAAAATGTGGCATAAGTTCCAATATTGGTGATAATAAAAAAATGTATAAAAGGATTAAAGTGCCAAACATTAATGGGTGCACGTATAACAAAAGCTGGAAATAGACATTTTAAAAAAGCTGCCATATATAATAGGTGGGAATAATGACTTCTTACAATAATGGTGACCCTTTCCATATTATCTTGGAATGTGAATGGTCTCACAGGTACAGACAAAAAAGGAAAACTTAATTACATTAAGAAATGCAGAGTGCAAATAGCAATGCTATAGGAGACACATATGGAAAGAACTGAGCAAGTAAATTTCATAAAGAAAGGATTTTAGGATGGATATTCTGCAGACTATCAGGGACAAAGGAAAAAAGTAGTACTTATATTAATTTCTAGAGTAGCTCCAGTAGTGATAGAAGTTGGAAAAAAAAAAGATAAAGGTAGATTTGTACTAATAAGGGTCTACTGGCAAGGGATGAGGATTATGCTGGTATGTACCTAAAATTCTGTGTGTGTTAACTGGTGAGAGTTAACATGATACCCTGACTCCATGTAGAAAATGGGAAAAAGGGGGATGATGATGTACCTAAAAAAAGAAGTTATGTACTCACCATAACGTTCCATGTTGGTAGTCCATCTCACCCTTCATTTTTACATATGGGTTTGGAGCCGATCCTCAGCTCTGACTTGGCCGATTTACAAACTGGAAGACTTCTGGTTGGCTCGTGGCTAATCAGGTATCTCATGGTGCACCAGTACAATCCCCAGATCTTGTTTGCTGCTCACTATAATAACAACCATAGAAACAACCAGTACTAAAGTGTCTCCAACCAAGGGAAACCAAATTATTACTTTCAGATCTTCCAGGATAGGGGCAGGAGGGCGGGTTGATAAAAATGAAGGGTGAGATGGACTACCAACATGTAACGTTATGGTGAGTACATAACTTCTTTATGTTAGGTAGTTCGATCTCACCTTCATTTTTACATATGGGACAGCATCCCTAGCACCTTATTCTTGGATGGCTCATTGGAAAATACTCTTGAGCACCATGGAGCCAAAGGATGCTCTACCCCTGGATGCCAAATCCAATTTGTAATGTGTAATAAAAGTGTGAGGGGTAGCCCACGTAGCTGCTGCACAAATATTATCAAGTGGTACCCTGGCTTGAAAGGCTGCAGAGGTAGACAGCGACCTGGTAGAATGAGCCTTGATCCTGTAGGGTAAAGGTTTGCCCTCTGAGCTATAGATAAAGGCTATACAACTGGAAATCCAATTAGATAGTGTCACTTTAGAAACTGGTAAGCCCAATCTAGAGTCAGAAAAGGAAATGAACAACTGATCTGATTTCCTGAAAGCCTTAGTCCGCTGTAGATAAAAACGTAGTTGTCTATGAAGGTCTAGCTGATGAAAACGGTATTCAGCTGCATTACAGTAGTTAGAGAAGAAAACTTGGAGTTCTACTGTTTGGTTTAAAGTAGCATTAGAACAAACTTTGGGGACAAAGGAGGGATTAGTATGTAATGACACCCTGTCTTTGCGAAAAATCAAACACAGTGGCTTAATAGACAAGGACTGTAGCTCTGATACACTTCTAGCTGATGTGATAGCTACCAAAAACAAGGTCTTCCAAGACAAAAATTTCAGAGATGATGAGTGGTAAGGTTCAAAGGGTGGAGAAGTCAATTTGGACAACACAAAATTTAAATCCCAAGAAGCCACTGGTTCTTGCAGAGGTGGCCTCAATAGAGTGGCCCCTTTCAAAAAGGTCTTGCATAGCTTATGAGACATTAAATTGGTATCTGGAAAACCTAAATGAAAATGAGTAATCACCGTCAATTGGACTCTAATACTGGCAGTGGCAGATACTTGTAGAAAAAGCTCAGAAAGAAAATCCAGAATCACAGGGACTGAAGCAGTGTATGGATCTACATTCATTCTCTGTGCCCAAATAGAAAATCTTTTCCATTTACTGCCATACAGCCTCCTAGTTGAAGGTTTATTGGAGGACATAAGAATATGTGACACTGAAGATAATACATCATGAAACCTGACTATGGATGGAACTGGAGCAGCCAATTTGAGGGTGTGGATTGAGGGTGTAGCGAACCCGACATGTGAGTCAATAGGTCTGGAGCTGAGTCCAGAATCCAAGGATAGTCCTGGAGGAGAGGCTCGAGAAAGGGGAACCAGACCTGACAAGGCCAGTAAGGAGCAATGAGGATCAACTTGCTTCCCAGCTGACTGGCATTCTTTTTTTTTTTTTCAAAACAAGTTTATTGTTTTAACATATAAGAGAAATATCATAACAATTTTATACAAATAATTAAAAATAGGTATTATTATAATATTCAACAAAACAACTAAAGTATTTACAAAGACATCCACTACAATCAGATCAATTAATTAAACTAAAATACTGTGCTATTGAAATTAGAATTTTTTAACAAATTTTGTAAATTATCCCATACAATAAAATGTGATGTTTTTCTAGTTGTTCTCATTCTAATTGTGCTTATTTCCATATGACACATTATATTCATAACATTTTTAAATTCATTGAACGAAGGAGGTGTATCTGAAATCCAATTTCTAGTTATTATTTTCCTAGCCACTGCTAGGATAGACCATAACAAGGGAAGCTTAATCTTTTAACACATTGAGGTACAGGTGTGTTGAATAATATAAGAGACTTAGAAATAATGAAATTATCTGTAAAAAGAGCCTGCAAAAATTCATTAATTGACTTCCAGTATTCTTTCAACTTCATACAGTCATAAAACATATGAGCCCAGTCAGCATTAATTTCTACATTACATCTCTTACATAGATTATCTTTATTATTAATTTTATTCATCATCAAAGGTGTATAAAAAGATCTATGTAAAATTTCCATGTATAAAGTCTCCAGACAATGGAAGATGTAGTTCTATAAGCAGATTCCAATATATATTGTTTATCTTGTTGAGTTGGTGGGTCCCCATTAATAGAGGTGAAATAATTCCAGTATGAATCTACATTGTAAAAAGTTTCTTGTCTGATAATTTTATGTATATATGAAAGTTTACCTTTATCAGAAACTTTATGCTGTAAATTTATTATCAAGTAATCAATCAGTTTTGGAATAGATTCTTTAACTGTTATAGACATTAGATCTATTCTATCAATGAGATGTTGTCTAAAGATCTGAACCTCTAACCAGCAAGTTTCTCTTAGATCAAATTCTTGTTTTAAGAAATCTAGATTTTTAACTTTATTATCAGATATCAGCTGATACCAGTACTTTAGATTATTATCTATAGCTAAATGAGCTCCTTCAGAAGTAGATGACATAAGCATACCCTGAGTATAAATTATAGGGAATACAATAAAATTCCATTCCCTATACTTAGGGTGCATGAATATAAAGTTACGATAACTAATAATAATATTTAATGGGTAACAGACCATATGTTTAGGTGTAATAGGTGAAGTACAAAATTCCTTTAGCAACCACAACATGGAGTTATTTATAATCATATTTTTATGTGTTAAGGAGATTTTCATGAAGTACATACTAATTAGCTCCCAATAATCTTTCCATTTTGCGAAATATGACCGATCAATTAATAAAGTAATAACTTTTATAATAGAAGAGATAATATATAAATTAAAGTCTGGAAAAGAAATACCCCCTTGAGACCAGCTATTAGTATGTTTCTTTAATGCAATCCTAGGTCTATTAGGTGCCCATAAGAAATTTAACATTAGTGTATTCAGTTTCTTGATAGTTATTTTTGTAGGTGAAAGTATTATTGATTGTATTAAGTATAAAATCTTGGGGAATATTATCATTTTAATAACTGTAAGTCTCTCCTCCATAGTAAAAAACATATTATTCCAGGTATTAAAAAGATTTTGTATATTAAGAAAACAGGTATTATAGTTATTATATATAATAGATTTAATATCTTTAGATAGTATTATACCTAAATAAGTTATCTGACCTGAGTTGGGTACATATTTAGTAAAATCACTAATGAGAGTATTTTTTCATGTATATATAGGTAGTATTTTAGTTTTTCTTCATTGAATATTAAACCAGAAATACTTTTAAAATTCATCATTTTATCAAATAAAGACTGCATAGAAGAATTAGATCCTGCTGATGTAATTAGAACATCATCTGCAAAAAGTTGAATTTTTGATGTTGCATTTTCTTCTATTTCAAAACCCTCTATGTCAGTACTGTTTCTAATCAAATTAGCCCAAGGCTCCATTACTAAAGTGAATAATAGTGGAGAAAGTGGACATTCTTGCTTTGTACCTTTAAGAATGGGTATTTTTTGTGAAACATATGTTCCTACCTTAATATAAGCCAGCGTTCCTTTGTATAAATGCTCAATTAAATTTACAAATGCATCAGAGAAATTTGTGCATTTCAGTAAGGTAAACAGATAGTCCCAACTTACTGAATCAAATGCTGAACCTATATCAAGACTAATAAGTGTTAAATCTTTCTTTTTCCTATTTGCAAAATCAATTAATGTTAAAGTTCTTCTTATATTATCAAAAGTATTTCTATTTACAATGAAGCCCGTCTGATCTATGTCTATAATGCCGGGATAATTGTCTTCAATCTATCAGCAAAAATACTCATAAACATTTTATAATCAACATTAAGTAATGAGATGGGTCGATATGAAGAACATCTAGTTGGATCTTTATTAGGTTTTAAAATTGGTGAAATAAATGTATATTGCCAAGATGGGGGTTATTAACTCAGTTTAGGCCAGAATAAAACCTTATGTATTAATGAATATGTAGTTTTAGAAAGGATTTTATATATCTCTGGTATAATACCATCATTACCCGGTGCTTTGTTTGATTTAAGCTTATTTATTTGTGTAATAACTTCTGTATATGAAATACTCTTGTCCAATAGTTTAATCTGTTGTTTATTAAGCTTTTATTCATGTTTGTGGTTATAAACTCCTTTATTTTATCTTTAGGTTCCATGTTAATGTTGTTATGGTTAATCTTGTGAAAGTGATTTCAAAATTCATCCAGTATTTCTGGTATACTAGAAACATTCTTCTTTTTCCTTAGAGAAAAGATTTCTTTGATATGGTTTTGTTTATTCAATCTTTTTGTTTTATTTTTAAGTCTATGTAAGTATTTGGGGCTTATTGAATAAGACAAAAACTTGTATTTCTCTAAAGTTATTTTGACTTTATGAGTTAAAATTTCTTTGTATTTCTCATTTAGTTTGGTTATTTCTTCAATAACTTTCTTGTCCATAATATTTTCTTTATTATTATGTTTATAAGAGTCTAGTTTACTTTGAATATCTAACAATTCCTTATCCCAAGATTTCCTTTTGTTATTATACCATCTGATACTTTGTCCATATAGATATGATTTTAAGGCATCCCAAACATAGACAATGGAGACTTCAGGAGTATTATTTATGTCTAGAAAATGTTGTACTTCTGAAAGTATATATTCTTTATAGTCTTTTAGCTGAGTTAAGTATGCTGGTATCCTTTTGATCTG